>NC_139515.1:74721430-75201430 GCF_947247035.1 Vipera ursinii
AAGGCTATGGGGAAAATACCCTCTCCTGGATCCAAGGATTCCAGATCTTTGGTCTTAATCAACGAGTGTTTAGCTCACTCAAAGCTGGCGTGCAATTTAGAGGTCTTCCTGGACCCCATATTTCCTGCTTCGTGCAGATCTAATTTCTGAATCAGAAGAGCCTTGGGACAGTCACTCATGCTCTGGTCACTTTGTGTGTGGATTGCCATAACACAATGAATATGAAGTCACCCTTGAAGACCACTTGGAAGCTACAGATAGTCCAGAATGTGGCAAACCAGGTGGTTCTCTATGCCCGTGTAACACGTCTGTTTCCTGGCTACCGTGCCAGGATATGCTAAATTTTCTGCATAGCTAATCTTATCTGCATTTAGTATTGTACACTGCCCAGAGTCATTTTGAATTGGATGTTCTTACAAATTTAATGCATTACATTAAATTAAACCTTGAAGCTGGAGTACGAAAGCAGTAACTCTAATGATTGTTTTAAATTTATCATTACAGGTCATTTCCTGAAATGAGTCATTATAAGTTATTATTATTGTGAGTCATTATAATGAGTTATTATGCTTCCTTAGGGCTACTATTAAAAGCATGAAATCTAAACAAATTAACCAATATGATACCTTAAGTGTAATAATAATAATATAGTTAGGGCACAAGTATACCTAACTGTCTTCTGCCAGGAAATGGTTTTCCTGTGATTTGTAAAAATCTACCAGCCTCTTGGCATTTGACGGTTTTGAATTGGACAAGCATTTAATAAAAATGCATAAATTAGTAGTATATTTTAAATTAATTTCTACAAGTATTTATAAAGTTTATACAAAATGAAATAACCAGTGCATTGTATATATTAATCTACTGTGTATGTGACTAGTTCATACAACAAAATGATTTAGTTTCTTCAGAAAGTTGCTTGTTACTTTTCTGCAGTTAAGCCCTGCAGCAAAGTTCTGTCTTTTGCAGCATATGGAAATTTTTGCAGCAGCTTCAGTCCTTATGCAGGATTTACATTTCCCACAAAGGAACAGCTTTTGTTATTTGTTCATTTAAAACAAAACTCTTCTCTTATTGGACAATACATTTTTAATCTCCCTTGTTCCCAGGCATGATAAAGTATATTACTGCACATATGCATTAGCTGATCTTTAAGGCATCACTGAAATAGAAGTAAATCCTGGCAGCGTGTGTGTGTGTGTGTGTGTGTGTGTGTGTGTGTGTGTGTCTGTGTATACACACACACACACACACACACACACACACATATACATACACACATATATACATATATATACATATATCTAAAATTGGTTTTTGGGAAGTTCCCTAAACAAAATCACAAAACTCCTGAGAATACTGCTCCAAACAAACTGTTTCTGACTAAAATCCACAGCCATCGCAAGCAGACCTGCAAAATGTCTCCAAAGGGGAAAATAATGAAATTTGCTATAATTGAATATGATCATTTAAAAAAAAAACGATATGCAGGAAGAATAGAACAGGGCATGTGGCTTCCTTCAATCTGCAAACATGTGACTTATTTTTGTGCAAGAACCTTTGGAAGATTAATTTTCTTTCATAAAGATAGCCATTCCAGGGACTTCAACACGAAGGAACAGTATTGTAATACAGAATTCTGGGTATCAGCAGGTTTCTACAACAGCATCAGGGAAGCAGATGAGGCAATGGAAAAAACTTATAAATGGAAGAAGAATGTGCAAATTCACAATTTCTTTACTAATAGTCTGCCGATGAGTAAAATCCAGTGGACATGACTGAATCTGCTTTAGCAAAGTCACATCAAAGATACATACTGAAATGATAGATAGATAGATAGATAGATAGATAGATAGATAGATAGATAGATAGATAGATAGATAGACAGACAGACAGACAGACAGACAGACAGAGACAGACAGACAGAGAGACAGATATAAATAGATATACCAGCATTAGCTGGTGCAGAATGCAGCAGAGTGAATAGTTATGTGTGCTTCTAGTCTGTACTGGTTGCCAAAACTGTTTCTGGGCCCAATTTCAAGGTGCTCGTTTTAATCTTTAAAGTCTTTCATGGCCTGGGACTGGGTTATCTGAATGACTGGGGTTTCCAGAAGAACGGTCGCTCTCTCCTGGGCAGAGTGGTTTTTATTTTTTTTTAGTAATGACTGTTTTTATATTTGATCTTTAATGACTGCTTCTATATACTGTATTTATTTTAATTAATTGTTGCAGGCCGCCCAGAGTCACTTTTGGTGAGGATGGGCGGCCGTGTAAATTTGGTGGATAAATGCATAAATCCTAAAAATCCCTTATCAAAGAACAAATAATGTTACGGTTTCTGCTTTGTAAACAAAGTATGGCTAAAACTTTCAAAGATAAGAGCCCTGGAGTCTGAAGCAATGATCTAGCAATGGTTTGTGTTTTTTTCAAAACATCAACCGTGGTGACCCACCTTGTCCTTGCAGGGCCTCTGGCAGTTTTGTGCAGCACACACGGCGTTTTCGTCATCTGACTCTTCTGCTCCTGACCAGTCATACTTGGAGGGGATGTCCAAAACTTTCTTCTCCCTCTTTTTTTCAGTGCACTCTTTCACCAGCTCTACCTTTGTTGCAGCCGCTTTCTCACGCTTCTTCTTTCGTTCTTCTTCTTTAGCCAGCTTTTTGGCCAGTTTGTTCAGCTCCTTTGTCTTGTCCATGGTCAGTTTCAGCTTCTTCTTCTTTGGTTTCTCCAACTTCTTCAGCTCTTTAGACTTCTGCTTCAGGTCGCCAAAGAACTGCTCTGCTTTCTCGAGTTTGCGCTTCCTTTTCCTCTCTGAAGCATCTCTTCCGCGGGTTTTCAACGGCTTCTCATCCATGCTCTCATCCTTCAAGGAACAAAAGGAGGAGGTGGATAATTGCCAGATTATTCCCTGGCGTATCATAAAAGCAAAATGAAGAAGCTACTTTCCATAAGCACACAGCGCTTTCACTGAGTGAATAAGCTCATTAACAGGAGAGAAGAGGCAAAGTAAATATTAATCACAATGCCAGTTTACTTCATAAGGTCTAAAGTGGGACACTCTGTTTTGGAACCAAGTGGAGTTAAACAATTTGTAAGATAATATACATTCACCCAGACCTGGTAATATGCTTTCCTAAGAAAGGTCAATCATTAGGATTAGAGTGGAAAGGACTTTTCTTCTTCCTCAGCCTCAACAAATGAATTATTTTCAGGAGGCTGGATATGACCATTGTATTTTCAATATCTAAGAAGTGGGAGACCGTGAGTTCAAGTCTTGCCCTCTCCATGAAAGCCAGCTGAGTGACTTGGGCCAGTCACTCTCTCTCAGTCCAAACCACCACACAGGGTTGTTGTTGTGGGAAAAGTAGGAGGAGGAAGGTATTTTAGATATTTTTTTCAGCCTTGGGTTATTTGTTAAAATAATAAAGGTGGGATATATATGTTCACGGACATATGCATACCCTTTACAATAACAGAGCCTTAGATTGCTGGCTCCACTCTGCTAATGGCAATCAAACAAGCATTTTGCTGCATGTGAATGGGAGTGTCCCAACATTCCTGGTACTTAAAATAGAGACAGGATATTTTTGCATCAAATTATGAGATGCTTAGGCCAGGATGCTCATGACTTTTCAACAAGAAACATGTGGCAGACAATATTCCACCGTATGGATTTAGTGAGAAATAGAAAAGGGAGTAAATAAGAGTGGAAGGACAAATGTAATGAGCTTATAGGGCAGTGATGGCAAACCTTTTAGAGACCGAGTGCCCAAACCACAACCCAAAACTCACTTATGTATCGTCGGGTGCCGGGTGGGCGTGGCTGCGGTGGTAACGGCAGCCTGGGTGGGACTAAAAAGTTCAATCTATCAATTCCAACTTTGTGAGATCTTCTCCCCCCCCCCCGCAAGAAGTTGAAATTGATTGATTGATTGATTGAACCTTTTTTTTTTTTGGCACACGGCGCCGGAGGCCTAAAGTGAAAATGTTTTATAAAACCCAGCTGAAGGCTTAGGACTGGGGCAATGGTGCGCGTGCCCACAGAGAGGGCTCTGTGTGCCACCTGTGGCACACGTGCCATAGGCTCACCACCACGGTTATAGGGGCTTCAAGGAAGACTTTGGTAAGGAAGCAAATCCCAAAAGAGTAAATTAGAAGGAGCCAATCCAATCAAGCGATGAAATAGCAGCAGTGGGAATCACCTGCTCTCTGCAAATACCATTTTGCCAAAGTTAATTTTACATATGACTTTGCTATTTTACGATAGAAAATGCCTACGTTTACCTCCATGATATGAAGAAATCTATCTTCAGAGGGTGGGTGGGTGGCCTGCAAAATCCGCCAGATGTGTTGGGTTTCATCAAGAGATACTTCTAAGAGATCTCCTATCATCATTAGATCTTCTAGCTGTGATTTGGCTCCAGAAGACAGTTCAAGCACAGGGGGTTCTAAACTGCGAGGAACTAAAGGGCTTTTACGGGGTTGCTTTCTTGGGGTATTGGAACCTTTCAAAAAGAAGCACAAAGGAAAAAAAATGATGTTTAGGACTAAAGGACAGAAAACATAATGTGAAAGGGCTAAAGTTTTGATTTCTTAAAAATTCAAGTACCCAGTTTCCTAGTAGTTGATGGCCTCATTGTCATTTATTATAGACATGCCAAATGACATGAAGTCATTTGGACGGTTTAAGACTCTAAAGAAACTCAGAATCTCTAGTTGTTACCCAGGTGCCTAAGACCCCAGAGATACATACAATTTCTGACACCTTCAAAAGTTGCAGTTACAGTTACAGAAACAGAACATGATTAAATACTGGTTCTGGTGATGTTTTGAAAATGATTTGGAAGAAGCTTGGGCAATCACCTGTCTATTATTCATTCACAGCCACACTGTTTTTCAGATTTTTATGCGAGTTTTTTTTTTAAAGTTATCACTGCTTTAAGAATCATTTTAATTCATTAAGATAGGTACATTTTTCCCCCCGGTTTATGCAGAAGCCTGGGAAAAAGACACGACTGTAGTACTTAATAATAGAAAGTACTGTGCTCACATGGCATTCAAAACACACTACAAAGCGTATGTCTGGAGTATCCTATCTGCCTGCCTGCCTGCCTGCTTGCCAATGAAGTTGATCAAATCTAGTTTTTAACTTGGCCTCACCACTAATTTTTAGCCCCAGAGCGCTTCATTTGTTAATTTAATTTAGAAGCTGCTTAAATAATTTTTGGTGAATTGGTGAAATTACAATAACAAATAAGTGGCACTGTACGTATAATACTATGTAGAAAAAAAGGATTACCTTGAGAACAGCTTTTTGAAGCTGATGAATATGCATGTTCAGCACAGAAAGAGGGAGCCGTCCACATGTGTGTTACTACTTCTTCAGATTTGATTGGAATTTCTTCGTCACAGAAGAGGTTAGGCTCCAAACTGCTAGAAGACTTTACACTGGCATTGTCCTAAAGAAAAGTACAGCAGAAACATGAGATTATGGAGAAGGATCTAATCATTTTAATACAACCCACCACAGGTTTGTTAACAGAATTACATTAAACATGGGTTAAGCCAGTGGCTTTCTTTCAGTTACTACAGCAATATATGGTTAGATAGTTACAGCACAATGAAACTCTGCACTTTTAAAAAAAAATAAAAAAAAATTTTCCCAAGAGGCTTCTGATCATCTCTTTGTACCAAACAACTTTACTGTTGTTTTGTTACTGGTGAAATCTCACTGAAGGAATAAAACAATTATTCACAATTGTGAGCTCAGAAATGTAATTGCAAGACTAACCTTTATGTCATAGCCATATGCTTCTCTTATGTCTTCATCTGAATCTGTCTCCTCATCATCATAATCCATAGTCTGTCGAGGAGATGAAGATACACTACTTGTAGCCCGATTAAACCCAGATTGCTGAAAACTAGTCAAGTGACCCTATGTGAAGAAACACACTTTATGAGTTAAAAAAGCATCCAGTGAAACTTGTACAAGGTAACAAAAGTTATTTGAGTTGATTAAGAGTTGCAAATCAGATTACAGGAAACTAATATTTGCTTTAAAATTATATTTCTAACAATAAGAATTGAAATTTCATTTCTAAGCTTCCAAGACACAACTATGTTCACAGATGCTGAGAACACCATAATTGCTTCTTCGCTTTTATAACCATTGTCTGAAATATATGTGGAACTTGGTAATTGATACAGTATCTGAAAATATTAGAATTTTATAGTCACTGAAGACATCAAACAAAAACACATCTGTGAGAATTATTAATAATCATTTGGAATTGATATATTTACATTTATAAGATGCTAATTACATTGCTTGAACAAAGAAAAAACAATTAAACCCTTTTAAAAATATCTTTTTATGTCATTCTTGCTGGGAAGTGAGCAGAAATCCCCAAATAAGAGGCATTCCCCCTAACTGTCTTTGTAATACATAGCAAAGGAAGGCATAACACAATAAATTGGCAATATGTGGCTACTCTACAATTGTTGGACTGCATATCTTAACACCTTTAGTCAAGGAAATTAACGGCAAAGAATGCTAAGGAATGCTAATGCATTCAGTACCTGAAGGGCCACAGATCACTGGAATAAAAAGGAATTTAGTATTAAGTGTATAGAGCTGCAAATCCCAAAGAGATATTTAATAGTAGGAAAAAAAGAATAGCCAATAAAAAACAATGTCACATTAGCTTTTTATTAGAAGTACAATTCCTGAGTGATAAAAATCTACTGTATTCATGTTTGAAAAGCTGTGCTGTTTGTAAGATTTTGGAATTTCCTGCATTGGAATATAACTATTTCTTCCTAGTCTTTGTAAAGTGTAAAGTCCCTGCTAGTGAATGTGTATTCGGTTATGTTCTAAAAAAACCAACTGTTTTTATCATTTGGACTGGTTTAAGAAGTCTATACAAAAACATCAACTTTTGGGTTCCAGGAGGACAGCATTCAGAGCAAACTAGGTGACAAAGCTCAAGCAATAAGGTCTTTATCCACAGGAAGAGAAGAGACTGCACCCAAAAAATAAAACTAATACCTGTAAATCGGGATTGGCAGCTGCCTTCTGGAGTTCCGCGCTGATTATCTTCTCCGTTTTCTCGCGTGCTGCCTGTTCTACCATACGCTGGCTCAACACAGAAAGTTTGGCCAACGCAGAAGATAGTTCATCGGTGGCCAGGGCTTGCCGTGCCCGATCTTGCCAGCTCATAGCTCGCTCTGTCAGGCACTGCAATGCTTCCCCCTCTGGCAACCGTACTGGGAGTTTTTGCAAGGAGACTAGTAGAGATAAAATTGTCTCAAGACGAGGCCTTCGAGATCGCATGCAAAGTGGGCACAAGAACTTGACTTCTTTGGCAGGCCAGCTAGAGCCCTTCTTTTGGGAGCTCGTTTTGGGAAGGGTCACGCAAGTGCTATGAAACCAGTCTTTGCAGAGTTCACACTGTAGCATGAATCCACTGGCTGTCTTGCGGCAGATGCAGAACTTGATTTCTTCAATGCGATCCACCATCGTCATCTTGGCCAGGTTGGCTTCCCTGAGGGCGTGCATGGCTTCAACCTCTTTCTGCTCCCGGTCTTTGAAGACAGCCACCTTTTCAAAGGGAAGAATAGTAGAGAACCATTCAATCCATTTCATTGGCAAGACTCACATTCCTAGACTGGTCCAACTTTTTTTTAACACACTGTGCTACACAGTATAAATGAACAAACAGAATACTTGTTCCAAGCTGCAATGTTTTTAAAAAATCTAATATACCTGAATCAAATTAAAAAAGACTTGTGAAAAATAATTATATGAGGAATCTAAAATCATTAACATTTTCAATAGAATACAGGTAGTGCTCGAATTACAACAGTTCATTTACTGACTGTTCAAAGTTACAACGGAACTGAAAATAGTGACTTATGACTATTTTTCATGGTCACATGATTTACATTTGGATGCTTGACAATTGGTTCATATTTATGATGGCTGCAGTGTCTTGTGGTCATGTGATCACCTTTTTGGACCTTCTGACAAGCAAAGTCAATGGGGAAGCCAGATTCACTTAACAAGCGTGTTACTAACTGACTCACTTAACAAATGTGGCAAGAAAAGTCGTAAAATGTAGCAAAACTCACTTAACAAATTTCTCACTTAGCAACATAAATTTGGGGCTCGATTGCGGTCGTAAATCGAGGACTATCTGCATCATCTTTCAATTACCATCTGAAACTTACTTATGAAGGTCTAATCTGGCTTCCATGTGGAAAAAGTTCATAAACAGAATTCTGCTACTGAAAAAAAATCTTGTTCCAAATATCCATCAACCTAACGTCATCCATCATGAGACAAGAAACATAAGAGGGCTTTCAAAGATGGTTGCACAGTACTAGCAGTTTCATACCAGTTGATGTGAATGACAAGTTACAAGCTGATAACCACAGCCTGCCAATCTACCTGCCAGAAAGGTACAGACCGAAAATCAATACCTTCAGGAGAAAAAGATGCTGCTTGTCATATTGACACAGAGAGATAACCCAGTAATTCCCTCAGAGACAGACTGCTTGAATTGTTCTTTCCAAACAAAAAAAGGGCACAGATGGCAGAATCAATGGAGAGGAGAAACTGGAGAAAGAAGGAATAATGAGGTTTCTCTTCGGCTCCCCAGGAGCCTCAGAATTACTGGAATTTCCAGGAAATCCCAAAATAATTTTTAAAAAGGAAATATCTGTTTTGGGAAACTGCTAGATGTGTTGCATTAGGTTTAACCTGTGTGTTATTGTTCGGTGGTAAAAGTCCCCTGATTCTATTTTCCGCATAAATTAGGGAAAGTTTTACTTGTATAACTAGAATGTTTCTATAGAATCTGGTATTCTCCAATGTCTGTCTCTTTTTTTAAAGTTTTTTTTCAAATATTTTTTAGCATTTGTAGCAGACTGCTGCCATCTTGTGATATGGCTGGAATATATCTTTTCCATTATATTTTGGATTGTCTTTGTATGTTTGTTTGGCTGCTGACTGACAGCTCTATCTTCTTTAACAGGGAAGCTCTGCATCTTAACATCTAAAGTTACCAAGAGTTATAAGTTACAGAGACAGGAGGTTCCATTATCATTATATAATAATATACGACATGCTATATGGTATGATATGATATATATGACATAAATATGTGTATAGAGAGAAATGGCTGTGAAAATCCAGGGGGCTTCTTAGAATGTTAGAGATATCCACCATTTTTGCCTATAGGCTCAACCCTTCTATTATATCAGTTTTATGTAAAGTAGGACCGCACACGCTTCATATGAGCTGTTTTAGAATGCATAAGTGATCCTCAAACCATGTGAGCCTTTGTAAAGTTATTTCTTTAAAAAAATGAAGCTGCGCTAATTGAAGCAACCACCCATGTTTCTAGGCTCTTTGCAAATTCCAGAAGATTCTTCCACACCATTTTCAAAATTTAGCCCTAAACTAAGATGTACCTAGCAAGATGTAAGATGGCTAAGACATTCTGCAGCAGTTATAACTACTTACACAGTGCCAGATCCCAAAGCTCTTGCAGATTACATGTTTGCTCACAGTGGTACTCCAGCAAGAACATGTGTTAATTCCAAATCCCAGACTTCAATTGACCATCAGGGATTTGTGTTAACTGACCTATATAGGTCAGTTAACACAATAATATGTAACTGCTCACTGTGTCCAAACAGATTTAGGATTTCCAACGCCTAATTGGTATTGATTGAAAAAGATATAGAGCTCGGTGTCATCAGTATTATCATCTCTCCAGTTGAGTTTTGCCTAGTAATTAAATTACTGAGCTATCAAACTTAATGTCCCCATATTAATCTCTTTTGCCGAGTTCTATAGGTGGGCTTTGGTGAGTTGACAGATATTTCACAATATCTGGTAGCTATAAATTTAAAGCTACAAAGAAAAATCAATTTGTGGTCAACAGATTCTGTAATTATGACAAAATAAATTCATGTTTGCTAAAATGATCTGCACAACTGCAATGTTCATTCTGTGCTCAAGAGTAAAGATTTAGCAGGATGTTCAGCAAAGTCCGACATTTTGAAAACTCAAGAAAGCATAAAATAGGTTTTAAGGTTCAAAAATATGCTTTATTATAATGTCAATAAGCTATACTAGTCACATAAATCATAACTATGGGCAATTCCAAATGTTATCTCTAAGGATCAGGTGTTATCTCTAATATCCAATTTAAAAGTGTAAAAGTATGAAAATGTTGACATCTAAATAAAATACAGGATGCTTACTTTTAATAAACCTAAGAGATGTGTTGTTAGTAATGTCTAAGGGTTCACAACAGCCTGATGACACATAATCAAAAATCAAACTTGAAAAGTTTTGCATATGTAAAATGCAATTCTTAGAGGTTTATTATCAATAAGAATACAATTTCAAAAAAATTAACCTAAAATTAAGGCTAATAATTATAGAATAAGCACACATGGTTCCAATTTTTTTTTTAAAAAAATGAGAGATGAGATTGTAAACCTTGAAAATTCTATTTTACTAATGGAATTATTAGCAATACAAAACTCAGATTGAATTCTATTGAATACCTTTCAATGGCTTAATCTTCTCAACAGAGTGAAAAAAATGTCATTCTGACATGTAATGGAATTTCTATTACAATATGTGCATTCTAATAGCTATTAGTTATAAGTAATAACTATTCTAATAGTTCTAGTCCTGTAAAACCTGGATTCTCTTAACCTCCAAAGAGCAGACAAAATTTTATTTCAGATTTCACCCCCAAATAATGGACCAACTCTCTTGCTTCGGAACCTTCTACGTAACTGATGTAATTTATATTAATTGTTAAGTCTAGAGTTATTTTATGTTATCTGCGTCAATTTGATATAAACTAACAGAAAATATACAGAAGCATCGCTTACATCATTACATAAATGAAGTAATTACATCAGTACAATTCTGATTGAATGGATATTTGTATTTAATAGAAAGTTTTTCCTCCAAGAGGTCCATTAAATCAAGATTTAATGCCTGTTCTAAAGTAACAGGGTTTTAGATTCACAGTAAAGTAAAAGATACAGGAGCTTCCTACTGGGGAAAAAGAATGGCTATATACTATACAAGGTAAAGGTAAAGGCTCCCCCGCATATGTGTGCTAGTCATTTCCGACTCTCGGAGCTAGTGCTCATCTCTGTTTCAAAGCCGAAAAGTCAGCACTTGTCCGAGGACATCTCCGTGGTCATGTGGCCGGCATGACTAGACGCCAAAGGTGCACAGAACGCTGTTACCTTCCCGCCGTAGTGGTCCCTATTTTTCTACTTGCATTTTGACGTGCTTTCGAACTGCTAGGTTGGCAGAAGCTGGGACGAGTAACAGGCACTCACTCTGTTACAAGGCACTCAGGATTCGACCCGCCAAACTGCCGACCATCTGATCGACAAGCTCAGCGTCTTAACCCACTGAGCCACCGCGTCCCATAATATACTATATACTCAACTGTTATCAAAATAATAAGAATTGTATTAACCCAATGTTTGCAAAAAAGGATACTTTGGGGGAAGAGGAAATCAACTAGAATTAACATATGGAATAGAGATTATAGAAATTAATTGTGCTATAAATGTAACCCAGACAACACACTGTTTACTAATTATTGAATGAATTATGGTTTGTTAAAAAAATCAATAATATATATATACAAAAAAAAGAATGGCTAAACGAATATGGACCCTCACCACAGCTGCAGTATCCCTGTATTCTTCTACTCCATCTTCTAATTCACTCAAGGATTCCATGTCAAGATCTTTTTCCTTCTCCTTCTCTATCAGCTCCTTTACTCTTTTTCGTCTGTTCTTACTGCTTCCATATACACCAATGTCAGTTCGAGGGCTAAGAACCTATAACAAAAAACAATAAAAGTTCAGACATACAAATGTTTTTACAAAACATTTTGTTAGAACTCAGATCTGGCCACAATTTCAACGGGATCTGGGCTACGCTAATTTTAGAAAGAGTTTTACAGAGAGGGTTGATCAAATTGAGACTGCTTTTAGTTTCAATAAAAGCAGTAAGTTTTCAAAAAGGCAATCTTCTTACACAGCAATAAAATTCTATACAATTTACAATCCTAATTGGAACCAGAATGCCCACTGCTAAGCAAGGAAACTAAGCGAGCTGCGCCTGATCTTACAACCTCTTTTTTCCGCAGTTGTTAAGCACATCACTGCAGCTAAGTGAATCATGCGGTATAAAACAAATGCACCGTCTCACTTTGCTTGTGGGAAGTTGGCTGGGAAGGCCACAAATGGTGATCACATGACCCTGGGATGCTGCGACTGTTGTAAATACATGCCAGTCTGCCAATTGCCTGAATTTTGATCATGTAACTGTGGGGATGCTGCGACCGTTGTAAGTCCGAGGATTGATCATAGGTCACTTTTTTTTCTGTGCTTTGTTAACTCTGAATGCTTGGTAAAAGAACGGTTGTAAGATGAGGACTACCTTTATCCCCCTCAGTCCTATGCAAAACTGCTGTTTTTTTAATCTCTTAACTTAAATTTTAAGGCTACACCCATCACTTGCATGAAAGAAGATCATCATCAACAACTGGAGCATTAGAACATGCTGCTCTGGATCCTAGTACATGTTTTCCCAACTAACCTGTAAAAGTGTGTAGCTTGAATTCTTCTTCAGAAAAGTTCGGCCGGTGCGTTCCCTCCACGCACGGGCTGCTGCTACCTGTGAGTCAACTTGGGGGAGTGCATCAAGACGGACAGGTATGAGGCGGCCTTTGGTAGACAGATTCTCAAGTTGCTCTAGATACGCATAATTACTTCCATTCTGCATGGATTAAAAACAAATCATTCTTGTCTCGTAATAGAGCAAAAGGAACCGATCACAACTTGAAACGTGATTTTAATCACTGCATTATTTTAAACCACATGTTGGGTCTTCAAGGTAGCTACTGCCAGGATAGTCAATGATAAAATGGGTTGATACAATAAAACATCCCAATAAACATGAGCGCAAGATAATAACATTATTGCAGAATACAACTTTCTATTTTAATGAAGGGCATGTGAAATTAACAAGGGGTTTTGTCCAAAATACTTTTTTAAATGAGACAAATGCAGTTGCGCATTATTACTCTCCTAATTAGCAAATGGCTTTTTATTAAAAAATATTCAGACTCAGCAATTAACCCAGTATGAGTCCCCATAGTTAAATTTTAAAATTAACCTGTATCTTGAATCAGAATCCTCACTTTATGTGAAACAAGATACCTTTTGTAGCAAGAATCAAGAGTATCACAATGTTACTATCTGACTCTTTATAATGAAAGGCAAAGGCAGTATCTGAACTCTTGCTCAACTCTGTGGAATTAAACATACTTGAATGGCCTCCACTTTGGCTGTCCAATCTCGAGCACGCTGCAAGGCTTCTCTCAATGCCAGAATGTTGGGCAGGTAAGCTGGGATATTCTTTGCTTCGTTCACAATACTCTCCAGAGCGACAATACTTTGTCGAGGTCTAAGAGCAGAGAAGAAAAAAACATCTGGAATATATCCTTATTTCCTGGTCCAAATCAAAAACACATCTCAGTTATAAAACAGGACTATACCATGCATTGAACACACCTCAGCTACATCAGGAATAATGCTAATCTCACATATTGTTTTATTTAATGGTTTCATGGCACATAATCAAAACAAATTAATCTAAAGCTAACAATTTCATAAACAATTCAACTGTGCCTAAGCACTCATAATACATTCTCTGGAATAATTCAGTTTTCAAAAGCTCCAGGAGGCCAAAACAGTGAGGACAGATGTTTCTAATTTTGGGGAGAGTTGGAATAGAACACTAGCGCTATCACAGTTGACGAGACTTCCCCAAGATGTAAGAGTTGGGCAAATTGATTCCAGATGGAAAAACTGGCCCTGCCTATATGTAGATACCAAGCAATACAGGGCTTTCCAGATTAGAATCTGGAATTAGATTTGGGAATCAGGTTGTGTCCAGAGTACCGGTGTAATATAATCCAAACGCTGGTGACAAGTGCTAATCCTACTCAAGAAGGCTTTCCTCTTGAGTAGTCTAGAAAGGTAGCTCCACATACAGCACATTGCATTAATCCGGATAAGTGGTAAAGACCTACACCGTCAAGGCTGAAATTGATTTCCTCAATTGGATCAATAAGTTTAAGACAGATAAGGGCTCCTCAAGCAAACAATCTACCCAATCAAACTCAAGAGTCTGAAGCTAGAACATATGAACATGATTTCAAAACTTTCCTAACACTATCTTTAGAAAGGCTTAGCAATGTAATCTTTTCAGACATGCTGATTTTATTAATAATAATAAAAAATCTAACCATTAGATTCCCCTCCCTTTATGATTTTATCCAAAGAAAATTGTATACCATATTTTGGTAGACAGCCTTTGAAACACCCTCAACTCCTGATGGACTCATAAAGACAATGAACAAAACACCCCTCACCTTGCTTGTAGGCAGACTTTGGCTTTTTCCTCCCACCTCTCTGAAACTGTAAGCACCTCCTGCAATTCAGCCATGGCTTTCTCCACTGCGTGGTGTGGTGCTAGGCCCACCCCTGAGTCTATCAGTTTCTTCATCAAATCCAAGGTGACTCTCTGAGGATCTGAAAGAGTCACCCGCACTTCATCCAGCCAACGTGCCTGTTGAAGCTCTTGCTTCAGGCGAGGTAATTCTGGAAGTTCCACATAGAGTCCAGAGCCCATGTCTATCAGCGTCTGCAACTTGGATGAGTCTGGGACCTCATCCATCATAGCCTCTTGGGCACGCTCGTGAAACTCTTCGACATCATCCAGCAGGTTCTTTGAAAGGGTTTAGAGCAAAGTGACCATTTAGCACAGTGATAGACGTAGGAACAGACATCAAATGAACATCTGAATGTTTTTAGCTAGGTTTGTTTGAGGCGGGCAAAAAAAAATGGTATTCTTAAAACAATTCTTGCAGCAAACAATATCAAATCAACCATTCACGGTAAAGGAAATCTCTTTTTGAGGGTTTTGAGAGGACCTAGAAACAAAATATTTGCTTGCTCCAAAGTACCTTGGTTCAAAACAACAGTCAAAATCTTAAAGTGGAATTACTGAAATTAATTTGCTGAAATTAATACTTTCATCCCTGCACACATTTGGGCTTCCTGGAAATACTGCAATAGTCAATTGATTACTATTTGTTTTAATTCAGCCCACTTCTTTAAATGAGAAACAACCACTGTCAGTTGAATATCAACCTTTTTTTAAATTTTCATTGCACTTCAAGTGCATAAAAATTGTTAAAATTAAACTTTTGACACTTAAAAAAAAACCCTACACAAAACAGAACAGGAAACAATATTTGCAACTTCCCCCTTAAAATGTTGTCAAGAGACTCTAATGGATTATTTTATAAAATTTCAAGAAGTATTTCTATAGCAACTTTTAACTCTATCCAAATTCAGCCTTCTCCAAAAACTCACCTTTACTTGCCGAGCCTGAGTGATGACACAAGGAAGACTGAACAACTGTTGAACAAAAGCTTTCAGTTCTTCTACAGTCAGTTTAGTCCGTGTCCTTCCGCTGTCTGAATTCAGTCTATTATATAAAAGAAAAGAGAATAGTGTAAATTGCCATATTTCCTGTTACTGATTTTATATAGATTTTTACTTTAAAGCTTAAATAACATTCATAAACTTACTAGTTTCAGACGTATCCATCAAAATTGATGCTGAAAAGTCTAACAACCTTTTAGTAGACAAAACTAAGCAAGCTTAATCCAAGTTGACGTTGGTCTTAAAAGCTAGAATGGCTTAAGAGGTAGGAATAGTTAAAGAAAAGTGTCTTCCTATACAGAGGTAGTCCTTAGGTTACGACCATTCATTTATTGACTATTCAAAAGTTATGACGGCACTGAACAAAGGATACTTTCAATGTGTCCTCATAGTTCCGGCCATTCTAGCATCTCCAGCCAGCTCATGATAACAACATCACAGCTAGCCACAGTCATGTGATTGTGTCTTCTAACATTTTCTGCTGGCTTCCAACAATCAAGAACAATGGAGAAGCCAGCATGAAGTTGGAAGTTGAGGTCACACGAGATCTTCACTTAACTATGATAACTGGGATGTCAGCAATTGACGCTGGTAAGCAACATGGCCATGTGACAATGTATCTAGTGATGGAAATTCCATTCCAAATTGCCTTCATAAACTGAGGACTACTAGATATTTGGTTGGATATTTCTGTTATTGGCTTTCCATAAATAATCTGGTCAAAGGGCAGATTTAGTAGTACAAAGACTACCTCTCTTTAGTTGCATGTTAAAAACTGGCTAAAAATAATTAATACTGCAACTCCCAAATATCAATACTGCAATAAGTTTATTAAATAAATTTGCAAACATTTTTAATATGCACACTTATTAAAACATTGCACAAGTTCTCCAATTTGCTCACTCTTATATTTTTTTTTCAGAGCACAACTCAAAACAACTGAAAATATTGCTTCCATTATTTTTGTCCTTCTGACAATATATCAGCTGATTTGTTCCACTTCAAAATATTCCATTTGGCAAAGTGCAATTTATTATTTTATCAAAGTGCCATGAACATTTCATGTGGCTGGTTTTAAAATTAAATGCCTGCTCATACCTGTGCTTCTGTTTTTTGCTCAAAAGCAGCTGGGCTACTGAAGCACAAGTCTCTGCCTCTTTCACAGCATCCCTCAGCTTACGGAAGAGGTCATTCTCTGGGTATTTCCTGTCTTCAGCATCTTCTAACATTACTTTCAGCTCAATCACATCTGCAAAAAAATTGGCTGTTAAGTCATTTGCTCTAATACAGATTTTACAGAATGCCCTAAAGCAGACATGTCAAACTTGCGACGTATCAGGACTATTTTGCCATTGCCGGCAATGGGGTGGGTGTGGCTTCCGGATGATGCGTCCGGCCCACGGGCCGGCAGTTTGACACCCCTGCCCTAAAGGAAACAGCTAAGAAAATTAAAAAAACTTATATTAATCTTTTTCAAAGAACCAAACACAGTACCTGATTATTTTTGGGACCTATGTATATCATTTACTGATTCTAGAGTATCATATAGAGGTTTTCCTGATTAAGACCTTTTTTTCAGATTTTAATACCTGTGCAAATCACTTTGCTTAATGTAAGTTTGAACAACCTTACACAGTTGGACACCAGTTAGTCTAACATTCTTGAAATTCATGTATGATTATAGTTTGAAATAAAAGTACTATTTCATCCATATTTAAGACTTAAAAGGATTGTATGCCTGCTCAATTTATTAATTTATTTAATTTTTCATCTTTCCCTTCTTCCAAGGAGATCAGGATGGCATATATCAATGTAATTTTAATAGTGTTACATTTAGCTTTCTTAAACATTGTATGCGTATATGTGTGTATATAATACAAATACACGCATACCATATATTATAGCTTTATTACACATTAAAGATAAAAATAAAGGTTTTCCCTGTACAATCATGTCTGACTCGGAGGAGGAGGTGCTCATCTCCATTTCTTAGTCGGAAGAGCCAGCATTGTCTGAAGACACTTCCATGGTCATGTGGCCACCATGACTATATGCCGAGGGGCACAGAATGCTATTATATATTATCTATTAAATGAAAACTGTTAAGCAGTTAGAAATTCAATGAACACTTGTTTAGTAGCTGTTTAAAGTTGTAACAGCACTGCATGAGGATACCTATCACTATTCCTCATAGTTGCAACTGTTGCAGTGTCCCCATGTTCATGTGATCACAATTCAGGTGCTTGCCAACCAGCTTGGAACTGCAAAGTGAACTGTTGGTTCACTTTCATGTTTCTTTGCCCTCCAAATTTGGGTTTGGAAAAGTGAAATTCTTAAGCCAAAACATTTCCCTCTACAATCCAAAACTTCTCTGAACAAGTCCCAGGGTCATATGATTGCTATCTGCAAGCTTCACTACCAGCTACCAACAAGCAGTCAGTAGGCAAGAGTTTGCAAACAGTGATCATGCAGAATTCACCTAATGAGAGGAAGTTGAATTTCCACCACTGTTATTGTAAGTCAGTGGGCTGACATGGATGTTTTGCTTCACAACTGCATCACTTAGTTTTGGAGCTGCTGGTCCCAGTAACCACTGTTAAGCAAGGATTATCTGCATTTTATTATGTATGTTGCAATCTGGGTAGATTTCAGATGGATGAGGTGATAAATTTACATGAATGGGTTTTTTTCCATGCCTCCAGATGTTATATTCTTATCTGCCTACTTCTTTGCGGTTGGGTTAGAACAAACTGATTGGGCATCAAAGGCTAAACTGGTATTGAAACACAAGTGTCTCTGCTCCTTAAGTAACATTCTACATATTATATCATAATACTTATGTGGAAATAATTTTTTAAAATAATTGATTCAACTTTCAAGTTTCACCTTCCGAATTTCGGTTTGGAAATGTGATATCGTTAAGCTGGAACATTTTGATTTACTATCCAGGATTTCCCCAAACTAATTTTTCTAGGAAACAAAAGTCCATCTAACCTTTTTTGTGGCTGAGGTTGGCAGACAACGCATCTGTGACCCTGCTGACCCAAGTATCGTAAGACTGTGCTCTGACTTTCACTCCATATAGCAAAGAAGGGAAGTCTTCCAGTGGGTATCGATATCTGGAAGGAAACGAGAGCTTTCAAAGATTTTGCAAGGCTCATTAAGGAAGAAGTGGGACAGATGTCAAGGATTCCTTGCTGTTTTAATAGAAAAGAATATCCTAGTTTAAAGACGGGGATGCTTGAGCAATAGGGGGGAATCGTTACCTTAGACACTTCTTCTGCATAGGGCACGAACACAAATCGTTTGGATGATACAAACAAACAAGTCGCTCAGGATTACAGGAACAGGTAAGGGCAGACAGGAAACAGGTGGTCCTGCAGGCTGCACACTGCCGCTCATCATCTGGAACCAGCTCAAACACTTCCTCCTCCGACATCAGCACTCCCTGGAGTAAAAATAGGCAACATCTGATAAAAAGTTCTTAACCAAGAATTGTGAGTCTTCCCTAAAGGGGGTCATACATTTTCTTTGCTCAGCCCCAACCCCTTCAAAAATCCCCCTAAACTCACCATCTGCACAACACACTCCCTTAAGCGCGCCTCCTCTTCAGTCATGAGAGTCATTTCTTTGCAGACCATGGCAGCCAGCCCAACATCCAAACACTCGGGATCTGCAGCCATCTTGAAGATTAGTTCCTCATGAGAGAACACACAATGACGTCTCAGGCGTCGATAATGGTTTACACACTGCCGTCCAATTGGAAGCTAGAAATGCAAGGTACACAAGACAGCTTTTGATTTAGAACAATATTCTAGTAGATTGCCGACCTATTTTGGCTCCTGGCCTGACATGCAGGAAATTAAAAGACAAACAGAAAAACAGGTAAAATGGTACTAACTAAAGGCGTGGGAAATTACGTCAGGCACTGTGTAGTTCAATATCCAAGGATAATGTTTCTAGAAGTCATAATGACTAAAACTCTTCAATGAAATGAAAAATAATGACGAGGAAAATAGTCGAGTGATTGCGTGCAGGAAATGGATTTCAAGAGATGTAATTTCATCTCCAATCAACCTTTCTAGACTGTAGCTATATTCTTTCCCATCAGTTGACTAAAAAAAGCTACAGTGCAGTAAACATGAATAAACGCGACAAGACCCCAGCTTTTCATATTAGCCTAGGGAACCCAATCCAAAATTACTGGATCATAGTAAATTCAAAATTAAATGTACATATACAATTTACTTAAAATATTTCAAATATTTAAATATTTATAATAACATTGAAATAAAAAAATAAAATTATTATTTTAAAGTGGCTCATACCCACATTCTGGCTCAGGAGGCAAGATCCACCCCCCTCTGTTTTAGCCTTCTGGAAAAGACTTAAAACCTGGCTATGTCAAGTGTCATGGGGTCCTAAAGGACAAGCTGCTGCCAAAAGATGGTTGGTGTACTAACAGAGAAGTACACCTACCTCTCCCCTCCAAACCCTTGTTTTTAAGCTTATTTTAATTTTTTATAATTTAATCAATTTTATATTTACAATCACTGAATATTCATTTTATCTTGATCTGAGCCGTTCAGTCACCTGAATCGTGAAATAGATGGCAAATAAATTTGATAACTAAATAAAAAATATAAAATAATTCTGTGCATATGAAGGCCAGTACCAGCTAAATACTGGAAGCTGTGATTTCACATTGATTGGTGTGTGTGTGTGTGTGTGTGTGTGTGTGTGTGTATAGTAATACCCTACACAAAAATCTAACAGCCATTACAGCAATAGATTTCATTTTTAAATCAGTGACACAGTAATACTGTGTTGTTTAATATAGATGCAGGGCAACAACAAGTCTGTTCATTCAATAAGACGCCTATAGCTTGCATATTTTAAGGGACGTGGTGGCTCAGTGGGTTAGGACGCTGAGCTTGTCGATCAGAAGGTCGGCAGTTTGGCAGGTCGAATCCCGAGTGCCGTGTAACAGAGTGAGAGCCTTTTACTCGTCCCAGCTTCTGCCAACCTAGCAGTTCGAAAGCACATAAAAATGCAAGTAGAAAAATAGGGACCACTACGGTGGGAAGGTAACAGCGTTCTGTGCGCCTTTGGCGTCTAGTCATGCCGGCCACATGACCATGTCCTCGGACAAGTGCTGACTCTTCGGCTTTGAAATGGAGATGAGCACCGGCCCCTAGAGTCGGAAAAGACTAGGGAACCTTTACCCTGCATATTATTTAATAGGCAGTCAATATTACACCTTAAAAATGATTTCATAAAATGAAAACTTCTCTTTATTCATCATAACTAGAAATAAAACTCATTCTGCAAGCTATTTGTCTATTTTCATATTTTATTTCTGTATGCTTGTCAAATGTAAATATAGTGCATAAGATGCCTCTTCTGTACATTATCTTGATGAATTTATCTTTCTTACTTCAAGCAGCACAAAAGTAGAACTATTTGATTGAATACCCAATTCATATATTCTACTATACAATTCATGGACTTCAATTTAGGACCAATTAATTATTAGTGAACATATCTCTATTTATCCAAAGTGCATAGGATTTAACTTTCAAATGTCACATACCAGCCCCAATATTACATCTCACAACTGCTAGAAATGTTGCAGGATTTCAAATTCCTAGGTTTTGAAGAGAATATTATTTTAAAACTGCTTTTGATCATTCCATTATCTGTAAATATTTATCACAATATTATGACTGGGAAGTATGAAGTGTGTGAGGCATACAAAGGAGCTAAGTGAGTAGATACAAAGATGTAAAAACTTTTCATAATTTTGTATGTCGAATTATAATTGGCTGCCTAGTTCCACATTAACAGCAAGAAACTAAAGAAATGGAAACTAATTGACAAACCAATTAAGAAATAGTTAAAATACTATCCAACACAATCCATTTACAAACTAGTTTGTTGTTTAAAGTTTGGCCAAAGTATCTTTCGATGAGCTCTATTTAATTTCCCTTTACTAAAATATCATCAATTTTTATTGCCCAGGAAAATTATTGGTAGTAATCTAGGTTATGCTAGGCACATACAGACCCAGTCAGCAGTGCAAAAGTTCACAGCTTCAGCAAAATTGTAGCCTTGATTAAATCCAGAATGATAGGCACGGGGGAAAGTCACAACAAATTCGCCAGCACACTGATTGGTCCGGTACACCTAAATACAAGAAATTTTAAAAAATTGAAGAAAAAATATATAAATCTTGCGCAATTAACAATCTTCCAAAGCAGAATTAAACAACCAACAAAACTGCTAACAAATTAATGTTATTACCAAGAATGCTCTGGGAGGCCCTTGGTTCTTAGAAAAAGGAAATGGTAGTTGACTACACGCCACTACTTGGTTTATAATTATACTCATTTACCCAGAAAGAGGATAAAACTAAGCTGGGAACTGCATATCTTGGGTAGCAACAGGCTACCCAAGCAAATCACCAGTTTGTCTGTTGGTAAATCAGTGCTTTTGGGAATGGTACTAACTACTGCAGCACTCACGCTATCAGCAGGCAAGATTTATCCTGTGGCAGTCATTTATTCTGAAAGACTGTTAAGGTGTTCTCTAGATGCTAGATGTAGCAGGGAAACTAACATGTGCTTGAACTTTTCCTGTTATCACATGCAAATTATCTCTTCCTGTATTTCCTCAAGGACTTCAGAGAGTCTATTCAACAAGCAGCTATTTCAACTGGCACAGAATATGAGAGAGATTCCATTTCATTTTTACATGTGCTTTGAATCCCATGCTACAGATTTCTAAAAAACAAAACAAAAAACCTTTTCTCTACCTGGAAGATAAATCCTACTTCAAGGTTAAAAGCTTTTGGATTGCAGAATATGTTATTTTGTCTTAACAAAGAACAGAGAAACTGTTGATAAAATACAAAATAGATTTGAATACCATTTAGCAGTTGGCAACACTTTTTAATTCCAAAATATGCCTGTTTTAAAAAAAAAAAGATTGATGCTCCTGTATCCATGTTATGTGACCTTATTTCTTATTTCTGAAATATTAAATGCATTGTTTTTAAAGGGTTCAACTTCAATTATAGCAATTTACTGTACATTGCTAGATCCTGAGCCAATTTATAAATGAATCAGCATCACTTGTGCGAGTTGCAACTTCTACAAAACCTGAACTGCAACTTTTATGTAGCATACATGATCACAACAGCCACACTTACATAACTGAAAATGAAAGGTAACACCTCACCTACAAGCATTTCTTTAAATATTTATATCCTATATTTCTGCTAAAAAGATTCACAGTAGCTGTGAATCCTTCACGTGCTAAAACTAGACAAGAGAAACCAATTAAACAAATAAATCAAATAGATGCTTGTTCATTTATTCATTGAAGAAAATGATCCAAAGCTTTATCTAGTTTTAGGAACCAAGTGTACCATGCCAATTTAGTCTTTATATAAATAAAGCATGCAGAATAAACCCTCAATATACTAATGGGGGAAATGGGTAACTGCCAAAGTAGAATCTAGAATAGATTTTAGACCTAGGCAGAATGACAAATGCAATTGTAGGCACACACGGAAGCATACATTCTGTGAACCAATTTTGTCTGTTGCATGAAAAATATACTAAATTTAGAGTTCACTTTAGTATTATGGCCAGGTCCATCCTCTCTAAAGACAGGTGCACTAAATTTAAAACTGCTTTATCAAAGAGGAATGAACAATTTAGATTCTGACAATATAGGGGTCTACAGATAACAGTACTGAAAGGCAGAGTGGCTCAGAAAACCAACAATTACAGAATATCCATAGGTGGATCTACAGACACTATCTGGCACACAGAATATGAAAATGGAAATGTTTTAACAATTATCTTCTAACTATTCTGTGGCACATAAATTGTTAAACTTAGAAAGAGTCTGCATTACTTACAGGCACACCATGTTCCATGAGAATATTGGGGTTCATGATAGTGACTAACTGGTGCAAAAGATCAGGCTGTGTCTCAAACAACTCAGGAGCTAGTTCTCGCATAACGGCTTCCAGTTGTTCTGCTGCATGGGAAGGCACTCCATACCACGTCTTTGGTTCCCCCCTATGGTCCATTATCCAAAAGAAAACATATGGTATAAAATAGGTTCTACTGAAACTTCCAATTATAATCAACAAATGCTAATATATTTCAGAAAAAGTGCTGCAGCCTGGCCAAAAACAAGATACTTCAGGCTAAGAGTTGAGTTGATAACTTGCTCATTAGCTTCCTGCACGGAATTGAGAAAGAAAACAATAATTTTCCATAATTTAACTGCAACCAACTAAATTATATAAAATGATAAAAAGTAATTATTCAATTTACAGTATTTACTCTGCACATCTGAAAAGTTGAAAAGAAACTTTACCCTTCTGAATGTATTTGAAATATTTTCCAGCATATTTTATTATTTTTATAGACCATCAATAGCTTTAATATAAAGCATAATCAGATCAGATCATAATCTTTTGTGTAAGATTGGACTAAATGCCAGGGGTGAGCAAAGTGTGACGATCCTGGAGGTTATAATTTAACTACAAATGGAAGATCAGAGGCCACCCTTTCCTAGCATATAGGAATGTATGGGACATAGGAATATACATAAAATCAATCCAATATTCCTAGCCACTTTCACAAATCATATTTAAGAACATGAACATTTGCAAACCAGTTATAGGATGAGAGCCCAACTGTGGATCAAATTTAATTTCTAATGTAATTTCCTTTCTTACTGATATTTCCACAACATATGTGTTTCAGTACTAGCATGTAGCTACATGGTTTGTGAGAACACATGTCCACTCCCACACTATATTCAGACACTTGAGGCAAATGCTTATTCTTCAATCCTATGAAAAGACCCGATTTACACTTTGCTGGGGGGGGGGGGGAGAAACAATGCCAATCCTTATCTCTCTATAGAAGCATATATATAAAACACACTCCATACCAGTGCAGGTAATTGATGGAATAGCTCCAGTGATCTTCAATGTGCCAACAGAAAGAAGAAAAGCACATTCCCACATAAAGCCAAGGCACTTTCATGCCAGAAATATCAGCATTGATGTGTGCAAGGACAGACTGGTCCAAGACTGGCATGTTATTAAGATTCCAACCAGAAAGAGCATATTCCTGCCAACAAAACAAAGTCCATAAAAAAGTGCCCAGGAAGAAATCAGTATGCCGCTCAAAATCACAAATATATTTAGCATTTATATTTTGTGGCTATGCCATAATGTACTGCCTCACTCTAAATTCTGTCTTATGGGTTTAGGGCCCAGCTCTAGACCATTGAGTTGCACTCAATAAGCCATATATCCTGCTCTTGCCTCTCTATCTTCCACCCCGTACACTGGCACTATCACTATAACACTCGTTAGTTGGCCAAAGTAAGGAATCCAAAGCAAAATTTCCAGTTCACACATCCCTACAAACCCACATCTATGGGCTGAATATTCTACCCAGCACTATGCAATACAGATCAGGCACATCAATCAGTCCTCATAGGAACCCAGCATGCTGATGCCAGATGCAATTACAGCCAACAGAACAACAGAAAGAACATTAAACTATACATTAAACATCTTCTCTCTTCTCAGTATTGGAAAACCATTAAATGCATTAAACCTAAACCCAGTTAAAATATTGCCTTCTTAGCATGCAAACTACATCAAGGTGGTACATCCTGGCCACACCTCCTCTTCCGGCATTAGCTTGTGCCTCCCATCCTTTACAGGAAAGCCACTTCCAAAGTCTTTGGATGAGATATCAGCTCCATATTCCACAATTACATCCTCTTCAATGCTGCTCACAAGTCGCCAAAATTCCTTCTCCACCAATTCTGTAGGAACCATCTAAAAAGACCAGGAGAAAACCATCAAGAGGAGCTCGGGTTTCGAAGTCTGCAACCCCTGGTAAGTCTGCAAGTACTTATAACTTAATTTGTGTTAATTTCCTTAGCACACATTTAAATTGTTTGCATTTTAATGCATACTGTAGGGCACGGGTCTCCAACCTTGGCAACTTGTGGACTTCAACTCCCAGAATTCCTCAGCCAGCTTTGCCAAGGTTGAAGACCCCTGCTGTAGGGTCAGTATTCATAATTGATAAAAAGAGATGTAAAGAAAGCATCCGTACATTTTCTTTGGGCTTTAGGCAATTTTAATGTAATTTGTCCTGGGCTATTTTTCACACAGTGCAGCTGAAAATACAAGTTGAATTCTATGCTGTTATTTTAACTTTAAAGAAGAGATTGATAGACTATTGGAGCAACAGTTACTGGACTGCAAATTAGAAATCCATGAGTTCTAGTTCTCCCTTAGGCAAAAAATCCGGCTGGTTGACTTTGGGCCATTACTTTTTCAGCTTAACCCACCTCAAAAAGTCACAGCTGCTATGGCAAAACCAGGAGAAAGGAGTTTTATGTATGCTGTCTTGAACAAAATAAAGATGAGATATGAATCTCATGATAACACCAATGAAAAGTTTATAAGATAGGTAAGTAGGACTTAGGAAGAACTTTGCTGTGGCAAGTTTTATCAAGGTGGTCACACTCAAAGTTTGATGAAGCTATGGTAATGCTGATTGGAATTTAAGGAAAAAGATTTTCTGCGTATTGTATAAACATCTGTCATTTTGGAGAGAACTACAATTTCCCTTTTCTAATTTCTATAAAATTAATATAAATCTAAAAGATAACTAAAAGCATTTTAAGTCGTAAAAATATATCAACTGTCAAATAAATTATTCATAAAACTTTCTACAATTTGCAGAATTTGAGGGACTCACTTACAAACAAGTTGGACCATATCTTGCTGAATTTCACCATCTCTCTCAGTTCAAAAGACACACATATAACCTGCTGTCATGAAGATATTAACAATGACCCACTTACATGAACTGGCATGTTGAAATAATCCGACTTGAAGTTATCTGCCATCTCACCAAAGCTTTGGAGGCTGTACTCTCGAACAGCTTGTTCAAAGCCAAAGGCTTCCCGTGGTTTGTTACACTCCTACGAGAAGAAAAAAAGTAGCATTTATTATTGTCAGACTATCTCTTATCTTTTCCTCACCAAATTTTAAGAAAAATAAAGTTTGCAATTAATTTCTACAGAAAAAACAATTCTAGACTGGGATTTAAGGAAGAGGGGCCAACTTGACTATCTAAGAGATAGGCATGTTTTCCAAAATCTAAAGCTTGCACTCACTGCAGTGCATTATACAAATAAGAAGGTTAAGAAACAAAGTTCAATTTGTGAATTTTGAAGAGACACCAATATCTGCCACAGTCATTCAGCAGCATGTTCCACAGCTTCCTTAGCATCATCTCGAACTAAGCTAAGCTCACAGGGTTTTTTTTCAGCTGCAAGCTCTCTAAGCCTTATATCTACTATTTTGTATTCTGCAACATTATTTTACAGAAAGCAAAGCCCCTTCTATTAGAAACATAAAAATAATGCACCAAATGCCAGATATTACTACATTTGCTATAGAAGCCTAGATAGCCATCATTAACAAGAGATTTCCTTGTGTATATGCGCGTACATGCATATGAATGAATAAGCGTTTTTAACACGTTTTTCTCTGGCAATATGAGTATTTTGTGCTATGCTATATACATCAGAAAAACTGTACCTCAGCAACACATTTGGGGCATCTCCAGTCACCTTTGGGAACATCAGGCAAAGGAGGTATTAAGCAAAAAGTGTGGTAGCTGTCATCACACCCATCACAGAGCAGTAATTTATCCTCATTGTTTCCCCGACCACAAAACAAGCAGACGTATAAGTCAACCTGCAGAAAAGTAAACTTCTTGTAATTTCATGACATTATATATAATCCGACAGTTATTACACAAATGCATTATTATCCTTCATGCCACAGTTAATTTCCAAAACTTAAATAGGAAACATCTGGTTCTCTACAGTGGACAGTAATGAGGGATGGAGTTGTACATCTGCATCAACTCCCATACCAATTCTAAAGAAATCAGAAATCTACTTCCTAGCAAACAAATGCATAAAAGGGAGAGTTCCTACGGAGGTCAGAGACAGAAAGGTAGCAATGTCTGCCTTACAGAGTTGAACGTATTTATTTGCATCCCACTTTTATTTTTAGAAACAACCCAAGGCATTGAACATACCCAACACATCTTCCTTCTTCTATTTTCCCCACAACAATAACCCTATGAAGTGGGTTGGACTGAGAGAGAAGGACTGGCCCAAAGTCACCCAGCTGGCTTTCATGGCTAAGGCAGGACTTGAACCTAGTCTTCCCTTTTTTAGCCCAGTGCCTTAACCACTAGCTCTTTAGACCAAACTGGCTCTCTAATCCAGGAAGTTATTTTTAAACAGGGATATGTGAACCCTTTGAAGTTCAGAATGTCCCTCCACAAAGGGAAAAAATAGGTTGCCTTCAGCATTCCAGTTATTTTGAGGATAAAATATCCAAGCTATAAAGCAGGGGACCCCAGACCCCAAGCCCTGGGCTGCAGCCCGGAACCTGGCCGCGCAAGTGGCAAGGTGAACATTGCGTGTGCACTCCATTTGCATGAGCCTGCCACTCACATGGAACCATCCCATCTCCCGCCCACCTCCCCAGTCGACCAAGCCAGAAAGGCTGGGGACTGCTGCTATAAACCACTTCCAAGATGCTCAAAATGGTGTTTTGGACACTTGAAATGGGTTACTATATATAAAAACATCTCAGTGTTGAATTGTTTTATATATTCGTAAACATATGGAGATACTTTAGTTGAAAATCTAATTCCCCTATCTTTGTATTAATGAAATATTTGTGTATGAATTTGCCAGTGTTAGTTGCATTTCTGAATTTTAGTACATTTTAATGAAAAAATATTTCCAGTTTTGCAACCTATACATTTTAGTGAGAAATTTAACATTGTCAGAACTTTACAATTCATTGTTTTAAAATCCAGGGCAATGCTCTTTAACAAATCTTAGCTCATACTAGAACACAATTTTATTCAGAAAGCAAATTAAGTTTAGACTTGAGCATTATAGTTCTTGTTTGCTCTAACAATTTGCTGATTTGTGAAATAAGCCACAAAGACATGGTTCAGAGGCCATGCTAAGTCAATAATATATAGTTTGCAAAGCACAACAGCTGAGTTTATACTACACATTAGGCCCAAACTAAACAAACCACAGTATATCTTTGCAATCCAAGAGTCAAGCTCAGGCTGACAGAGGGTCAATCATCAGTAACTGAGTTTAAACAGGCTTGGGATGAACACACGCACATACGACAAAAAGTAAAAAAATGAAATTAAAATAAAAACCCAAATGACAGACTCAATGGACGGTCTTTTTCTTCTATCAGCTTTCTATGTTTTTATATTTAAACAATATTCAATCCAGGATTTTACAGAAATCAAGTAAAGCACATACTAGATTTCAATATTTAAAAACCTATAGAGTCACAAACAGGGAAAATTCATTATTAAAAATGGGTCATTACACAATTACCCAGTGATTCGTAACTACAACAGATGAAATATTCAGTTAGGGGAAGATCGCTCAGTTAGGATCAAAAACTGGAAAACTATCTAGGATAAAATATTCATACTTAGTGTAGGTAGTCCTCATTTAACAACTACTAGTTCAAAAGTAAAGGGACACGGTGGCTCAGTGGGTTAGGACGCTGAGCTTGCCGATCAGAAGGTCGGCAGTCTGGCGGGTTGAATCCCGAGTGCCGCGTAACAAGAGTGAGCGCCTGTTACTCATCCCAGCTTCTGCCAACCTAGCAGTTCGAAAGCACGTAAAAATGCAAGTAGAAAAATAGGGACCACTACGGTGGGAAGGTAACAGCGTTCCGTGCACCTTTGGCATCTAGTCATGCCGGCCACATGACCACGGAGACGTCCTTGGATAAGCGCTGGCTCTTTGGCTTTGAAACGGAGATGAGCACCGGCCCCTAGAGTTGGAAACAACTAGCACGCATGTGCGGGGGAACCTTTACCTTTACCTTAGTTCAAAAGTTGTTTGAAGTTATGATGGTGCTGAATGAGTTTTACAACTGTTGAGTTGTAATGAGTTTTAAAACTTGTAGTTGTGGCCATCACAGCATTCCTGTAGTCATGATCATGATTTGGGCACTTGGTAGTCGCCTTGCAATTATGATGGTTGCAGCATCTCGCAGTCCTGTGATCGCCATTTCACTGCCCGCTTCTCACCAGCAAGGTCACTGGGGAAGCCAGTAGGAGGTCACAAATGGCAATCACATGATATTGCACCTAACAACTGCAGTTTTGCCTAAGAACAGCAATTGCAACTGCTAGTATTTTCCTAGGTTGGCATGTTCACCTGACATTGGACTTTACAACTGTACTGCTTAGCAATGGAATTGTCAGTCCCAATTACTGTCCTTAAATGAGGACTACCTGAATTAGAACTATGTTCAGGGGCTCCAAAATTTGGAAGGGTAATATTTTGATTTCATTTCACATAGGCTCTTGAAATATTAGTAACATACAGTAATAAAGCTGCACAGCACCCAATTCTACTTGGCAACAATGTAAAAAAATGAGTAATTGAATAATTTTCCCTAGCTATAAGCATAGTGGTAATTAAACCTAAGACTAGCAGGCAAAACTTGGCAGCTGTCCAACACTTCACTGGTGAGGATAAAACATTTTGTCACATTGTCAGTAGTTCTTGGGAAGATAATGTACAAACTAGTGTTTTAGTCTGAGTAAAAACTGGACTTCAAAAACTGTAGACAGATTTTAATAATATTTTAATAATTCATAAACACAGCAACAGATATTAGTTCCCTAATTTTTAAACCACTTTAATAAAATGAAGGCATTTATTTTCTTATTCCTTAACCTATATCTTCCCAGCCTAGACAAGCAGCAACTTATCAATGAGTGACACGTTGTAAAGCAAACTTACGAAGTTGACAGACAGTGCCCCTTTCCGCTGCCTCATCTGCATACCAAAAGCCTCAGATCTGGTACCTTTGCGTCTCCGAGGAACATCATCTGAAAAAAGAGAATGACTCATTAGTCACATGACTGCAACAAGGGCAGTTGTTGCAGTTCACAAAACATTTTGTCAAGGGAACCTAAAACAGGTTCTCAATGATTCGTGTTTTTCATCTTTAAAAATTCGTGTTTTTTAAAAAATGGAAATCAGAAGAATATGGGTAGGACAGATCTCTAGCTTTTTTCCCATATTAATGTGGGGATAACTGCACAAACCAGTCCTATTACCTACTGCAAAGTGGGAAATCTGGGGATCATGATTTTCAGACCAAAGCATGCAAATCTATTCCCAGAAATTTGTTTTTAGAATGGATTGAGAAAAGCCAATCCAGATATACTATTCCAGCAGCTCTTTTTGGTCAGCAGTTGCTAGATTCACAAACCGAATATCCTAAGCATCCACAACCCTACACCAAGACAATGTCTTTTACCTAATCCTTCCCAACTTAAAATGTACAGTAATGTATCTTTTCCAACCGCAATAAACCCTTAATTTACTAGTTCATTCACAATTTTATGCCTATATAATGCCATTTTAACAGATACCCCATTATTTTGTTAAACCAAGAATATGGAATTTATAAGAGGCCACAACACTATTTGGATACCTTAAAAGCCTCACAATAATTCATTTTGCATTTGCTCCAAGAAATGACAACTAATTCCATATACACAACTGTGTAATATCCAGTATTTACAACGCTAAACGAAGCTAAGGAGACAAACATTTATAAAATTTATTGGCTGCCCATCTTATCATAGGGTAACTCTGAGCAGCTTAAGTAATTAAAATATGTCTGTACATAATTAAAACATAAATAAATTAAAATCAAACATTAAAATCTGAGGACGTGTGGGGAGGGCAGGGTGGACTGTGGGGAGGTGGAATCTGTTGTTACTCAATCAACCACCTCCAGTGTGTTGTTTCCCCATCTTGAGCCACATCTTGAGTCTTTATGAAAGGATAGAAGGGTTGGGGCTAACCTCGTATTGGGGGGGCAAGATGTTCCAGAGGACAGGAGCAAGCAACAGCAGAGAAGGCCCTTCTGCTGGATCCCACCAGCCGGAATAATCGGGCGGATGGGACCTGCCGTATGCTTCCTCTGCCGGCATGAGTGGGATGAGCCACTCATAACATTATACCAGTCGTTACGAATTATATAACTGGTGGTACAATTCTGCATTCCCAATAATAAAAAGTCAACAGTTAATTGAATTGCAATCTTACCTTCTTTTTCCTTTGTCCCCAATGTCAATCCCATCATCTTTGGTCCTGCTCCAAATATCTGAAGCTTCTTCAGTTCAGTATTTCTACTCATCTCTCCTGCCTCTGCCTAAAGACAAGATTACATAAACTCACCATTTGTATTCAGGCTGAAAGTACTTACTTTCCATGCTGGATGACTAAATGTTTTGAGCTGGATCAAATTCAACTTTCACAGATATCTTTTTCAAGAACGATGCTATTAAGACACTTCAAAGGATAAACATTATTTTAATGTCCAACGCTATCTTCAACATGTTTCAGACTAATGAAACAAATTGTCCTTCTTGGAATAGCATTCAAACTAATAGAAGATAATTAAACTGCATACTTCTACATGTAGACACCATCTACTATGCATTTTGAAAAGAACTTTCCCCAACCAGGTAGGAAAAAAGATAATATTTATTAAAGGAAAGTGTTGAAAAAATAAGAATGCAAATTTTTGATATTGCATTTAATGTCATTTATATCCTAATTTGCTTTAAATCCGAACGCATGTATATTCTATTATGTATCTCATGAGCAAAAATACAATTACCTATAGCCCATAATAAGCATCAACTGTTTATCTCATAAGATATTCTAACTCAGGGCTTTTCAACCAGTAGTACGGGTACCACCTGTGGTACATTGGCACCTAGCAAATAGTACACGACCATCCTAGAAAAGTGGTAGCAGGGGAGGGGGAATGAGCTGAACCAGTGAGCCCAGAAGAAGCGCCAATCAGCTGGAATGTTGCAGCATCTCCAGGGTTTTGTAATTTACATTCAAATGCTTGGCAACTGATTCATATTTATGACGGTCACAGTGTCCCAGGGTCATGTGAAGTGACCAAAACCTGCTGCAACCACCCAGCAGGGGGGGGGGAAATAAAAACCAAACATCCCCACCCCCACTGCCAATCCTCAACAGAAATGCTCACAATGAAAACCTTGGACAGGAGGAAGACGCTGCCGGGCAGGCAGGCAGGTGTCTTGCTCGGCTGTGGCTTGGGGGGCACTTTTTTCAATGCCATTGTAACTTCGAATAATCACTAAGGAAACTGTTTTAAGTCAAGGACTACCTGTACTTCATCACTTTATTCCTTTTTTTGCTAGGCGACTGGTAGTACTCGGATGTTGCCATGTCTTAAAAGTGATACAATGGGTGAAAACGTTGAAAAGCACTGAAATAGACTATGTGGCTGAAGATTTTCAGTAAACTGTTGTAAGTCAAGGACTACCTGTACTTCATCACTTTTTTTCCTTTGGGGGGTGTCAAGTTTTTGACACGTGGTACAATGGGTGAAAAAGTTGAAAAGCCTTGTTCTTACAATTCCTTATACATCCAATAACTGCTTTCTTTTGCACAAGTTAAATATTTTAAACAGATTTCCCAAATAAATGTTTAACTTGTCATATTCTTAAGAAAATGCTGAAAATCTTGGTGGTGAAAAGATGTGGAATACCAGAAGACAAACCGAAACTCAGAAAAATCAGATTAAAATGATTTTGTTTTACCTTTTTAAAACCTAGTAACTGCTTAAAAGAAAGATTCAAAACCAGTTTTGATTCAAACCGCAGAAAGAAAACAATTCTATTAGTAACTACAATTTTTTTAAAAAATTGATCTATTTCAGATCCAGATATTGCATGTAGAAATTCTCAGTCAAACATACAGAATTGTTTGCCGGATTCTTAACGTTTTGAAATAATTTTATAATTCTATCCACAAGGCAAGTATTTCTGAAAATAGTTAATTGTTTAATTTTGTTCTGAATATTCAAATCATACTAATATAACAAAAGAGCTTGTAACTGGGTCATTTTTTGTTGTGGCTAGGACTGCCTCTCCAAGTTTTCTATCTACACAACTCAGTTTTAACAAAAGATAGCAAGGTCACAACCTGACTACTTCTGTTTTACAACAATCCCAATTAAGGCTAATTAGTGACAGCAACTGTGCTTTAAGAAACTGTGGTACAAAGATTACTGGGGAAGTATCCTGATATTTTAATTATAATCTTCACAGTAGGGGGTGGAGTTACTGATGCTTATTTTGGCTGTTGTTTGAATTGCCTGTAAAGATACAATGCAGATATCCCTTAAAACTATCAACATTTTACTATTAAAGCTACATAAATACAACTGAAATTATTTTTGTATTTCATACACTTTTCCAATTTGGGAAAAATGACCATTCAAATGCTAGAATGAAATGATCTCTTTCAGCCTTAACTAATACATTTTAAAAGGCGCACAGCTTTAAAGGACATTTCTCAAAACAAATGCATTATAAAATCCAGATTTAAAGAATTGAAAAGATTTTTAAAAATATATTTTTAGCCTTAACCTTGAAGGAAAACGTAAGCAGACTCTGGAGAAAACCACTCTAATCTACAAAAGTATGCCAGTGGGAATTGTATAACTAATTTAAATATCCAATTCCAAAAACAGCTGCAAAACAAGATGAACCCTGAGAATTGGATAGGAAGCAGACCTATAATGAAAGAGTTTTGAACTTCCTGAGGAAGTAAACAAGGGAAAAATACAAAACATCAAAATCATTTTTTCTTAGAAATTTGAATGAAATGTTGACAATGTAGGACTCTTCAAGCATAAAGTTCACAACCCATAGTTGTGGTTTGTCTTTCTTTTTTGTCTGATCCTTCTATTATTCCTACATATACAATTGTTGTGTTTGAGTAACTCAGCTGTACATCAGTTTTCAGTTTTAAGAACTGTAGGGAAGGGACCTTGTGGCCAAAGCTACACACAACTTTTCTCTTGGGCTTCCTTTAGTCAAACAGGAAGAGAATGGAATTTAAATAATTATTGGTAGCACATAATTCTGATGAAAAGTCTCCTAACTCACATTGGAGAAAATTATTATTTTACTAAAGACAGGGAAAATTATATAGAAGAGCCAGACACTGTCTAGAAAATACTCCTTGTTGCCAGCATTTTCCTACTTTAATTGGCAGCCATGTATTTGTAAAATGTTGTACTATTTCTCACACTAAAAATCTGAATAGAGTCTTGAGTAGAACCCAAACTTCTTGTCTTTTATTTATGCTGATATAGCATAAGCATATACACACAGTTTGTGCACACCCAAATTATACACACACAAAGATTAACATATATAGCAAACTTAGAAATAATACAGTTGTGAATGTTGTACTAAATGTTTTGATGTCATTCAATAAAGATATTTAATTGCTATTAGATGATTTCATACTTTGTCATAAGACAGCACATTTAGACTTGAGATATTAGTTTGCTTAATGCCTCTAAGACAGTTTATTTTAGAGAAAATCAAACTTCCTAGCTTGTAGTTTGAATCATATGATATACCAGATGCTCACACAAAGTTCAACAGCTATCACAAACAAAATCTGTTTTTTAAACAGATTTATCAACTGAAGAACTATTAAATTACTGCATTTTTATCTAACATGCTTACTTTGAAAAGACTCACTGTGGCCCGCTTGTATAAATCTTATGACCAGATAAAAGCCACAGCATTTTTAATGCTTCTGCACTACACTAAACTTAAAAGCAGTCTATCTATTGTGGCCAAGAGCCTGAGTACCTGGGACTTGATGCGTCTGGTTCTTTTCAGCACAACATTCATTCTTGCAGCCTGTTTTGGAGGAGACTGAACATCAACAGGAACTTCTTCAACTTCCACTTTCTCTTTAAGATCCAAGTTTGGCTTTTGGATGCCCTAAAAGAATCACAACACAAAACAATAACAGATTACATCTGGGATGTCACTCTGGTTTCAAACTGTACATAGTTACTGAGAGAAAAAGGCCTGCCAATAGTGACACATTATATATGTCATTTGGACAGATTCACCCATGAAATGTAACAGATTTTTCAAATGCTTTTATTTAGCAAAAAAAAAATCCTTCATGTTTGACTTTCTTTTAACAGCGTTCCCATCCTATCTAGCTAAAAACATACAAATAGAGAGATCAAAAAACTAAATATGGTTCTCATTGACAAGATACTTTAAGTAAATGCACATTAGACAACATGTCCACCTAGTACAGGCAATCCACAACTTATGATAATTGAGCCCAAAATTTCTCTTGCTAAATGAGACATTTGTTAAGTGAGTTTTGCCTCATTTTACGACCTTTCTTGCCACAGCTGGGTGAATCACTGCAGTTGCTAAGTTAGTAACACAGTTGTTAACTGAATCTGGCTTTCCCATTGAATTTGCCTGTCAGAAGGTTATGACTCCAGGAGACTGTGACCGTCACATATATGAGTAAGTTGCCAAATGTCTGGATTCTGATCACATGAACATGGGGATGCTACAATGGTTGTAAGTGTGAAAAACGGACATGTCACTTTTTTCAGTGCCATTGTAACCTCAAACGGTCACTAAATGAACTGCTGTAAGCCAAGGACTACCTGTACACAGTAAAAAAAGTGTATATTTGATTTCTTGCAAATAAAATACTCTTACCATAAGGGTGACACCAGACTGGAAAAGTTCGTAAGGATATAAGATCCGTTCATAGTGTGACTTCAAAAGTGAACCTGTTGCTTTTCCTGGTAAATAACCTAATCGGCTTGCCACTTTAGACCATTTCTTCTCTTTAGTTACCATTTCAAATCCTCCTTTACTGGCAACAATCTAAATCAAAAGTTAAAAACAATGTGGCTGCAGATTTCTACAGATCAAGATTTGGTTAGGGTTAGGGTTACATCTGCGATATAAAACTCCAAACATCATTTAAACAATTTTCATCCTCCAAAATTTCTCTCTTATCTACATAAGTAAATACCTAGCTAAGCAGTTTGTAAATCTGCCATTTAACCACACAAGAGCCTGAAACATTCAGTCTGATTAGTCATGTTCTGAAAAACATTAATTTAACTTGCAATTATGTAATTCAGAAAATCTGAAATTCATGTGAGAGTTTCTATCAAGAGTCTTAAAGCAGCAAAGTAGAGCATGTATAGTATAGGTCCTTCAAGATGAAGTTTGCCATCATTATTATTTGGTAAAAATGATTTTTGTTGTTGTTCTCTTCAACTCAATATTTCTGGTTTAAACAACCAAAAGATTTGTGAAGGATAGACTTTGAAAAAAGTGAAAACATAGCTGATTACAAATAAACTGATTTTAAAATACAGGACTTAATAACTTATTTACATTTTGCTAAAACTGTTTTAAATAAGTAGAAGGCACAACAGTAACGTTGAAGTAACAATGTATCATGTATTAGGGAGGGAACAGAAAGATCTTTATAGAAGCAGGAATGTGAAATGCTGTTTTGGGAGAATCTTGGACAAAGATTTGATCAAGAATAAACAGTACTAATTAATTTAGGCCAACTGTGGAACTGTAATGAAGATTTAACACTTTTAAAATGAATCTTTCGATATACTGATTTCATAGTAAACTAACAAAAATGACTTCTCAAAAATCTCAACAGATCTCTTCCTCTGCCCATCCAGTCATTCTTTAATTTCTCAAATGAAATTAATGTTACAATGGTGTAACATTTGAGGAATGCTTGAAATATATTATGTAATTATTTAAAGATTAAAACAATGTTTTATAGCTTACTCATACAGATTATATGCACAAAAAATCCTTGCTGCCTTAGATAAAAAATAATGCAGTTCCGATTACAAGAATGCACTGATGTATGTTACAGACTACCTTGGCCATAATGTGAATACTTTCTTTATAAGAGAGTTATGCCCCCTTTACAGTGGAAAAACTAGTTCAGATATACAGCAGGCATGTCAAACTTGCAACGTCACGTGACGTTGCGCGACATATCGGGACTTTTTCCCCATTGCTGGCAATGGTGTAGGCGCGGTTTCGGCATGACGCATCCGGCCCACGGGCCGGCACTTTGACATGCCTGCACTACAGAATCTGAACTTACCTTGCTCAGTGAATAAAGATCTAATATTTTTCTTTCTACTACTGGAATTTTCAGTGCAGACCCTTGAAGTTCCCAGAATTTGGCTAGGTGATCTAAGAAATCCAACTTCACTCTAGTCATTGCCTATTAATCAAACCAGCAAAAGATATCATATAAATTTGATGTATAAAGTTCTCTGTCCACAAAAAACAACAGAATAAAGGCTATTTCAGCTGTTTCAGAGAAAACATTGAATATCAAATTTATGGAGTTGCTATGAAGTCCGCAAGAATGTTTGTGTGTCTTTAATATATGATAAATGAATATAATTCCACATTCTAGTGAAGGCTAAAAAGAGCAGAGAAAATCATTAAAGAGTTTTGGAAACAGACAGAAATAATATACAAGTATACCAAAAATTATATAACAATCTCCATATTTCAAGTTCCTCTTAAGTAAATTTTAGGAGACTTTGGCAAAAGGATGTTGCCTGGGGGATGGGGGGAGATTAAAGGCAATCATTCAAATTGTCTGAAATCAAAGCTGTGATTAATTCTAATAATTAGCTGGAACCCTACTTTAAAGATCACTTGTTTAAAACAAGCCATGGCTGAAATAAATCCATATTTATAAAGCCCAAACAAGACAAGATAAAGATAAAAGCAAATACTGGCAAGATTGGAAGAAGAGCAAAATAATACAATATAACCTCTCAATCTTAAACTATATCTTAATATTAAGTCTGAACCAGGTTCATCTTCCACAGATACTCATTACTATGGAATTGGTCATTAACAATATTAAGTTCCACCAAAATCCATGAAATATGAGTTCTGATCAGGTCTTCTCTCATGTGCTCTCTACTGCATAATGTAGAAGAGATAAGATACACCAATTAGCTCCGCTACATCAACTGCTTTAGGTTAATATATTTCTGTAGATTCCCCCTGCAGTATAAAAGGATCATAGCCAGGCCCTTGTGTTATACTCTAACTCACGAAGGGCTGCAAAGCAGAACTATCAAGTATGCAATAATGGTTAAATAATGAATACTTTTATGCTTTCCTCCTGTCATAATAAGGAGTGCCCAAGAGAGCCACTGGAACTGACAAAGAACCCAGATAGAAATTTGTTCTAATAAACTGTTATTTTTACTGGAGCACCAAAAACTTATTTAATATGTGCACTTAATAAAATAAAAAATTACTCATAAATACTTTGAGAGTTATTTTGTATAATTATATCAATATAAGAAAAAACTGTATGGGCTTTTCAGGTCATTCATTGAAACATCTCAACAAAAAATTCTAAACAATCCAATACTGATGACTAGAAACTTACCTCCAGTTCATTCAAGCGCTGCACCCGTGGAGTAAAACGAAAATTTTGTACATCACATGCAAAAGGAGGCTGCCAATCCTAAGGGGGTAAACAAGGAATGCTACATTTAAAATGCAAGCCTTCAATAAAACAACAAAGACATCACTCATATATTTTCTTTTTTCACATTTGAATGATTTACAAGCATTCCATTAAAAGTTGAAAATATTTCAGGCAGAAAGTTATTACAAAATGAGTAAGCTTTCATATGATCTATTATATATGCTGTAATCCTAGTAACTCCAGAACTCATATACAGTAGCTTATCACTATACAGAAAGAAAAACATCCACAGTTGTTAGAACAAAGCTAGGATTCACAATGTTGCAACCCAATTTAGAATCTGACTTTTTGAATTTTAACTTGATTGTTTGGGGCATGATACAGTTCGGCCAAAAGTAAAGTATATTGTTCTGGATTTTGGTGGAGAGAAATTTCAGAGGCATTTTTCATGCTACGTAGAACAAAGGTAGTGTATTTTACCTTCTCTAATTCCTCTTCCAACATGGCCAGGGCACCAATATGCCACACTTCAAACATGGCACACTCCACTAGCTCACCTGCCCTCTTCCCATTTCCTTACTGCCTTGTTCAATCAACAACTTTGACTTTCTGTTCCCCATCCTGGAAATGTTTTTTTTTAGGTCCATTGCCCATTCCATACACAGAACAATCAGTGCATTGAACTGTTTGCATGTTCCTAATCAAAAAAGTGTTACAAATATGTTGACCCAAATTACAAATCTATATCACTCAGCAGCTGCTCATTTCTTTGTAACCCCTTTTCTCTCATACAACTAAAGTGATTGCTACTTTTCATGACTGTTTTAAAACAGCATAGCATTTCTCTAAGTAAATGTATCTGCAATTATGCAATACAGCCAGCTATACTGGAATATAGAATGACAGTTTAAACCTTTTAATAATAACAATCAGAACATCTGTTATTCATCACTGGTTATTACTTTTTAAGCTGTTGTCTGACCATGTAACCTATTCATTATGCTGGTGTTAAATGTTAAAATGAAACATTTAAAATGAATAAGACTGTGAATGATTGTTTCGTTCCAACAGATATTTTAATATAATGTACTTGACATGAACCAAAAATAAGCATTCCTTCAGAGTAACATGTCACAAGGCCAAATACATGACTTCCATAGCTTTGAACACAAAGCTAATGAAAAAAAAACACAAGAGTTACAGATGTAATGGCTGTTTTTTCCTGCACTTAAAGAATCTGCATGGCTTAGAACCTGCATTCCAAAGAATTATTTTACTTATTGTAGTTGTTCTATGTTAAATATATATCTTTTTATACCTGAAAAGCAATCTGCTTTGCAAACTAAAGCCTAAAACTCCGTCACCATCTATTAAATTCTTGGTTATGATAACTCTTAATAACTAAGTGACAAAGAAAAAAACTGGCAACTACTAAGACTTATATTGCTTTCCCCATTATCCAGATTCTTGGAGTAGAAGACAGACAAGAAGGAAAAAGGAGCTGAATCTCAAGCTGATCACATCATTTTAGAGTTAAAAGGAGCAAGGTGAATAAAACTGCTACTGCACAGAAAAGGGAGCAAAGATGGAAGCCTTGATCTAGACTGACCTTGGGTGACGAAGGGGAGTGTCTTACCAGGTACTAGAAAAGAGTTATTTAGGACTATGTATTCTAATCTCTTTTAAGGAGATTTTCTTCAAATTAACACGACGGTTTAACCTACAAGAGCTCTTTAATACAGAATAGAAAAAAGAATCTTGAGTATTTTTAAAATATTTACAGCCAAGAAAATGAGTAGAGAGACACACACAACGCTACAGGGGCTGTACAATACAGTACAATAGGAGCTATGTAGTTCTAGACAAAGAGATACAAAGCAAAATTATTTTAATGGAGAACTCAGACCGATACAGGAGATAAATGCATTTTTTTTTAATATGGAGGCCAGCACACAGTTTAAAAGCCTAAGCGCTTTTTTTTTTAACCGTGGATTGACAGAACTTAAAGCCACCACACCACTTCGCAGTCAACAAACACCGCGACTGCAAAGCAAAATCCCTCCTTCCCGATAAATTAAGCCAGCCGGCTAGACTCGATCATAAAATACGGTATTTTAAACATCACTAACGACGAGCTCGCTGTACTTCCCTCAGAGTTCAGAATTGAATCCTTCTTCACCTAACCCAGGGGTCGGCAACCTCGGCTCTTTTATGACTCGTGGACTTCAACTCCCAGAATTCCTGAGCCAGCATAGCTGGCTCAGGAATTCTGGGAGTTGAAGTCCACGAGTCATAAAAGAGCCGAGGTTGCCGACCCCTGACCTAACCGATCGTTCCCACTTCATTCTTGCTTTCCAAAAACGTTTCAAAGGAGGCTTTAGTAGCGGGCTGGAAGCAAAGTTAACCCCGATTTCCCCCACCCACCCACCCGCTCTTTCAGCGTCGGCCCATCGTGACAGAGGCGCCATTGCTGCAAAGGATCAAAAGACCTCGGGGGTGGGGGGGGGGGAAAGTCCCAAACCCTCGAGAAAAGCCCGGGCGCCCCTCTTCCCTCCTTCCCCACCTTTCGCTCGGCGCCGTCCGAATTAAATAGGACGAGCCGGCGGCCGTTGGAGGGAGCTCACCGGGGGTGGGGGTGGGGGAGAGGGAAAAGCAACTTCTTAAAAGAGCGGAGACCCAGCTCCGAGGATACCCGAGAACCGTCTCCATCCATCCCGCAGGCCCGGCCCTTCTGGCCCGGCGTACCTTGGGCGGCCTGATCTTGCAGATGCCCGTTTTCTCAGCCAAGGGTCGGATGCGGCCGATGAAGCCGAGGGGGTTGCTGAACTCCTCCCAGCTGGGCTCGAAGACGGGGCACTCGGGCGGAGGCACGAATTCTGCCACGTAGTGCGGCCCATCGAGGCCGTCGTCGTCCCCCGACATGGCGTCGGCGCCGTCGTTCCTGCCGCTGCTTCAGGGCCCGGACGGAGGAGCTCGGCTGGCGGGGATGGGGAGGCGGAGAAGAGGGAAGGCGAAACCGCTTAAAGATGGACCGGGGGGCGGAGGGACATCCCGGTAGCCAGCGAGGAGCAAAGACGATCCCGGCCGACGAAGCAGCGCCGTCCTTCGGAGGCAAGGCCGCAGCTCCCTCAGGCCGGTCCAGGCCCCCGTTTGTTTTTGTTCGGGCCCCCCCCCGCAAGGATTTGCTGCTTTGCTTGTGTGTTATGTTTTTTTTCCCCTTTTCCTTTTCCTCCCCTTCTTGAGGCTCAGCGGAAGTGACGCGTCTCAGTTAAATCCCCTCTCTTGCGGAAGCGACTAATCATATCCTTCCGCTGATCTTGTTTTTTTAAAAAAATATATATCTAGTCCCGGCTCTGTGTGTGTGTGTGTGTGTGTGTGTGTGTGTGTGTGTGTGTGTGTGTGTGGTTTTGTTTTGTTTTGTTTTACTGCTCTCGGTCTGAAGCGCTACTCTCTCGCTCTGCGTTATCCGCTTTAGCACCTCATCCGACGAAGCTTATGGAATGCCCCGGCAAATGCTAGGAGAGAGCCGAGGGCGCTAAGGACTTTGAAGTCGCGGAGCAGAATGAAGGAGGGTGGGTGTGTGGGAGTAGTGTTTGTGTGGAGGGGAGGGGGGGGAAACGGGGTATGTATGCCTGCGCGCAGGTCTTTCTTTCGGCGGAGCCGTTCTACCACAAGAACTTCCGGTGCCGAAAGCTCGTTTCCCCCTTTCTGGTTCTGTGGGAATAGATTCTGCCCCGCCCCTTTCCGAGCACTCTTTGCGAGGCCGCGAGCTGACTCTCGCGCGCTCCTCTCCCACAAGACTATCCCGTCAGTTATCCTCGCATTCCTCTCCCGTCCGGCCGACAAAGAGAAACCTGGACTCCGCCCACTTGAAAGTCCCACAAGCCTCTCCAAGTACAGTACTGAACTCTCCATAGGCCCCGCCCACTCTGTCGCCACAGTAACCGCCTGTCCCTTCCCCCCCCCGCCCCCTCATGAAAACACGGCACCGCAGCGCCCTGGCCCCCTCGCAGTCCCTCAACAAACTTCCTCGGGGGGGATCTGCTGTTGTCGGATCCCTGAGAGGAGAGGGTGGTTGTTGTTTTTCTTGATTTTTTTGCAAAACCGTAATTAGCATTCCCTCAGCATCTTGGAACTCCATGCCATAAAACAACTCCCGGCTGAAGAGAATATTCGTGCAAAGATATTGTTTTCATCTCTTTTCCTGAAAAAAGTGGTGTCTATTATGGCTCACCTGTTTGTTTGTTTTTTGGTCAAAGAGCTAAGCAGGGCCAGACCTGGGCCTTCTAGCTGCTGTTCAGTTGTAGTTACAGGAGCTGTTATATTAATTATAAATGACATATTCATTATAAATGACACCCCTTTATTTCACAATACAGTACAGATTTATTCAGTATAGTTTTCTTGGTTTTATTTTTTCCTTTGTAAAGCCAAGTTAAAAAAAAATAGTCTTATTAATCCTTTCAAATTTGCCATATATAATATATATGTGTGGATCTTTGGTTATTCGGGTTTTTTCCAGCGTAGAAATGAAGGTGTATGCGCAACCTTCATTTCTACGCGGGAAAAAACCCGAATCGAACACCCGCGAAAACCTCAGAATATATATATATATATATATATATATATATATATATATATATATATATATATATATATATATATATAAATGTGTACACACACACACACAGAGAGACACACACACACATGAACCCTTCAGATTTGTCCTTTATTTTTTTTCCAAGAAAATTGGTTACTGTAGTGACAATACTATTTACCTGCATTTTAAATAGCAGAAAACTGCACTAGCGTGAAATGGGTGCCCTGTCACTGATCTCTATCCTGCCTCTGTTCCAAGTCACTGCCACTCACCTGACAGCTCTTCAAGGTCATGAGTGATGTTATCCTCAGCGTCTTGGAATAAAGGGAAAATGTTACCTGTAAAACAACTGAGAATTACTTTTGTCAATATCACTCATGGGGTGAAGAGAACATTGCAGACACAGAAGAAGAAAAATATGGCATTGACTGCAAGTGAGGGATAGATTTTGGTAAGTACTTAGTTGGAAGACCACCAGGACTACAGGCTACACCAGGGAAGGAAAACAACAGAAGCAACAGCAAGCCATTTTGTAATCTTTGTCCCAAATTCTGTATGGATGTGGCGATGAAGGAGGCCAAAGGAGATTTCATTCATTTCAAAGGAGATTTCCTGAGAGGGATTCTTTGAGAAATGCCAAAGTCTTTCTTATGTTGAGTGCCTTCAAATCTGAAAGGGTACCATTGTTCCAAATAATGTAAAACACTTTCTAGGTGCTTTCCTGCAGTACTTTCTAAATCTGTGAAACAAAGCCTAAAATTTCCTGCCATTTCTATCAGCTTGAAAGATGAAATGGGATTGCAATGACTTTCATTTCTTAAACAAAGATAAAGGGGATTTTCAAGCAGCTGATTGTTCCATTTATTGGGACTTAATTAATACCTAAATTGCTAGAAATCATGCTCTTTTTTTCTAGAAGGTAGTATCATTTCCGGGAAGGGTTCCTTAGTATTACAATTCTGCTTAGGGCAATGAAATAAAAATCTTTTCTACGTAGCTATTAAAATTTATTTTTTTATAAACTACCTTCCAACACTGCTTATAGAACAATTACCAGAAAAATAGAAATAACAATATCACAAAGTAGAAGTAATAAAATGTTAATGCAGGTAATAACTATGGAATAATAAGATCTGTACCTAGTCTTTTCTCAATAAATATACATAATTATTTTGCTTTATAGGACAAAAAGTAATACTAACATAATTGCTAAAAATCTTTAAAGTTACAATTAACCTTGACTGTACTTAACCTGTAGCCAATTTGCCAAACCTGTTCAAAACAATAATTAATTGGTTAATGTCTTCAGAGATGGATGGTTACACAACTTATATGGTATCATATTAAGCACATGCCTGCCCAGTGGTTGTTAATCTCCGTTTTTAATCCAACAGGATAAACTATACTAAATTTATCAAACTCATGAATTTGTTCATATTACTTCTCAATTATGTTTTGGTGGAGTCCCGGAAACACATGTAAATATATAAATATGTCAATCCTCATCTTCAATTTATGAAAATAAATTATGAAAACTAGTGATATTAAAATAGCACAATATATAACACATCACTTAAGTTTTTTTTTTTAAAAAAGGTTTTAATCTTATCCTGCACCAGGAAGGATTTAACTTCTGCATGTAAATTTAAAATTAAATCCTATCCTATTTAGTGCTGTTGAGTCCTAGATCACAGGATAAAAAGACAATTTGTGGGCAGTCCATTGTTGCTTATCTCTAGTAATACCTTGCCACAAGCTTTTTGCTAGTGCAACAAAGCGAATAAGGCTTTCTCTGGAAATAAGTGATACACCAATTATTTACTAGACGAAGAATGGAAATGCCAGGCAGCCTTAAGGAGACTTAGTGCTCTCGACTATGTAACTGCACTAAAACCACCCGTACTTTCAGTTCATCAATCGGTTTAGGTCTTTTCATCCAGTTGTCAAAATGATCCAAGGAAATAATTTAGACTTGTATCGACTCTCATTACTCTGTAGCCGGGACTTCATTAACTGTACCCACAGAAGTCTAGCAGACAAGCCGCGCGGATGAGTAAAAGGTTGTGATTGGACAAAATATCGGACATCGTTTATTTCCTTTCTCCCGATTGGAGGATTTTCGCAGCCTGTTGTTTGATTTTTGGTTTTTCCGTTGAGATCCGCAGTAGCAGCCGAGTGAACAGCGGAGTTAGCGGCGCGTTAGACGGAAAGTGCAAACTTCTGGTTCCGAATGGGACCGAGAAGGGTGCGTTACGGGGTTTCACGGCGGTCTGGTAGGATAAGGGGAAAATAGCGTACCTTCTGGTTGCTTTCGTCCTTTTGGACATTAAACCAGAAGTATCCCGTTCAGATGGTTGGAGACTGTCTCCACCAAGTAAACGACTGGGCTATACGTGCTTCATTTTTTATTTCCAGTTCTTATTAAGGGAACCTGCATTAGTATGACAGTTTTGGTGTGGGATTTGAGCAGTAACCTTCCCACAGTAGCCAAACTCTGGGTGCAAATTATCACTTTTCAGAAGCAATTTACTAGCAATGAATCTTCCATTATTTCTTGGACTTAAACTTCCTTTCAAACATCACACACACACACACCACTTGCTTATCTTGAATATAACCGACACACACACACCCCACTTGCTTATCTTGAATATAACCGCCATTTTTCCCCCCAATAGCTACTATGGGCTTTGCTTATACCGTGCATAGTTTATAGCAAATCCTTTAACTTTGTAGGCTGTCTGTTCTCCAATTCTGTTACTAATATTTTGCTAATTTGAATGGATCAGAAGATGATGAGGCAAGTTATAGTTATATATCCTTGGCTTTCCTCTGTTTAGGCAGGTTATAATATACATGTATGTGTTCTTAAGGGTTAGGGAACTACATATTTGGTAGGATTTAAATGCAAAGTGGACTATTTTATCATTGTGAAATGGTGAACTCCACAGGACTGTAGGGAATAACTTGCTTTGTGTCTTCCAACCAATCCAGTTCAATATCAGTCCTTAAATTTTCAAAAGCACAAGAGATGTGACTAAACTTTGCAAAGAATGTATGTGCCCTTTATGCAAAAACAAACTATCCTCCATATTTATAGTAGAAAGTAGGGATTGCTTCATACAAAGACTGATATAAAGCACTGTGATGCAATTACCCACCATTTTATTTTCTAAGAATGTCTCCAAAATCTATGTAGGTTTCAAACACATACACAGGTTAGGGCTGCAGCATATTAGTTTCTCACTCTTAAAAAAAGAACCTGAAGAATGCAATTTGTATAGCATAAGACACCTGGATACAATAAGCACCAAGGGAATATGCTGGGGACACTAACTTGCAGATGCTGTCTTGAATGCTCATAGAACAATAGATTTATGATGCTGATATGATTATTAATATGGACTAGTAAGGGATCTTGGTTGTTTATTTTGAGTAAAATTGAGTTAGTAGTTTCAGTCTAATTTTATGGCAAACGGTGTGCACAGCAATATGTTATATGAAGTTTCTTGTGAGTATATATTTGGCATATATTGTGTTCATTGAAAAGCTGTATGTGATTGTGCTTACATAAATGTTTTCTTATGACTTATTGATGAGGTTATTGGCTTTATGCACCAAGATATTCTTATTTAATGTATTCCAGACCTGAAATTATACATTTAAAAAGTGGGCTAAATAAATCCCAAGGATTCTGACAGAAACCATTAAGTGGATTATGGGAATGTGTGTTGAATGATTGCGGTTCATTGGAGGATTACCCAAACTGAAAAAAGAAACTAAATTTAATTGGAGTACAAACAAAAATTTTCCATATAATTTGAATACTAAATATGAATTGAAATTCACTTGCTTGAGTAAAGTTCTTAAATTATATTAAAGATTTTGGAGGATTTGTTTGTTTTTAATGATTGGAATATTTTAGTAAAGTTAAATATTAATGGAGGAGCTCCAATAATACAAACATTGTCATATCCACATTGTTTCAAGCATAGTTCCTTAACTACAAGTAAGCCACAATTGATTCTGTCCACAAAAGACTTTCATCCATAAACCATGCCTTTCAAGCCACAATACTTCATAGAACATGCTAAGACAAACCAAAGAAACCACATAGTTGCATTATATGAACCAAGCCATATCTCTATAGCAGTTGTCACAACTAAACCCAAGACAACTTAAAAGATCAGTTTTTAGACCTGTTACAGATCAGAGCTGAATTGGACTAATCTTATTTGAATCTACAGTATTCCATGAGCAATTTCATTTTTATTGAGTTGAATTATATCTACCATTGGTGTAACTCATCTCCTGAAGTTCTTTATTATGGCATATAGGAACAGATTGTGAAAAAAGGTTTAAGAAATGTTCTTGTTTTCTGATCTTTTCAAACAAAGGCGAAATGTTGGGAAATGTTTTCTGGCTCAGTAATTCAATATATTAAATGCATTGCAGATGGTGAGAATATGCGCCATGACTACATCTCCAAGAACACCTTCCAAAACGTAAGTCAAAGAATTAGGTACTGATTTTAAATGCCTTTGGTTTTTTTTCTTCTTCATTTATCTCAAGGATAAGAATCTTGCAAAGCATGATTCATAGACTTCCCAGCACACCATTTTTAGTTTCCAGAGCAACATACTCAGGAATAGGCAAATCTGAAATTTTGGGCCTTTGTTGAAGTTTATGGATTTATTTTTTGTTTTAGGTATGATATCCTTTTCAAAGTCAGGCCACTGTTTCTTTTTGGGATGCTTAAAACTGCATATTATAATATGCCTTTAACACACACACCCAAAACTCCTGCCAATGCAAGAGACGTCATGATGTATTGGTTGTTTCTGTAGACCAGAAGTGTCAAACTCGCAATGTCACGTGACATACCGCGACTTTTTTCCCATTGCTGGCAATGGGGTGGGCGCAGTTTCGGCATGACTCATCCAGCCACAGGCTGGCAGTTTGACACCCCTGTTATAGACCAAGGCCGGAAACATTCTTACCCCAATATAGCTTTTGGATCAGTGTAAGTAAAACCTACAACAAATACCTAGAGCAGGGGTGTCAAACTGCTGGCCCGCGGGCCGGGGCATCACGCAGAAACCGCACCCATCCCATTTTCGGCAATGGGGAAAAGTTCCGATACGTCGCATGACGTCGCGAGTTTGACATGCCTGACCTAGAGAAATGTTTTGAATACAAGGGTTTGTATTCTGTATATAAATGTCAGCTGTGCCTGGTAGTAACCAGCAATGGACCCATAAGAGTAAACAGTTTGCATTCTTTCATTAAGGTGCATAGTTACCTAATTTCTACCTTTTTCCATATAAAATGAAAAGAAATGCTCGCAAAAGTTCTCATTTAACACAACAATCCTAATCTGGGCTGTGGTTAGGAATCCTGTTTTAGGGACCATTCCCATCCTTCTAATCCTTCTAGTTTAATGAAGAGAAGGACAAGGGGGGACATAATAGCAGTGTTCCAATATCTCAGGGGTTGCCACAAAGAAGAGGGAGTCAAGCTACTCGCCAAAGCGCCCGAAGGCAGGACAAGAAGCAGCGGATGGAAACTAATCAAGGAGAGAAGCAACCTAGAACTAAGGAGAAACTTCCTGACAGAACAAATAACCAGTGGAACAACTTGCCTTCAGAAGCTGTGAATGCTCCAACACTGGAAGTTTTTAAGAAGAGATTGTGCAGCCATTTGTCTCAAATGGTATAGGGTTTCCTTCCTGAACATGGGGTTGGACTAGATGACCTCCAAGGTCCCTTCCAACTTTATTATTATACCTTTCATTGTGCCACCTATGTCTAAATTACATGCAAGTATAGCATGTTAAAAGCTTAGTAATGTTAATTATATACACATACATCATACATACATATTTATATATATACATATATATACATATATATATATATATATATATATATATATATATATATATATATATATATATATATATATATATGTTTGTATGTATATGTGTGTGTGTGTGTGTAAAGGTTCCCCCCCACATGCGTGCTAGTCTAGGGGCCAGTGCTCATCTCCGTTTCAAAGCCGAAGAGCCAGCGCTAGTCTAAGGACGTCTCCGTGGTCATGTGGCCGGCATGACTAGACACCAAAGGTGCACAGAACGCTGTTACCTTCCCACCGGAGTGGTCCCTATTTTTCTACTTGCATTTTTACGTGCTTTTGAACTGCTAGGTTGGCAGAAGCTGGGACGAGTAACAGGTGCTCACTCTGTTACACGGCACTCGGGATTTGACCCACCAAACTGCTGACCTTCTGATCGACAAGCTCAGCGTCCTAACCCACTGAGCCACTGCATCCCTTCTATATAAATATATAAAATAATGTTTTTTAGATCAAACACTCCACGTGCTGCTTCCAAGGGTGGTGTCCTCCCTTCTCCTCACCAAATTGATTCTCCCCCTCTTCCTTCAATCAATGAACGTCTGGCCTATCTTCGCCCCTCTCGGGAGCTGCTGGAGTACTATCGAAAGAAGATTGCAGAATTTGATGAAGAGCACGAAGAGCTGGTGAAACGGTTGGAGGCATACAAAGCATCTTATGATGAACAGGTAAGCAAAAGGGAATGATAATCCACCAAGAGACAGGTGACCTGGAAAGCCACATAAGGAAGCTTCAAGGCTTATTCCTTTGTCCTTTTCCATAATGCAGTCGTGATACTTTTATTGCTTTGAATTTTCTGCAAAAGCTACATAGAAGGCATTTTCACTAAAAAGTATTAAAGAGAAATATGAATTATTTGGGACCTGGTTCCCTAGATTATATTTATCTGAATCCTCATACTTTTAAAAAACTGTTTTAAATCACTGATAGTGAAAGAAATCTTTATCCGGCTTAGTTTTTTAAAGAATGAGCATGGGCTGAAGCATTATTCTCCTGCTTCCATCTTTCTTTTTCATTCACAGTCTTAACAAGAGAGTACATTCTAGTCTGGCCTAATTAAGTTAAAACTATATTTCATTTTTTATAATATATAATTTTGGTTGGTGGAGAGGTGAATTTAGAAAGCAAGCAGGATGAAAAAATATTTTTCACTGCATAATTATGTGTTTTCCTAATAGATGAACAGATGTGATATCACAGAAGTTCAAAGTGCTCTGTGTGTGTGTGTATGTATGTACATGAGCTTGCACATGTGCGTTGTGTTGGTAAATTCTAAGATGTACTATGGTACATTAAATAATTGATAACCTCATTGCTGCTCTATTATTCCCTATTTTATTACTCCCTATACTCACATTGGGAGAAAAACGAAAACAGAGATAATTCTGTGAGGTGCGAAGAAGTGTTGCTTTTCTTTAGGAAACTGACTTTCCCAAGACAAAAAGGAGGTATCCAGGAGATGTCTGTTGAGCAAGTTTCTCCATACAAGTAAGAAAGGAATATGAAGCAAGATATTATGGCCTAGCCCTAGCTCTTTCCTGGCATATACTACTGGGAAGGGGATCCATATTGTATAGTTTGGTTGTAGACTATGTTCCTTAAGAATGGGAGGCAGCAGTTGTGTTCTGAAGCAGACAGCTGATATCTTTAGCATGGCGGTTCTGTAGTCATATTCAAAGCACTTTTATCCTCCCTTGATTCATTTACTGATCTTTGGTTCAGCTAAGGCAATACTATAGCAATCATTCTGGCTCACCATATCTCTGCTAGGCCTAGGTAGAACTCTTAAAAGTGTTTTTGTTGAAGAAGCCATAGGATTAACATTTGTAGCAGCTCTTGCCAAATGTAGGTAAGAGAATAAACCAAGCAATTTATAGTTGGAGAATTTAATGGAATATGCTAAGAGAAAGGAAAGTGGAACTAAACAGAAAATAGGACAAACATTAGAAGTGTAGAGGAAAGTAATTATTGTAATAGGAAAAAGAGAGGCATGGATAGTTTGTCAAAAACTACCTGAACTGCCATTGAAGTTTGAAGTCTAGAACAGGGATCCCCAACCTGTGGGCTGCAGCCCATTACCGGGCCTTAACCATTGGGCTGCGGAACAGGCTGGCGTTGTACGCACATACGTGTGCTAGTGCTCACTCGCACTAGCACCACTGCTGCTACACAAATGGAGTACCACGCAGCGAAAACAGGGCAGTGCTAGTGGGTGTCACGCGGGTGCTAGCACGGCCCTGTTTGCATCACGCATGCTCATGGCCCCGTTTGTGTGTGTGAACATGCACGTAAAATGTTTTCCCTCTGGTCCACCAACTGAGAAAGGGTGGATACCTCTGGTCTAGAAGACCGTTCTCAGCAAACCCAAGAGATTGTAAGCATGAATAAAACATTTGTTACAAGTTGCAGAACTTGACCAAGCACCTTTTTGACAGGTTAAAATGCTAGCATTCTGCCAAGAAGTTGCCTTGGGTTTGAGATGGAATGTGACAATGAGAAAAACTTGTATATTCTACTTTTGCTTCAACTGCCAGGTAATTAATAATAATTTTTTTCTGTGCAGCACAAGCTTCAATGGGAAATGCGTCAGCGAGAAGAAGAAATTGCAGAACTGCAGAAGGCTCTGAGTGACATGCAGGTGTACCTTTTTCAGGAAAGAGAGCAGGTTCTGCGCCTTTATGCTGAAAACGATCGACTGAAAATCAGGTTTGTGTCCTGAAAGACTGAAAAATGCTAAGAGATTGTCTTTGATGGAATCTAGATTTGAAATATATTGGAATCTTGCACATGGACATAAATAAGATGTACAAGAATGGAATGCAGATGAGAGCAATTTGCTTCTTCCTTTTTATTTTATGACATAGGAAGATAACTGGTATTTGCTTCTTTTATGAGAAAAGGATCTATGACAAAGATGCACACTGTCAGTGATAGGATCAACTTACAAAACCTTTCATTCCTCTGCTGTCTTCTTGAGAAAACTGTAAATGAAGCTTCTCTTTTCTCACTGGAATACAAATTGAACCACAGTACACTGTATATCAATGAAGGATCCCAAATATACTATTTTTCTCGTACATAAAACATTGTTTTTTAGAAATTTTTAAAATAAATACAGTTGAGTAAGAGAGGTATCTGTTTTGTTCAAGTTAATAGACTACTAATCAAACATTTCCCCCCCCCCCCCAAGGGCCAGAGGTTCCATTTCCTAAAAAAATCATTTCCAGGAAATTTTATCAGATTCTCAGAATTCTTTCTTGACCATTTGTTTTTTTTTTAAAAAAAACACGCTAATAACCTCATTCACATACGGACAGTTCATATTTATCGGCTTTTCACTGTTGCAAGTCAAGTACAGAGGATATCTTCCACTGTTCTGGGGCATTACATTTTCCAATCTCATGATGATAGGAATTTTAGAATTACCATCTGGACTGATACAGGTTTCAGGAGTCAGGCCGAACATTTCTACTTGGACATATGTCTTAATACTAAAATGGAACCTCCTCTTCCAAAGCATCACATTGGTATTTCCCCCAAAATAATTCAAGAGTCTTGATTTTAAACCGTCTCTAATTTATAAAATGGTTTGGTAACATTGCCTCCTGGTGGCTACAGACTCAAGTTCACATTCTTACTACCGTAATAAGATGCTACTATAATTTCTGTTAGTTCTTTCTGAAATAGAAAAAAAGTAGAGAATATCTTCAGTAGAGGAGAAATTACTTTTAAGACATTGTGTTTCCAACCATTGGTTTGCCATAGAGTTTTCATGAGGACCTGTGTGGTCAGATTCTACAAGAAAGAACTTCTAGAGTATATAAAATAAAAGGTTTGCTTTTCAAAGATTAGGTGAACCTTGAAGTCAACAAAAAGTGCAGGATGCATCAGCATTTAGGAATATAAATAAACTGCTTTATTTTCAATGCATTACTGTATAGGGAATTAGAGGACAGAAAGAAGATTCAGCATCTTTTGGCTTTATTAGGAACAGACAATGGTGAAATGACCTATTTTCACAAGGAACCACCAAGTAAGGTAATGGCCATCAATTAACCTAAGATATTTTTACTGCGTGTATTTTATTTTATAAAATACATTACTTACATTACTGATTATGGCTTATTAAAAAGATTTATACAATTGTATAAAATGCAGCTGCAACAAAGTATATTTTAAAAGGCAGCAAAATATATTCAAGGAACTGCAAAATATTTTTGGAGTGAAAAGTACCATTTAGTTCTCAGAGAAAGAGCAGAATATAAACATAATCATATCCATAAATTTTCAGGCAAAAGATAATGGAAGTCAGTAAATGAAATCGATGAATTTGTGCCTCATAGGCCTAAATTCAGTACTTTCCCAAGTTCTGAACGCCTTGTAAGTCAAGGTTGGTCAATCTATAATTCCAGTCAAGTTGTTAAAAGTAAATAATTGTATAGGTCAGCTTTTACAGGAATGGCTTTTAGTGATAGAGAAAGTTTAGCTGTGCTACTTGCAACGTTATCTATAAATGCTAAGGACAGGATTGGTCAGTTTTGTCATTACTTGATTAGTGGGTTACAAGTACAACCAAATCCAGTTTTGCCACAAGTATTCTGAGCAAACTTGGATCTCTAATCTAGAGATTATATTGCAAGCTGATGTAATATTATACCCACGTATTACCAGCTTGGAAGTATATGCAGTCTACTAACACAGTCAGAAGCAAATGAATTTGTTAAGTGTGCTAGGAAACTGGCATAATGCTGATTGAAAGATTTGGGAAGTGCAGTGCAGCATTTTATTGGCAGAAAAGTGAACAGAGATCAGATTTTTTTTCTTCAATAGATCATTGAAAAATTAATTTGAAAAAGAAAGTTTATATTTTTTTTTAATCTAGAGAAAACACGTGCTAAAGTGAATAATTTTTAATTTTTGTATCTTGTTTTTATTATGTATTGCCCTGTTCACCGCCCTGAGTCCTTCGGGAGAAGGGCGGTATACAAATTAATTAAATAAATAAATAAATAAATAAATAAATAAATAAATAAGCATGGAGTGTTTTACACAATTATGAAATTGGATATTGGTTGCTGAATGCTTTAAGCGTGGTACATGAAGTAAATAAAGCATGCAAGAGAAAACAAAGCATACATTACACAGTGTAAGGCAAAGTTGTGTGATGTCCCCCTGGTGGTTTAATGTATTAGTACATTAATAAAAATATGTAAGAATGCTTATTGGAAACATGAATGTACTTATCCGCAGATTATGCCTTCTTTTAGGTGAATCTTGAAGGATTTGCAGTATATGTTAGATTGTATAACACAACAACATGGATTGGAAAATTAAGTTATAAAATACCAGAGTAGTTGTGATTAATGGGGAAAATTAATTAGGACAAGTAGGTTAATTTGTGCATTTCGGTAAAAAGTTTACTTGAGGAAAGAAACTGTATGGAGAAATATTAAGATACAAGCATAAAAATTAGTTGAAACTGAACTACAAGATCATTGTTATCTATATATTTTATTTCTTTTAATTACAGTGTCTAATGTGTATATGAAATGCTTTGATAGAATAAAAAAATGAGCAATGTTTTGGTTTTTATAGGTCACTATACATCAGCTACCAACCAAGAGCAGAGATTCCCTTGATAGATATGCCAAATGCACTTCAAAAATAGGTCAGTGGAAAAATAAACATTACTTTGAGTAAACATTAGAGATAACATTCAGATACCATAGGATTTTATGGAAAAGATATGACACTCTATTGGATTTGCCTGCTTGACTATTCAGCCTTCCCCTTTGTGGTATTCTGTGGATGAGTTGCAACAACTCCCAAGATGGTGCCTGTAAATTTGGGAACTGTGCTTTAATTTTTCCTAGGTCATGTGAGCTGAAGTCTCTCCTCTCCTCTCCTCAGATATGCTGGGTTGCTCTTTTCATTTAGAACAGCCAGCCATAGAGAGGGAGAAAACATTCTCTCTCAGTGATTTTCCTGCTAAGTTCCTTTGCACAAAACTATGTGGGCTTCTTTTCCCAAAGAATCTCAAACTAATTTCAATCAGAATAGAGCTGGAAGGGACCTTGGAGGTTTTCTGGTCCAACCCCCTGCTCAAACAGGTAACCCCGTACCATTTCAGACAGTCTTTTCTGAAAAGCCTCCAGTGATGAAGCACCTACAACCTCTGAAGGCAAGCTACTCTACTTGTTGATTGTTCTGGTTAATTGAATGAATTGGTTCTATTTATTCTTTGAAGAGAAGGGACGCGGTGGCTCAGTGGGTTAGGACGCTGAGCTTGTCAATCAGAAGGTCAGCAGTTTGGCGGGTCGAATCCCGAGTGCCGCGTAGCAGAGTGAGCGCCTGTTACTCATCCCAGCTTCTGCCAACCTAGCAGTTCGAAAGCACCTAAAAATGCAAGTAGAAAAACAGGGACCACTATGGTGGGAAGGTAACAGCGTTCCGTGTGCCTTTGGCGTCTAGTCATGCCGGCCACATGACCACAGAGACGTCCTCGGACAAGCGCTGGCTCTTCGGCTTTGAAACGGAGATGAGCACCGGCCCCTAGAGTTGGAAATGACTAGCACGCATGTGTGGGGGAACCTTTACCTTTTATTCTTAGAAGAAAGCAAAACCTAAAAGTTTTTATCGGTTATTTCAGGAATCTCTCAGGCAGAACACCAACAGGGGAAGATGTGACTACCAGTCAAAAGGAGACAAACTCTAAATAGCAGTTCACCTGCTGTGCTATGTGAAGAACCATCTGTACCCCTCTTTATGCTAATCACTGATTTCAGCCATAGTGGAGTAATCACCAGTGGATTACCTCTACATAATTTTAGGGCACATCAATAAGAACTTTTGGTGTAAGCAATAAATCCAGAAATACTCAGGCTGTTCTGCCTACATTTAGAAATAGGTACACATGTATAATTAGAATTAGAGAGATAGTTTGGTATAGTGGTGAAGGTGCTGGCCTAGAAACCAGTATAAGTTCTAGGTCTCCTTTAAGCATGAAATGCCAGCTGAGTGACTTTGAACTAGTCACTCAGCCCACCTCACAGGGTTGTTGTGGGGAAAATAGATGCCAGGAATATTTTATTTATTTATTTTATTTATTTAATTAAATTTTTATACCGCCCTTCTCCCAAGGGACTCAGGGCGGTGTACAGGGCATATAATAAAAATACAAAACTACAAAAGTTAAAATAGAATTAAATTAATGCCCACGATAAAACAATAAAATATAGCAATATTTAAAACCCAAATTAATTCCCCATCAGGCCAGGCCAGCTTGTTCAAATAGGTGGGTCTTTAACCCGCGCCGGAAGGAGCGGAGATCCGGTGCCATCCGGAGCTCCACCGGCAGCTGATTCCACAAAGCCGGGGCGCCCACAGAGAAGGCCCTCCCCCTGGGGGCCACCAGCCGACATTCTCTGACCGGAGGCACCCTGAGGAGGCCCTCTCTGTGGGAACGCACTGGGCGGAGGGGAGTTGACGCCGGCAGCAGGTGATCCCCGAGGTATTCCGGACCCATGCCATGTAAGGACTTAAAAACCATCACTAAGACCTTGAACCTCACCCGGAAGACAACTGGTAGCCAATGCAGCTCACGGAGCAAAGGTGTAACATGGGAGTACCGGGAAACTCCCAAGACAACTCTCGCGGCCGCATTCTGTACCAGTTGGAGCCTCCGAGTGGTCTTCAAGGGAAGCCCCATGTAGAGAGCATTACAGTAGTCAAGGCGAGAGGTCACGAGCGCATGAGTGACCGTACACAGGGCATCCCGGTCCAGATAGGGCCGCAACTGGCGCACCAGGCGAACCTGGGCGAAAGCCCCCCTAGTCACAGCTGCTACATGTTCTTCCAAGGTAAGTCGTGAGTCTAGGAGGACTCCCAAGTTGCGAGCCCTATCCACGGGGGGTAACAACTCACCCCCCATAGAAAGAGATGGAACATTTTGAATGTCCCGGGATGCCGGAATGTACAGCCACTCAGTCTTGTCAGGGTTGAGTTGAAGTCTGTTCCTCCCCATCCAGACCCAAACCGCCTCCAGGCAACGGGACATCACAGCGAGGGCATCACTGGGGTGGTTTGGGGTCGAAAAGAAAAGTTGGGTATCATCAGCATATTGATGATACCCAACTCCAAAACCACGAATGATCTCACCCAGCGGTTTCATATAGATGTTGAACAGGAGAGGCGAGAGAACCGACCCCTGAGGAACTCCACAAACGAGAGACCTAGGGGCCGATCTCTGCCCCCCTGCCAACACCGACTGCGAGCGTCCCAGGAGATAGGAGGAGAACCACCGAAGGACCGTGCCTCCCACTCCCAATCCCCTGAGACGCCGCAGCAAGATACCATGGTCGATGGTATCGAAAGCCGCTGAGAGGTCTAATAGGACTAGGACAGAGGAACATCCCCTATCCCGAGCCCTCCAGAGATCATTCACCAGCGCGACCAATGCCGTCTCTGTGCTGTACCCGGGCCTGAAACCCGATTGGTACGGATCCAGATAATCCGCTTCATCCAGGGCCAAAGGGAGCTGATGCGCCACCACACTCTCAACAACCTTCGCAAGAAAGCGAAGGTTGGAGACTGGACGAAAGTTGTTCAACACAGCTGGGTCCAAGGCAGGCTTCTTGAGGAGGGGTCTCACCACCGCCTCCTTCAAGACGGAGGGGAAGTTACCCTCACTCAAGGAAGCAGATATCACCGCCTGGAACCAGCCTCGTGTCCTCTCCCTAGCTGCATAAACCAGCCAGGAAGGGCACGGGTCCAATAAACATGTGGTGGAGCTCAGCCTCCCCATAATCCTGTCCACTTCATCAGGGGTCACAGAATCAAACTCCTCCCAGGTAACATTGACAAGACCGCCCGTGTCCTGATCGCCAGACTCTGCCCAGCTGGAGTCCAAACCGGTCCGAATCCGAGCGATTTTATCCGACAGATGCTGACCAAACTCCTCGGCACGACCCTGCAAGGGATCCTCCCTCACCTCCTGATTAAGGAGCGAGCGAGTCACCCTAAACAGGGCGGCCGGGCGATTATCTGCGGACGCGATGAGGGTGGAGAAGTAATTACACCTCGCCACCCTCATCGCAGCGAGATAAGACCTAATATAGGTTCTTAACCGCAACCGGTCGGATTCGGATCGGCTGGACCTCCAGCAGCTCTCTAGGCCCCGTTTCCGACGCTTCATCTCCCGGAGCTCCGCGGAGAACCATGGAGCTCGTTGGGATCTGCACCGGGTCAGGGGCCGCAAGGGTACAACTCGGTCCAGTGCCCCAGTGGCTGCCCTTTCCCAGGCTTCCACTAAGGCATCCGCCGAGTTGTGAGCGACGGAGGCAGGTGGGGATCCCAGCGCCGCCTGGAACCCATCAGGGTCCATTAAGCGCCTGGGACGGTACCATCTAATTGGTTCCGTATCCCCACGGCGGGGGGTGGTAAAACGGAAGACCAGCCGCAGGAGGTGATGATCGGTCCATGACAGGGGCATGATAAATGGAGAGCCCCCACCAAGATCATCCAACCATCGTCCAGATAAAAAAACTAGGTCCAGGGTGTGGCCTCCCTCATGAGTTGGTTCAGAAATTACCTGCGTCAGGTCCATGGCCGTCATGGAAGCCATGAACTCCCGAGCCAACTCAGATGACCCTCCCAGGGATGGTAGATTGAAGTCACCCAAAACTAACAGTTTGGGGAACTCAATCACCAAACCGGAGAGGACATCGAGTAGCTCAGGCAGGGCTGCCGCTGTGTGACTAGGCGAAATGTACACCAGCAGCAAGCCCAACTGCGCCCCCGAACCAAACCTCAAAAAGAGAGACTCACACCCGACTATCTGAGGAACGGTGGTCTCCCGCGGACATAAGGTCTCCCTGATAACTACCGCCACTCCCCCGCCCCTACCTTGAGCCCGAGGCTGGTGTAACGCTCGGAAACCTGGTGGGCAAAGATCAACCAAAGGGACCCCACCCTCTGGGCCCAACCAGGTTTCGGTAATACAAGCCAGGTCCGCATGCTCACCCTCCACCAAATCCCGCACAAGGGGAGCCTTATTAACCACGGACCTGGCATTCAGGTACACCAGCCGGAGCTCAGGAGGCTGCACATCCTCGCTCCCGGCACCTCGGGGAAGAACCAGAGGGTCGGAGCGCCTCACCGCTTGTAAACAGCGGGGACGGCCCTCCCGGTAACGATACGGCCCTCTGTCCATACGCCTGCTGCCATACCCCAGTGTCGTGGGAATCGGTAATCCCACGACCCGCTCCTGAGCCCCAGATGTAACCACACCCCGCTCCCCCCGAACGCAGTCGGACCCAGGCCTGGCCTGCACCATGGTTGTATGGCCACCCCCCATAGTCAAACAACTATTACCCCCCACCCCCCTCCCTAGCCCCCTAAAAAATTTAACTAAAAAAGTAACCAGGGGCCTCCTATTAAATTTGAATCGAGAGCCCCTGACCCTACCCGGCCATCTCTCAGGGTCCCAGTAATTGGGCCCTTCATTGAGACTGGGAGCGGCAAAAAAGGCGGGACGCACCCAGGAGAGGGGGGAACCCCTGAGGGCGAGCAAGTCCGTGCTGGAGTATCTGTACATAAGTCCAACAAGTCCAGATAAGGCAGTCCCATAATGGAAGAGTCCAGTAGGAGGTTCTACAGGAAGGGAGTGAAACATTCGGGCCATCGACCAACCTACTGCCACCCGGTTGGATGCTCCCGGGGACAGACCCCAACCCGTCCTCCCACAACAGGTCGAGAGTCTGAGCCAGGGGGATGGTCCAGAATGTACACCCTGGGGGGGCATAACCCATAGAGCTCCCACCTCTATGGGTATACCGATGTAAAAGCAAGCCGCTCTCCCACTGCGGCTTGCACCCAGGTCCGTCCCAGTCCAAAGGGGAGTAGAGAGGCAGATGAAGAATTAATAATTGGCAGTCCACCGGAGCTGCTACGGCCATCGCAGACCAGATGAAAAGCACCGACCACCGCCATATCGCTGCCGATGGAGCGGGCCAGCGGGCCAGCAAGCCCCGAAAAACGCCGTCGTCGCCATCACCGTCAGAGGCCGGAACAGGGCAAGCGAAGCAGCAGCACCGCCGCCATCGCCGCGGTCGTCCTCTCCACTGCCCAAGGCAGCCCGAGGACGCCATCACCGTCGCCACCTCCGCCGCCGGCAGCGGCGCGAAAAACAATACCAGGGACATCCCTGCCACCCAGCCGACCAGCGGTCGTCCCCTCCGCCGTCGAAACGGCCCGAAGACACCGCAGCCGCCGAAAGCGGCCCGAGGCAGGTCCAACAGAGAGATCCCCGCCGCCGCCGCCGCCGACATCGCCGCCAACACGAAGGCGCCAAAATGGAGGCGCCGATCAGCTGGAGCTCCGAGGCCACCGCCGATCAGCTGGAGCCTCAAGACGCCGCCGAAAACCACCGAGAGCCGGCCAGAAGAAACAGCGCTGCCCGAAACAGCAGAAACTGTTGGAATCAGTTGGAATCAGTGTTAGAATCAGATCAGCCGGAACTCCGAAGCCGCCGCCGATATCGCCGCCAACACGGAGCGCCAAAATGGAGGCGCCGATCCGCTGAAGCTCCGAGGCCACCGCCGATCAGCTGGAGCCTCAAGACGCTGCCGAAAACCACCGAGAGCCGGCCAGAAGAAGCAGCGCTGCCCGAAACAGCAGAACAGCAGAAAAACGCCGTCACCACCAGCTACAATCCCTCTGGAACAGTCCGAGGCAGCCCGGAGACATCGAGGTAAAGTAGCCTAGAGACGCCGAGGCTGTAGAAACCGGCAGGCCAAGACCAAGCACAGCAACACAGCGGCAGCACAAACGAAGCAGCTGGAAACAGCAGGCGAAGCAGCAGACGGAGCAGATGGAAACAGCCACTCATAGACGGGAGAAAACGAACAGCAAGCTACCTCATTCTTTGCCTCTAAAATTGATAGTCCAAATCCCCTACCCAGGGGCTCAAAAGGACCCCTGGGGGGCTCCAAGGGACGCCCAACAACTGGAGCTCGCGGAGCTCAGCCCAACACATCCGCCATCTTAGGCACGTTTGCTGCCTCATGTTATATATTTAAAAGGTAGGATAAATATACTACCTTAATAATTCTTAGGTCTTTGATTAGGACTTATGTTTACAAGTCTTCGACTGTAAATATAGCTGTAAAGGTAAAGGTTCCCCCGCGCATGCGTGCTAGTCATTTCCAACTCTAGGGGCCGGTGCTCATCTCTGTTTCAAAGCCGAAGACCCAGCGCTTGTCCGAGGACGTCTCCGTGGTCATGTGGCCGGCATGACTAGACGCCAAAGGCACACAGAACGCTGTTACCTTCCCACCGTAGTAGTCCCTATTTTTCTACTTGCGTTTTTAGGTGCTTTCGAACTGCTAGGTTGGCAGAAGCTGGGACGAGTAACAGGCGCTCACTCTGTTATGTGGCACTCGGGATTCGACCCACCAAACTGCCGACCTTCTGATCGACAAGCTCAGAGTCCTAACCCACTGAGCCACCGCGTCTAGCTGTAGACTACCCATATAATAAAGTAATATAACAATCTATAAAATAATAATAAAAGAGAGCAAGCTATTTGATACCAATGCAGCCAAAGCCAGTAGATCATATACTTAGCTCATGCAAGAAAACAGCACAATGATTATAAGCAATGACATAACATGGTCACCAGGTCTGTAAAAATTAACATGTGCCAGTCATGAAAAATTGGTAGGAACACATAGTTGAAAAAGTAGCTGAAAATAACCAGGTTAAAATATTGTATTTCAAATATAAATTGATAAAGGCATGGCTCACAACTCACCAGCTTTAACTGTTGTTGGGGGAAAAAAAGATAATTGATGTGGAAATACCAGGGAATAATAGAATAGAAAACAAATAATTGGAGAAGATCAGAAAGTATGAAGATCTGAAAATTGTTGAAGGATTACGGCATAAGCCAGCCATATTGGTCCCACTGGTTATTGGCATACTGGGTGCTATACCAAAATATCTTGGATAGCACTTAGAAAAAGCGTGCACTTAAAAAATTTCCATCTGCCATTTACTAAAGGCCAGGCTCCCTGGATTCACACATACAGTATGCTGCACTGATACATTGTGACATCCTATTTCTGGGGGAAATACTTGAGGCAAATGAAGGCCAATACCAGCTAAAAATTGGTAGTTGTAATTTCACATTATTGTTTATGTAATCATAATATAGAATGTATGTCTATTATCTCAGACCAATTTGCTTTCTTTCCTTCCTTTTGAAGAGTTTTGGAGAATTATTTGTGTAAGTTTTTTTTAAAGGGATGTTTATCATCTGACAAAAGGATTGTAGATAAAATAATCTACTGATTGCTGGGTTGATTTCCTTATATGTAAGGAAGTTAATATCTAATTCATTATCTCTGAAATTTATAATCCATTTCCATCCTCATTCATGCTAAAACAGTTTCCTACAAATTAAATTTTGCTTTGGGTCTTCTTTTCAGTGCCTATTAATACCAGGTGTTTTTCTTCTAAAAGAAACTTCTTCCATTGGGGGAGATAACAAAAAAGAATTTTTATCACAGATATAAGTACTTGGAGTCATACCTAGAAGAAGAGGAAGCATCTGTAGTATATTTCAACAAGATATTTTTATGGTAGCAATTTTTACGTATGTAACTTCCTGTCCAGTTGATTCAGAAAAGTAAGTGGTGTAACCCGTATTCTTATTTAACATTGCATCTGATATTCATTCTCTAATGACTGCCAGGTTAACACGCTAGGATAATTTTTTTTAGAAATAATGTAAAACACTTTGAGAATTTTCTAGAAATATTGTAGAGCATTTCTGACATCCAAAACAACATATGCCATCCTAGCTTATAGGACTGAACATATAGTTAACAGCTCACAGTCTGTTTTTATATTTATAATAGTTTTATATCTATTTTTATTATATTGTAAGCTAGTTGGGAGTGATCCAACTTTCTTATCTCCTACTCAAAAAGCAATAAATCTACATACTTTTCCTAAAGCCATTTATTTTTATCTGTTCGTCTTCTGGCAAGGTTTCCAGGCACTCTTGTGTTTCCTCTTAAAAAGCTCTGTTAAGATAGTTAAGACTGCATAAAAAAAAACCTCATTGCAACCAGCCTGCCTTCCATTGAGGACCTGTATACTGCACAAGCCAGAAGCAGGGCTGAGAAAATACCTATAGGAGTCGTGCTGTAGTGGTTAGAATACAGTATTGCAGGGTAATTCTGCCAACTGCCAGGAGTTCGATTCTGACCATCTCAAGGTTGACTCAGCCTTCCATCCTTTCAAGGTCGGTAAAATGAGAGCCCAGATTGTTGGAGGCAGCATGCTGACTCTAAACTGCTTAGAGATGGCTGAAAAGCACTGTGAAGTGGCATATAAGTCTTAAGTGCTATTGCTATCTACAGACTTCTGACATTCTGGACATAAACTGTTTCAACTTCTCCCCTCAGGACACCGCTACAGAGCATTGCATGTGAAAACAACTAGACACGTTTTTCTCCCCATGCCATGACTCTGCTAAACACCTAATTCCCATAGCACTATCTTATGCCTAAAGATGTAGTAGGGCTGTATTTCTATTATCCTTCTTATCTTTCCTACTATCTTCTCCTACTGGTATCTCCTAATTTATCACTTGTTTGTATGTACACTGAGCACTTATGCACCGGAGACAAATTCCTTGTGTGTCCAATCACACTTGGAGAATATTCCTATTCCTGTTGCTACTTTGGAGAGAGTTGTGACCCATTCTGTAAAGGGTGTAGCTACTTCAGGCTTTTTTTTTCTTTTCTTTTCTTAACAGGGTTCCCATAATTGCTTCTGTATATGCAAACCTGTTACAATCTGTTTTCCTAAAGTTCTTGCGATTCCCCCCTCTTGGACACGTGTTAATATATCACAGTTTTCAGGATGCCTCCTTCCACTGTAGGAAAAGAGAAATAGAAATGATTGTGAAAATTATTTCTCTACAGCAGATGAAGATATTGGTTCGATAGTGGTTTTTATCATAGGGAAAAGCTAGCTTAGGGAGCACCTGCCTCCGCCCAGTACGCCACCCACAGTACGCCACCTTCCCTCCGCCCAGTACGCTCCCACAGAGAGGGCCTCCTCAGGGTGCCACCGGTCAGAGAATGTCGACTGGTGGCCCCCAGGGGGAGGGCGTTCTCTGTGGGTGTGCCTGACCTGTGGAACCGTTTACCCTTTGAGCTCCGTTTGGCCCCCGACCTTCGCTCCTTCCGACGTGATCTAAAAACCTATTTGTTTGAACAAGCCAGCCTGGTCTGATGGGTTTGGGTTTTAATTATTGTTTTTAAGTAATTTATTTATTGTATTTGGGCACTATGGTTTAATCTGTTCTTAATTTTTGTATTTTGGTATTTATTGCCCTGTTCACCGCCCTGAGTCCTTCGGGAAAAGGGCGGTATACAAATAAAATAAAATAAATAAATGAATAAATCTTGTGTTTTCATTCTGATTGGGTTTTTTCCCCCTCTTCTTTTATCCTGCAACTTTAAGAGAGGCTGTTTACTCTGTTTCGGGCATTTAATTATTTCTTTTGGAGCAAGTACAACCTATTTTTCAGTGTACAGAAAAAGAATTTTCATAGTAAGTGCATAGTTCCATTCTGCTAACTACTGTTGCCTTAAAACATTACCTCAAGGAACCTTTCGGATTAATAAAATAACATCTTGTTACTTAAAAGTTGTTTTCTTTGTAGGTTCTAAAAGCTCTGCCTTAAAAAATAAAGGAGAGAAGCCTGAAAGTGCAGATAGATACCAAAGAGACAACCAAACACTCCTACTACAGGTAATTGGTAGTACTACATGGAAAACTGTAGTACTGGTTTGGATTTCAATCAATTCAGCATCAGTTTGTTTAATAAGAAGGAAATAAAGAACGTGTGTATGATAATGAACATGGTGACACTTTATGGTGATATACTATTGACATTCCACCTCTCCTGCATTGGAGTCTTGACTGAACCCCAGTTAAACAGATCTTAGTGAAGGATATTTTCTTTTTTATATATATAATGTTTTATTAGTTTTCCAACATGTACAATAATATCTTTAAGAAGCAACGTGGTATCCGAGTTACAATATTTCCATTTCAAACAAATACAGATTATTACAGATCTCCACATTATTATAACCAATACTTCCTCTCTCTTTTTTCCTCGATATATACTGTCTCTTATCTAGATCAACATATTTCTTATTGCTATTCATCAAACATTTAATAGTTTATTTTATTTTATTTTTTGAATATATATCCATCAATCTTTTAGTACATTTCATATTTCAACATTCCATCTTAAAAACACCAAACACCTTATCTATTTTTTCTAGCTTAATTTTACATTGGTATTTCTCAATTTCATATCACTAAAAAAATATCTCTTTTTCCTTTATACAATTCTCCTCAATATCTAGTAGTGTAATATTTTCATCTAGCCAGATTTTGGTAATGGATGCCAGTCTTCCCTCTAATCCACCATTTCTTTGTGTACAAATTGGATCTTATAGACAGATCTGGTATTAAGGGCATTAACCTGTTCCATTTCAGGTGTGCCTCCCTGAGAAAAGTGGAGGAAAGAGAAAGTGGTAGAAAGTACCAAAAGAGCATTAAGAAGATACAGCTTTCACGGGCACCTAGATTGACTTACTGTTTTCCTTCAGGCATGAACAAAAGATTGCAAAAGTGCTCCCGCTAGAAACTGCCTTGGCAAGGAGAGAAGCAGAACTACCTGAAATTAGACTAGCCATAATGGACCCATTAGAACCGTTCTTCCCACTCGGACGCATGCATGACACATGTACATGACACAATGTGAGCAGAAGAAAAGGGCACAAGAATTGAATGTAGATTTCTTAACAGAACTTACATATTAAACTCAACAGTTGCTGGGATGCTGCCTTGATTTTGCAATTCGAAAGTTTAAGAGATCTGCAGACTTGAATTGCTCACTGGGGGAACTTCCAGATCTGCTATCCATCAAGAGAAGCCTGACAAGTTAATAGCCCCAAGAGTTCTGACTTTCATTTGACTGACCAATGGAATTGTGCAGGAGCAAGATTTGATGACTCGGGAGTCATTTCTATATAGTTTTCTTCCTGGTAATATATCACTATTTCATCAGAATTTAGCAATGCAGATGTATGTTCCCACGCCCTTATACACTGACTAAGCTATCTGATAAAAGTCACCCAGGGTTCACCTTAACGTCATTTTATTCCCCAATGTTATTAAGTGGTCACAATGATTGAAGGGGTTTTGAGGGGACCCCACTTTTCTTCCTGGCTGGGCTCCTAGTACAATGTAACCTAACAGGTTTGCCATCTTTATTACAAGAGCGAGTTGTCATTTTTCCCTTATTCTTGTGTGACGTATTGTGGCTGTGCAAATATTGAGACAGAGGAAGGGAGTGCAGTAGGGAGAAGGGGGAGCAAATCTGGGAATGTATGGTCCAACGAAAGAGTGATTAATCGTGGATGACAGTAATCATTTTATCTTTGTCATTTAATGGTTGGAAAAACAACTGTGATGCTTTTCTTAAAAAAAGAGTACATAATGCTCCCTTCTTACAATCTTTCACAAAACAGTGGGTTGGACTTGGAGAGTCTAAAAATCACCTAGCCGGCTTCTGGACCTATGGGAGAACTAGAACTTTCCTTTCTTCTAGTCCAGGGGTAGGCAACCTCGGCTCTTTTATGACTCGTGGACTTCAACTCCCAGAATTCCTGAGTCATAAAAGAGCCGAGGTTGCCTACCCCTGTTCTAGTCCAGCACCATAATCCACTACAACAAACTGCCTAAAACCTGCAAACAGGTTTTTGCAAGGGAAAGATTTTATTTTCTTTGCATTATAGCATATTCTTCAGATTTATTTATTTTTTTCTTTGTGGATTCAGGTAGAAGCTCTTCAGGCTCAGCTAGAAGAACAGACTAAGCTGTCCAAGGAGCAGATTGAAGCACTGCTAGAAGATCGGCGCATCCGAATAGAAGAAGCTCAGGTGCAGCATCAGAGGGATCAGGAAAAGATCAAAGACACCACTGAAAAGTATGTGCAAAAGACCAATTGAGATCACCTACTAAAAAGTATGACACATTGGGTGTTGTAAAAGCATTTTATTCTTCCCTGGGCAAAATATCATTTTTTTAAATCTGATGTTCCTGGTTTGAACCTTTGCTATGGTATATATGGGATAGATTGTTTTGTAAGCGATTATTTCTAGATAAGGTTATTATTTGAGAAAGAGTCCTAATATTGTAATTGAACCTAGCTATTACATGAATAATTAGTTCCAAATTCCATCACCAAAATTCCCAAACAAAAGATCTTGATATTGGTTCTATGATAAATCTTTGTCTAGCAATCCTGGAGAGCTGCAAATTAGGATAGAGAGTCTTAGATTAGATGACTAATCCAATCTGGATTAGACTCAAATGTAGACTCAAATCCAGAATACAGATGGTAGCAAAGCAGCCAGGCAGACCTAAACGTAGGACACGCCGATATACTGAAGCTGTTGCTTCACGTTCCGCATCCTGGTTCACCCACGTAGTGGGGTTAAAATATGAATTGACCCAATAACTCATTTACTAATTCATTGTAATCTGCCTCTCCCCAGATACCATAAAGCTCAAAATTTGCTACATGAGAGTACCAGAGATTTTCTGCAGATGAAGTTTGATGCACGAGCAAATGAAAAGTCCTGGATGGCAGAGAAGGACACTCTGCTGAGGAAGCTGGACAAGTGTAGATGTGCACACAAACCAAGCAGGATTTATAAGAATGGTAGTCCAGTCCAGGACCACATCAATCAGAGTCACGAGAGTTGTCAAAGCTGGTGGGCTGCTAGCTCAGAGAAACGGGACACTAGCCTGGAGTGGGAAAGTAGTCCTTGTCAGCAGAGTTTCACCAAGAGATCACCTCCCAGTGGGAAGGTTGAAGTATTCAAGAAGAGGAAACCAAGAGCTGCCAGATGTGTTTCTCAAGCAGAGCGTGGCATTCATAAAGTATATGGAGTAGAGATTAAGGTAATGGCTACCATGTTGAATCAGGTTGTTTCTGAAGATTACATATAATTGTCAGGGAGACAAATCAGAACCTCCCTATCAGAGGGCGATGAACCGTTGTTCATTTGATGCATGATGAACATCAGGTAAAAATAAAGAAAATCCGAAGCATATATTCTACTATAAAACTTTTAATTACTTATAAAAGCAAAGAAAGACTTATGACTACATGTCTATCTCACCAAACAGCACAGAGAGAAGAAAGTAAAGAGTAAACTTGTGGCTGAACATGCGCACATCATAGTAGATCCAGACATGAAACCATAACATGGCTGGACATGTGACAATCACCCTGGTTACAATGATAAGATTACAGTGCAGCTGGCAGAAAAAACAGTAAGACGTGCGTAGCTGACAAACAGAAAAAAACGCAGTGACAATAATGCCATACGACTTCAACACTATGATGCGGTGGTGCATTGAAATGTTAAACGTTTCTTCCCAGTCACTGTTTTCTCTTAATTATTTATTGATGTGACCATTTCTGTATTTCTTTCAGCTGCTTAAGAAGCCCAAATAAGGATTGAGCTTATTTATTTTATTGTATTGTATTTTATTATTGTATTTTATTTTTCACCTCCAGGGTTTACAAGATCAATTGACACAGGAGCAGACGTTAGCAAATATGTACCGAGAACAGTGCGTTTCATTGGAAGAGGAGTTGGCTAAGATTCGGGAGGAAGGAAATTTAGGTCAAGAGATGTTTAAGGTAAGTAGGTTTTGCTGCTGCTGTTGCAGCAACTTTGCAAATGTTATGAAAACTGCTCACAAATATCCGATTATTACATTATAATCTTAGGGTTTTTTTCCAACATTTGTAGCAACGGTCAGAAAAGATGGGGAAGCGTCTACAGCTAATGACCCAGCGCTATGAGGCCCTGGAAAAAAGGCGTGTCATGGAGGTGGAAGGGTTTAAAACTGACATCAAACAACTCCAACAAAAGCTGCAGGATGTGGAGAAGCAACTTTTCAAGGTAGCAAGGGTTGAAATAACAATCCCTCCAAAATAATGCGTTGAAACCAAGTTTCCAAACATCTGAAAGAATAATTAGCAGAATCTATTTTTGATTAACAGGTTTTACCAAGAGCCAGTGTGGTGTGGGGCTAAAGAGACTGAAGAAAGTTGCAAATTCCAGTCCTCCCAGGGTTATGGGGAAGGTCTGACCTTAGGTTCTTGCAATGTGAGGTGCCTCAGGACTCAGATCTCTGACCACTCCTCTTTAGTATCTACATGAAACTGCTGGGGGGGGTGTCATCAACAGCATGGTATGCTATATCATCAATATGCTGATAACCAGTTATTGCCTGATCAGCCAGGCAATGCTATCTGGGTTCTGACCCAATGCCTAAAGGTTGTAAGGGTCTGATTGGGAAGAAACCAGCTGTGACACAACCATAACATGACACAGTGGGTCTGCTTTTTGCACGCACGCACACACACACACCCTCTCCTCAATCTGGTGAGGTGTCACCTTTGATTCTTGCCAGAGATTATACCAACTTGTCCTGGGCTTGAGGTGGTAGCCATGGCTGGGGGCAGGGGCAAGGGAATTGCATAGATCCATCTTGTGCGCCATTTATGCCATTATGCCATTCCTAGACCAGGAGACCTTGCTCATGGTTAGTCATGCTCTGATCACTGCCTGTTAGATTATGGGGATATATTTCGCATTTTGAAGACCATCCAAAAGTTAAACTGGCCAGAATACAGCTACAGGTGCACTTCTAGGCACCCTGTAGTTTGTGTGTATTATAGCACTGCTTGAGTTTAACTGGATACCATTTTTGTTCTGGGTATACTTCATGGTGCCAATTAGCATCTTTAAAGCTGTATCTGGTACAGGGCAAAATTATTAATGGAACTGCCTCTCCCTGAGGATATCTGCTCAAGGTTACACCAGGTTAGATAGGATGGGCGTGTCCCAGTTCCCCTTTCCTTAAATGTCGTCTGGTGAGACACAGGAAGTATGCCTTCTCTGTAGCAACCCCTGCCCTAGGCAACATCCAGGTCTCATAAGCCCTTACCTACTAGCCTTCCAGAAGGCCTTAAAAAGCTGGTTCTTTCTCCCAAACATTGGGTTAGGGAGAGCCTGGAGCCCAATGATTGTTGAATGTTGATTAGAAGAGTGTTTTGGCAGTTCTGGGAACTACCTTTGGATGGTGGTTCCATTGTTTCTTGTCACATTTTTACTACTATTTTTGTGAGCCACCCAAGATTATTGTACTTAAGATGGACAACCATATATGTTCTTTCAATCGGCTAATAAAATCTACTCAAAACTTTCGATATTCCTTTTCCAAAATCAAACTATTTTCAAAACCTGTTTGTTCTTTTTTTGAAATTGTTTTTTCCCCCTAGGTGATAATGAACGTGGGACCTGACCAAGATCTTGCAATTCTACATGAAGTTCGCCGAGGGAATAAGAGAACTAAAAACATACAAGGACAACTTAAAAACTTAAAATCAAAGATATATGGGCTGGAGAATGACCTACGAGTTTATTGATAATGATATGTCAATCAATATGAGTGGTGTTGATAAAGACCTGTCGCTACAACAAACTTTACCTTTTTTTTTTTTTTTACAAATGTGTGGTTTGCAGTGAGTGTAACATATACTTTACATTCCAGGGCAGAAGAAAACAATTGAAATTTGTGTGAGAACTGAAAAGAAACTCAGTTTATCTTTTTGAATGAGTATCTAGATTTGGTCTCTGTGATTTTGATTTATACACAGAATCAGGACAAAGATATTGGGTGATTGATTTTGCAGTGCCTAGAAGAGATGTGATCTCTAAGAACTTTTCACTGGCTAAGAATGATATGTTATGCAGGGATCCCAAGAAAGTGGCTAGGTGGGCTGTGTACCTTCTATATCTTAGTTTATTATAGAGAAGAAATGAATGTCCAAATGACTCTCAAACTGGACAGTATAGAAGGGGTTGATACCAATTTATATAGAGAAGAGAATCTCACAGTGAGCCATAAGGCTGTTTTAATTCCATTTTTCAAATTAGTTCTTTGAATAAGTGCTTTCCTAATTTCTTTATAGATTTGTAGCATAGATCAAGATAAACTCTATTCATAAGTGGCAGCTTCGGTCTAAAACACAATTTTATCACCCAGGATAAAGAGTGTGTACATGGTTGCTGGGTACACTAAAAGGGGAATCAGACCCATTGAGCTGAAACTTGTATCTGACTAAATTAAGGATTAAGTTATAACACAAATGCATGGGTCATTTTATGTTTTCATGAGTATAATTTCTATTTTGCAGAAATCTTTCTGAACCCAGAGAAGAATTATGATGCATCTATTGTTTATACTCTGGTGTAGAACATTAAAACTTACATTATAGTATTTACTTGATATTCTTTTTGTTGTTGTTGATCATTACCAATTACAGAGGTTTAATGTAAACTATTTAATAGCCTGCATTTAGGCTATTAATAGGCCATTTAATATTAGTTAATAATTCTACATAAGAAAAAAAAACTTTGGGACAGTTGTAAGATAATTGAATCAATCTACTTTGTTAATGGTACAACTAATTTCAACATGCCCAGTTATGCTTTCTCTTGTGCATATATACTATGTGCATAGATGTATATTTGCATAATATTCTGGAATTATCAGAGTAAAAAATAGTAAGCCAAAGAAATTTAGGCGCACTGGCACACATTAAAAAATAAATTCTGATGCCCGCTCTCAAAAGAAGATATATAACCATAAAGGTAAAGGTTCCCCTGCACATGCGTGCTAGTCGTTTCCAATTCTAGGGGCCGGTGCTCATCTCCATTTCAAAGCCGAAGAGCCAGCGCTTGTCCAAGGAGGTCTCCGTGGTCATGTGGCCGGCATGACTAGACGCCAAAGGCGCATGGAGCGCTGTTACATTCGCACCATAGTGGTCCCTATTTTTCTACTTGCATTTTTACATGCTTTTGAACTGCTAGGTTGGCAGAAGCTGGGACGAATAACAGGTGCTCACTTTGTTACGCGGCACTCAGGATTCGACCCGCCAAACTGCTGACCTGATCGACAAGCTCAGCGTCCTAACCCACTGAGCCACCGCGTCCCTTATATATATAACCATACATTCACATAAATATACATATGCAATATATATACATATTATTTATTTATTTATTTGTTTGTTTTATATACCGCCCTTCTCCTGGAGGACTCAGGGCGGTGTACAGAGCAATAAAGTAAGAATACAATAAGCAACAGAGTGAGAAAATTGTAAAACCCAAATCCATCAGGCCAGGCCGGCTTGGAATAGATAAGCTTTTAGATCACGCCGGAAGGAGCAAAGGTCGGGGGCCATCCGGATTTCAGCTGGTAAGCGGTTCCAAAGGATTGGCGCACCCACCGAGAATGCTCTCCCCCTGGGGGCCACCAGCCGACATTCTCTGACCGGTGGCACCCTGAGGAGGCCCTCTCTGTGGGAGCGCACAGGACGGAGGGATGTTGACGCTGGCAGTAGGTGCTCCCGTAGGTAATCCGGACCCACACTATGTAGGGCTTTGTATGTCATCACTAGCACCTTGAATTTCACCCAGAAGGCAACTGGAAGCCAGTGCAGCTCACGGAGCAGAGGTGTAATATGGGAGTATCGGGAGACCCCCAAAAGCATTCGTGCAGCTGCACTCTGCACCAGCTGAAGCTTCCGAGTGGTGCTCAAGGGCAGCCCCATGTAAAGAGCGTTGCAGTAGTCAAGACAAGAGGTCACAAGTGCATGGGTGACTGTACGCAAGGCATCCAGGTCCAGATAGGGTCGCAGCTGGCTCACCAGACGAACCTGGGCGAAGGCCCCTCTAGTCACAGCTCCTATATGATCTTCTAAGGAGAGCTGTGAATCTAAGAGGACACCCAGATTGCGAGCCTTATCTACGGGGGGTAATAACTCGCCCCCAAGATTAAGAGATGGAATACTCTGAATATCCTGACATGCCGGTATGTACAGCCATTCAGTCTTGTCCGGGTTGAGTTGAAGCCTGTTCCTCCCCATCCATTCCCGGACCGCTTCCAGGCAACGGGACATCACGTTGAGGGCGTCACTGATGTGGTTTGGAGTCGAGATGAAAAGCTGGGTGTCATCAGCATACTGATGATAACCCACTCCAAAACCACGAATGATCTCACCCAGCGGTTTCATGTAGATGTTGAACAGGAGAGGCGAGAGGACCGACCCCTGAGGAACTCCACAAACGAGAGACCTTGGGGTCAACCTCTGCCCTCCTGCCAACACTGACTGCGAACGTCCCAGGAGATAGGAGGAGAACCACCGAAGAACTGTGCCTCCCACTCCCAATCCCCTGAGACACCGCAGCAGGATACCATGGTCGATGGTATCGAAAGCCACCGAGAGGTCTAATAGGACTAGGATAGAGGAATATCCCCTGTCCCGGGCCCTCCAGAGATCATTCACCAGAGCAACCAATGCCGTCTCCGTGCTGTACCCGGGCCTGAAACCCAATTGGCACGGGTCTAGATAATCCGCTTCATCCAGGACCAGAGGGAGCTGATGCGCCACCACACTCTCAACAACCTTCGCAAGAAAGCGAAGGTTGGAGACCGGACGAAAGTTATTTAACACAGCTGGGTCCAAAGCGGGCTTCTTGAGGAGAGGTCTCACCACCGCCTCCTTCAAGGCGGCGGGGAAATTACCCTCACTCAAAGAAGCAGACACACATGCATATAAATATACATATGCTAGATTATTCACAAGGAGGCAACCTCGCTGCTTATGAAGGACTGCACTGGCATTGCCTACTTAATCTCATCCCGAGGACATGAGTGTTGCTGGATCACCGTGCCCAGTTCCCTGCATTGTGTGCTCATGCCATGAATCCTGACCCGCTTGACGTGTGGACTGCTTTCTTGGACTTTCATGTGTGCCCGTTGGAATCTTGCAGTGCTGAGCTCAGAATCTGAACCTGCATAATGGGTGCTTTCTGAGGACCTGGTTTGGGGAGGGGTGAATAAACACATGTAGAACTCTTGCTGTATGTGAATGTGCATGTATGTGCATGAGAGCGGGGCAGCACAGTCGTGACAACCCAATTTCATGATCGCTTTTACTGTGATCACTTACGCTAAATGAATCGTACGGTCATTAAGAAAATCCAGCTCCTCCAACTAAAGTTGCTTGTTGGAAACCAGCTGAGAAGGTTGCAAACCGTGATCATATAACCAATGGGGTTGCCAAGTGCCCAAATTGCTACCCCATGACCATCGGGGTGGTTGTGACAGTCATAAGTCCAAGGACGGGTTGTATACCACTGTGACTGTTGTAACTTTGAACTCTTATCAAACAAAACAGTTGTAAATTGAGGACTACTTGTGATATCTGAAGATTTATATGATTCCCTCTTGGTTTGGAGTAGAAGGGGCTTGTCCCTTGATACTTAACCTGCTTCTTTCAAAATGCTACTCCAATCTGTTCTACCTAAAATTATCCCTAAAATCAATAAAAGGTAAAGGTAAAGGTTCCCCCGCACATGTGTGCTAGTCGTTTCCGACTCTAGGGGCCGGTGCTCATCTCCGTTTCAAAGCCGAAGAGCCAGCGCTTGTCCGAGGACGTCTCCGTGGTCATGTGGCCGGCATGACTAGACGCCAAAGGCGCACGGAGCGCTGTTACCTTCCCACCGTAGTGGTCCCTATTTTTCTACTTGCATTTTTTACATGCTTTCGAACTGCTAGGTTGGCAGAAGCTGGGATGAGTAACAGGCGCTCACTCTGCTACAAGGCACTCGGGATTCGACCTGCCAAACTGCCGACCTTCTGATCGACAAGCTGTTAATTTGGTTTTTTGGTGGTGTTTGTTTTGTTTCATTCCAATCACTAATTCAGTGTTAAGAGTATGGAGGTAGCCAAGAAAGCAAAAATATGATTAAAACAAACTCTATGTTCTGCCCTTGGAGAATTCTTAGATGAGATCTAACGTGGATGAGGTTGAAAGCTTTGTTTACACTATAAATATAACTCTAGATGTATTACATACTTGTCTGTACCGGCAATATAACTTCTGGACCATATTCTGAACAGGCTTCTGCTGGTTTATTTAGCAGGTACCACAGAACAGGTATGTTTCCACTGTACCTTACATCCTGAATTAGAAGATTTTTTCAGATTTTTTTTGATACTGTATTAAATTAGAACTGTCAGCTTTCTCATTAAAATGGGGCATGTAATGTCAGCTAATAGGGTTTGCATTGCAACATAAGCTTTTGAAGGGAAAAGTATCCAATCCAATTGACAAATTATAAGAATGGCAGGAAAAATGCAAATACTGAGAGTAAAGCAACATTAGATTGAAAGATTTTGAAGCGAATATCAAAAACTCAAAGCTTTGCATTGATTTATAGTATGCTGGAATGTTTAGGATAGTTCTGGGACACTGGAAAAACCACAGTGTCTCACTATAAAAACAACATAAGAACAATTAATTACAGGTAGTCCTCAACTTAGATTCATTCATTTAGTGATCGCAATTATAATGGCACTGAAAAAAGTGACATGGTCATTGTTCATGTTTGTGACATTTGCAGCATCCCCATGGTCATGTGATCAAAATTCGGAGACTTGGCAACCGGCATGTATTTATGACAATTGCAGTGTCCCCGGGTTTTGTGATCTGACAAGCCAAGTTAATGGGGAAGCCAGATTCACTTAACATCTCTGCAATTAACAACTGCAGTGATTCACTTAGCAACTGTGGCAAGAAAGATTGCCAAACTCACTTAACAACTGTCTTACTTAGAAACAGAAAATTTGGGCTCAGTTGTGGTCATAAGTCGCAGACTACCTGTATGTGCCATCAAGCCACTGTCATTACTTGGTGTCCTTATTAAAAGGCCATTATTATTATAAAAGGTCATTATTCATTATTACTAAAATCTTATTAGATTTTCTCTAGGAGGATCTGTCCTCAACCCAGTCATTTAGGTCTTCCATTGCGCATCTACTGTCACTATAACTGAGTCTATCCACTTTGCTAATGGTCATCCTTTTTCTCTCCATCTTTCCCAGCACTATAGACCTCTCCAGAAAGCTAAGTTATCATATGTGTCTAATCATTTGAACTTGCTCATTTGTGCCTTGAGTGAGAACTCTGGATGATCCGTTTTCTTGGCAGCCCAGTATATTCTTAGGAGTCTTCTCCAACGCTCAACTCCAACTTCAAATATTCTTCCTATCCTGCTTCTTCAAAGTCCAGCTTTCACTTTCATAGAATGTCACAGTTGGAAAAGCATTGCCTGCACAATTCAAATTCAGGCATCTGAAGAGCTGTGGTGGTGCAGTGGTTAAAATGCAGTATTGCAGGCTAACTCTGCTCACATTGCCAGGAGTTTGATTCCATCGATTCTGACGGGTTCAAGGTTGACTCAGCCTTCCATCCTTCCAAGGTTGGTAAAATGAGGACCCAAATTGCTGGAGGCAATATGTTGACTCTTACCCCTCTGTAGAGAGGGCTGTAAAAGCACCATTGCTGTTGATCTCTATCTTTCCCAAGGACTTCATAATTATTCTCTTGTGTATTTCTTCCCTGCTGCTTGATTTATTGTTGCTAGTCAATCCTAAAAGTAGTAAATCCTAAAGATCCTAGCTTTTGATTGTCAGTTCTAAGACTGATTGTTCTACCTGATGCAATTAGTTTGGTCCTCTTCATGCTTAATTTTCGTCCCACTGCTCCTTGATTTTCATAATTATAGATTGTAGATCATTTGCAATTTCAGTTATCTTGTGCAGCTAGTTTTGAGCAAGTTCCTTCTAATAAAAGAAAATCTATCATATAGCCTTTTATGTTAGCCAAACTGGAAAATCTAGATCAGGCATGTAAAACTGCCGGCCCACGGGCCGGACACGTCACGCAAAAACCACGCCCACCCCATTGCCGGCAATGGGGAAAAAGTCACGATATGTCACGCAATGTCATGTGACATCGTGAGCTTGACATGCCTGATCTAGATAAAGGGGCTAGATCTCAAATCATGCTAAATTGTTTAGAGATTGAAGGGTTCATATATTGTTTCCTTGAACCACTTTTGTAAGGTTTCATAATTCAGTGTAGTTAGTCCTCAACTTAAGACCACAATTCAGCCCAAAATTTATGTTGTTACATTTGTTAAGTGAGTTTGGTCTCATTTTATGACCTTTCTTGCCACAATTGTTAGTGAATCACTGAAGTTAAGTTAATAACAAGGTTGTTAAGTGAATCTGGCTTCCCCATTGACTTTGCTTGTCAGAAGATTGCAAAAGGTGATCACAGAACACTGCAGCCATCATAAATATAAACTAGTTGCCAAGGATTTGAATTTTGATCATATGATCACGGGGATGCTTGAACAATCGTAAGTGTGAAAAACAGTCATAAGACACTTTTTTCAGTGCTGTTGTAACTTAGAACAGTTACTAAATGAACTGTTGTAACTTGAGGACTACCTATTATAGACTACCCTTCTCCAGTTCTGGGATAAATATAGTGAAGATTGCCAAAAGTGGTAGCTAATATACCATCTTCCTGCCATAGTTATGCAAAGAAATCCTGATTTTGACAGACGCCCAAAAGAAGAGAATCAAACCAGAATTAAATTGTAACAGTGCAATTTCACACTGAATTTTCTCAAACCTCTTTGTTCAACTTCGAGGATTTCCATAAATACTTATTGAGCAGAAACTCCTGATAGGTAGTCTTTCATTAGAAAGGCCATTTTTTTGCCCCTGGTATAAAATGAACTTTTCTTCCTTGTCATTTTTCTTATAACTCTAGCACTTTCTAATTTCACATTTAAATGGTATCATCCATTAAAGTATGCAATTTTCAGGACTAATAAAACTATCATTACAGAATGCATAGCTAAAACATGAAATCTGCAGTCATCCAAAATGATGCCTGCCTATTTAGATGATTGAAAAAGTTAACTCTGAAATCATGGAAGGCTGGATTATTCATTAAAGACTATTAATCTCTATGCTAATTTACTACCTCCAGAATCATGGACAACATGATTTAAATATCAAGTTGCTAGGGAATCCTGGTGAAGAGTGATTCTAATCTTGCTGGCCATGTCTGTGAACTTCTTGAATGTAACTCAGGTATCTGCAGGCTATGGTCAAATACGTCAAGATGGTGGCCATGACTGATTCAAGCTCTGCCTGTTTTTTAATGTTATGTTGTATCTAACATAACAAAATCCATCCTCTTTATTATTTTATTTAAATTTTTATACCACATTCTCCAAACATGTCCTCCAAAGAGATTAGATTACATCATAGAAAAATTAGTTAAGTAAGAAGCAACTCCATGCAACCCACTTTATTCCTACTGTAGTTTTCTTGGTTGACCTGGCATCTTATGCAAACCACCATTTATTGGACAGATTAATTGTCTAGGGAAAAAAGAGACATTTCTAGCACCGTTGTAGTATTCTGGAAGCAAATACCAAGATATGTTGACATTAAATCCATGCTCAACTGGTATTTAGGTAGATCATTTCTGTCATCGTTTTTGTAAAATCAACATCTGGAGTTGAATTATAAAAGTAATTTGGGGTTATTGCTTTCATGTCCAAGTGGATCTGACTGGCCATTGAAACTCAAATGGATTGAGTTTCATTCTGAGGGAGCAAGGCTCTCTTTATGTTCTCAAGAGTTTTAACAGGGTTTTTGCCTAGCTTTTTTTGCCTAGGCCAGGGGTGTCAAAGTGGCGGCCTGTGAGCCAGATGCGTCCTGCGCAGACCGCGCCCACCCCGGCTCCGCAAAGGCAAGAAACGTCACAATATGTCATGATACATCACGTGATACAATCGGATTTGACACCTGTGGCCTAGGCCAGGGGTAGGCAACTTTGGCTCTTTTATGACTCGTGGACTTCAACTCCCAGAATTCCTGAGCCTCAGGAATTCTGGGAGTTGATGTCCACGAGTCATAAAAGAGCCAAGGTTGCCTACCCCTGGCCTAGGCATATGCTTTCTGAGGGTACAAGTACTGTATGGTCAATTAAAATATATATTCCAATAGATGTGTCTTTTTCTGGCAAAGAAATGCTTGGAAAATGACAAGTTTTATTTTTTCCAAAAGTACTTAATGCTTTCAAAAATGTTCTTTAGATTGTTGCTGATTTGCCTGTTTTATGGTTTACTGTTTTAACCAAAAAAGAAAAACAAAAAACAAAAATCCCACTTCTCTACATGATATACAGAACCAATGTGTGTATCTAAAAAAATCTCCTTCACTCTGTCTAAAAATATACGGTAAGTTGCTAATAAACTGTCTGAATTCTGCTGATGGAGCTTCTGAAGAGACTAGATGACAGAAAAGGCTTTATTTCCCTGTTTCCTTGCTGCCACCTACTGGTTTCATAGATTTTTGCAGGTCAGGTATGGTAACCACAGATTTCATGAGGTTACTACAGATAGCACTGGTCTACAAGGAGAAAGCCTCGGAAATGAAAGTAGCTTAATTTTACTAGAACTGGGCCACTAATAAAGGAAAATTAAGTCCTGAGTATTAATTGGCTCCAGTTTCCAAGATACAGCTTCAGGTCAAAAATGCATCAAAATAATTCAAAATTACGAGGGGATGGGCAATTATGCTCCATCGCTTTTCTGCAAAATGTGATGTAGCGATGAGAATGGTGCCACACCAATCATTATAAATTTATCTTTTTATTGATACCAATAACATAACTTTCCATTCACTTATTGGTTTTTCATGTAACATCTTCAGGCTTTTTGCATGAAAAACTGACAAACTCTAAAATCAGATTAAACGACAAACTTCCACTGTTGCAATCTGGAGCCCAGTAGCTCTGCCTTACTCTTAGGCCATTCCAAATCCCTGACCAGGTCATTTTGTTCACTCTGTGAAATTAGATGTGGTTCAGGAGGAGCATACAGTGGGCTAACATTTGGGTCCACTGACACCAACGGCCCCGGATCAGCTCCATCATGCTCATCATCTTTATTATCATCTGAGTCTACTCAAGAGCAGACATGTCAAACTCACGACATCACGTGACGTCACGAGACATATCGGGACTGTTTTGCCATTGCCAGCAATGAAGTGGGCGTGGCTTCTGGATGACACATCCGGCCAGCAGGCTGGCAGTTTGACACTCCTGCTCTAGAGAATAGGATTCTGGTGGATCTGGAATTGGCAAGTCCTCACCATAGGGTACAGGACACAGTGCAGATGAAATGTTTGGATATTCCACAATCCACCTCTTTCTTGAGAACTCTTTTGCAGTTGGGGAACCATGCAAAAAGAGCAATCACTACTATGATTGGTGGGTTCCCTCCACACCATTGGAACTGCAAAAGGCATGGACTTTTTTTTTGTTTAGCCAATGACACAGATAAGTTTCACCTGTAATGCAACAATAATGAGGGGCCCAACTCTTGTCCTGTTCCTCTATTTTGCATCCAAACTATAGGTGGTATGCCTTTTTTACCACTGCCATCATACTGCACTCTTGAGACACAAATGTAACCTGGCACAAATGTAACAGAAGTTATCTGCATTGTTTACACAGTTTTGTGGCATCTTGGCTTCTGAGGGAAAATATCACTCAACTGTTCCTTGGAAATATTAGACAATAACACTTTCACAAGCCACCAGATGTAACTGTATGATGCGTAGATCTGACCAAGACAAATGTTCCTTCAATAAAAGAAAAATAAATTACAGTTAGATAATAATCTTTAGTCTCAAAGTGAAGATAAATTTATAATGATAATGATAATGATAATGATAATGATGATGATAATAATAATAATAATAATAATAATAATAATAATAATAAGTAGTAGTAGTAGTAGTTGGAAGGGACCTTGGAGGTCATCTAGTCCAACCCCCTGCTCAGTCAGGAAACCCTATACCATTTCAGGCAAATGGCTGTCCAGTCTCCTCTTAAAAACCTCCAGTGTTGGAGCATTCACCACCTCTGGAGGCAGGTTGTTCCACTGGTTAATTGTTCTAACTGTCACTTCCATGTTCTACTGTACTTCATTGAGACGTTACGGGGCATCATGATCCCTGCCTTGTAGGCAAATATACTCGCCTGTATATAAATCTTTATTGTGAAATATCTTGAAAACTTTAGCCAACCAGCACCTTTATCACCTGTTTTCTAATTCATCTAATCAAAATATGTACACATTAACACATTTTATCTTGGAGATCGATAATTTCCCAAACTTTGTAGACCCAGTGTATTTTGTATTTATTTTTTTGGTTGCACAAATGAAACTACAATCTCAATACACATTTTGCATTTTTTTGTTCCATAGTCAATGTAGTTATTTATCTTCAAATATGTATGAGCCTGATTTGAAAATGACTTAGAAGTACTTCACGCAAGCCTTTTTGCTAACTTATTAAAATAATCTAACATTTTTCAAAATTCTGCCTGAGTATGAAAAAATGCTGCTGCTTTCATAACAGAGTAGTATTAAAAGTTGCTTCTGGTTTGTTATTCTGCTTATACTGTTCTAGATATCCCATCATGCAATTGCTAAATGCCACTAAATGAATAAAGGACTATAGGAGACAAATGGTTCTAAAGCTAACACACTGTATATAATCATCTACTGTAAATGTGAAGATCCATGAGTTCAGCTCTGGCAGATAATGTGATCCCCATCTGAGGATTTTTGTTAAGGATGAAACCAGTCAGATGATGCCTCCTGGTAGTCACTGTATCTGATTTATACAAGCTTTATAAATCATTGGCTGTTTTTTGATATCTTCCACTCTTGCACAGATAGTAGCAATGGCTTTCCTAGGAGGTTGCAAAAGGTGATCACATGACCGTGGGACACTGCAACCGTCATAAATATGAGTCAGTTGCCAAGCATCTGAATTTTGATCATGTGATCATGGCGTATGCTGCAACAGTCATAAGTGTGAAAAATGGTCATGGCACTTTTGTAGTGCTGTTGCAACTTCGAACAGTCACTAAATGAACTGTTGTAAGTCAAGGACTACCTGTAGTCCATAGTAACTATTCAGAAGAAAAGTTAGCACTACAAAGTGCTAACGACCAGATGGCTCCAAAGAAATACAATCCTTCCATTCCCATCACCACCACCATCCTATCAGAAATATTCTTCCATTCCCCCACCATCCGGTCTCAGCGGTCATTACCTATCCTTCCATCCCCTGCCATCAGAACTTATGAAGATTCTTGGATGAGAAGCAAAATGCTTTTTTCCTCAAAGAAAACAAAATAGCCCAGTTGCCTTTTGAAGAAAAGGGCACGTTTGAGAGAGCTATGACCTGGATGGCTGAGAATCTCCACAGATATTCAGAAGAAAACTCCACTGTGTTCTGAGGGGTTTACTTTCAGATAAGGTTAAAGAACAAGTTTTACATGTCCACTCATTAAATCTAGGTAAAGGTTCCCCGCACATGCGTGCTAGTCGTTTCCAACTCTAGGGGCCGGTGCTCATCTCCGTTTCAAAGCCGAAGAGCCAGCGCTTGTCCGAGGACGTCTCCGTGGTCATGTGGCCAGCATGACTGGATGCCAAAGGCGCACCGAACGCTGTTACCTTCCCACCGTAGCGGTCCCTATTTTTCTACTTGCATTTTTACGTGCTTTCGAACTGCTAGGCTGGCAGAAGCTGGGACACGTAACAGGTGCTCACTCTGTTACGCGGCACTCGGGATTTGACCCGCCAAACTGCTGACCTTCTGATTGACAAGCTCAGCGTCCTAACCCACTGAGCCACCGCATCCCTTTTTCATTAAATCTACATACTGCTAAAACTCTCATGTCTGTCTGAATGTCTGTAAACTTCCCGGGTGAAATGAAGCATCTTAGGGTAACAATTTTTGGATCAGTATATCTCAAATGGTCTTATTTACAGAATGTGTCCAAAATTCTGCCCAAAAAGGACTCATGACTGTGGGGTTGAAATATGGCAAACTTGTGGCTGCTTCAGTACCGCAGTCAGCCACAGTCATGCAACTGTCATTTCCAGGACTTTCTGACAAGTTTTCTATATGAGGAAGCCAGCAGAAAGTTGGAATTGCTTCTGCTCTCAGTGCTTCCCCCCCACGCCACCCCATCCATGGTTATTCCGTTTCTCTGTTTAGATAAGTAAATACGAAATGATGACCCACTGAGGCAGGGGTTGTCTAGTTAGAACTGGTGGTGAAAAGTTCTCATAAGCAGAATGTGTGCATGTCCACTCTGAAATCCTATTAAGGATCCTATGCTGTGGAGATTACACAGCATATATGCTTCCGCTGTGTGGTTCCTGGTGGTCCATATATCACCAGGAAGCCACCCTAGGACCCCAGGGCTTAAACAACTCCTTAAACATTTTAATGAGCCCTAAAGCCATTTCTGACCACAGAACTCAAGGTTTAAAATCATTTTTAAAACAGTAATTCAACCAATGCTGCCAGCAGCACCATCCCAAATAAATCAGAAATATTAGTTTAGCTACTATGCTGTATCTCTACCCAACTACAATAGCTCTGGGCTACATCATTACGGAAAAGTTGTCCAGCCTTGATCTACCATAAACCTCCTGTTAGAATCCTGTATAGTTTTAATTTGGCAAGATTCTTTCTATATAGTATGAACAAATAAAGAACTTCATCTGGATTGCTCTATGTCATTTGTGGGCTGGCCCTGACATAATCTCTGGTTTGCCTCACTAATTAGGCTTGCGAGTGATGCGGTCCTGGATGCTCTAATGTCTGACAAATTAAGGGAAGGGATTGGTGGATTTTCTGCCAGGAAAAACAACCACCAATTGCTGTAGGAGGAGGTGAATTTTGACAGAGGATTACACCCATGAGTTTATCCATCTTTCAGAATCTGATCCACTCCTATTTTTCTGAGAAGCCCCCACCTACTCTACAAATCCCTTTTCTGCTCTTGCATGCATGCTCTTGCATACTGACTTTCTTGCGTTCTCATTATATCACTCACAGGTCTTTCACTCTGCCTTTTTCTCTTTCACTCACCAGTTTTTCTCCTCTGATAGTCTCTCTCTCTCTCTCTCTCTCTCTCTCTCTCTCTCTCTCTCTCTCTCTCTCTCTCTCTCTCTCTCTCTCTCTCTCGTTCTTGCTTCTTTACTCGGTCTTCCCTACATTCTCTCACTTGCTTGTTCTCTATGTCTCTTGCTCATCTGCCTTTATCACATTCCCAAAGTCTCTTTCGTGTTCATCTTTTGTGTTGTTCACTTACTCCTTGCTCAACAGTAGACTGAAGGGAGGGCTATTGAGCGATGCTTCAGCCCAAAATGCTCCATGACAAAATCTACCAGTCCATTTGAGCAATCTTTTTATGTCTCTAACAGTCTCACATAAAGCATGAAAAGGAACCTTAATAATAATAACAACAACAACAACAACAACAGAGTTGGAACGGATCTTGGTGGTCTTCTAGTGCAACCCCATGCTCAGGCAGGAAACCCTACACCATTTCAGACAAATGGCTGTCCATTCTGATATGTCCTCAGGGAAAGGGCGGTATATAAATGTAATAAAATAAATTCTCTTCTTAAAAACTTCCAGTGTTGGAGCATTCACAACTTCTCGAGGCAGGTTGTTCCGCTGATTAATTGTTCTAACTGTCAGGAAATTTCTCCTTAGTTCTAGGTTGCTTTTCTCTTTGATTAGTTTCCATCCTTTTCTTCTTGTTCTGCCTTCAGATGCTTTGGAGAATAGCTTGACTCCCTCTTCTTTGTGGTAATCCCTGAGATACTGGAACACTGCTATCATGTCACCCACTAGTCCTTCTCTTCATTAAACTAGACATACCCAATTCTTTGCAATATGCTAATTACATCTTATATGGGTGGTCCAGAGCATGATCACTCCTGCTTAAGGTCGGAAGTTACCAGAGATGGGAGAGGAATGGTAACAGCCTCAGTAACTGAAAACCACCAATAGTAGCTTGAACAATCCCAGCTGCTGCCCTATTGCCATCAGAGTTGCCACAAAGCACCACAAATATAGCAGGGCTTGTGTTAGAAGATGAGAAACAGTACTACACTATATCATTGGATCAAGATAAATATGCTTAGATGATCTCAGTGGTGAGCTAGGAATGAGACAAAGCCTTAGAACCTGACTTAAGAAGGACTATCTTAAGGAATTAAAGAGGCATCTTCCAACCACAGAGGTTGGATGTGCCCTTAGTGAAAATTATTACTTTCCTTCAGGTCTTTTAGTCAGTCATGCAATTAAGTATTAAAGCAGAAGGATATTATACTAAATTTAACATGCTCTGACTTGATCTGACTGTTACTATTTCTAATGAATGTTTTATGTTGACATTTTGTAGGTTGTGATTAACTGGGGACTGTTTTATGATGAAAGGCAGAATGTAAGAAAAATTATAATTAGTGTAAATCAATGAAATCCAGTTTAAGTGAATTTAACTTAAATCCCAGATAAATTTGGCGAAGAAATGAATCATAAATTTGCTTAAAAGGGGCACACAGTAACCATAGGTATCACCAACCAGCCTAAAATGGTGCTAGCAGATCCCCAAATTAAATGAAAAATAATGAAAATAAATATGCCCCAAATCTTAAAAATCTCGGCGTTCCTGCACAAAGCACAAAAGATTTCAACAATTTTATGTTTTAAGTTCCCATATCATTTTGTATCATTGTACAGTGTGCCTGTTATATGAAAAAAAATTAATTGCCCCAATTCAGCTAAACCAAATTGTTACTTTTGTGTGTGTGTGTCTCTGTGTGTGTGTTTGAACATTTCAGTGGGAAAATATGGCAGTTTCCTGCCTTCCTAACAATAGATAAAGTCAGGTGGCCATTAAGAACAAAATATCTTGCTCATTATCCATATTCATTAGAGAATACTTGATTTCAGGTCATTTTTCAAGGTAGCCCCTAAAGTATATAGACTTATCTCCCTCTGTAATTATGACTTTGTAGAAAGATATTTTCCAAGGGACTACAGAGAATAACAACCAGCTGAAGGTCAACCAAGAGAGCACAAAACCAATGTTTTGTTAACTTTCAGTCCTCAGTTCTGTTGTTTTCATTAAGAAGATAATAGATAGATAGATAGATAGATAGATAGATAGATAGATAGATAGATAGATAGATAGATAGATAGATAGATAGAAAGAAAGAAAGAAAGAAAGAAAGAAAGAAAGAAAGAAAGAAAGAAAGAAAGAAAGAAATGGGCTTATTTTTCCTGAATATTTTGAATACAATTTTGGTGTTCATGCAATAAATGTTAGATTAGGATTCAGCTTTGCTTGATGATTCCACTTTCGTCAAATTCACACAGATGAGTGTCAATAATGGAGAAGTAATTGCCATATACGTTATTATTTATTAATGTTTATCTAATTTATATGTGTTACAAATTTGGACTTTTGGGGACTTATAAGTATATGCAAGATTGTACAATAAACCATCTACTGTATAAATTAATTCATTAGACATATTAGAAAATCAAAATGATAAACATCTTCAATCAATCCAAACAATTCACAATATGTTAAGATCCTAATTGCTAGGATCTTAACAACTTTCAAACATCTAAAAATCTGGGAGCAGGATCTGTTTGTCCCACTGAGAGAAACAGGCTATTGATCATTTCTCCAGGGTAGGAATGCACAATGTCATCCTCTATCCATATCCAGCCCAATAGAAGGTAATTTCTGCCTGTCTTTTTCTGATGAGTGGCAGCTGAGATGGTGCTGTTTGGTTCATATTGACCTTTTGAAATACGCTTAATCAGGAAATAGGGACCACAAGAACTACTGGAACTCTGTTATTAAAGGTTATAATAGACAGGGTGTTTTTCTCTCATCTTATACCCAGAGAATCAAGGGAATGAGCAGTCAGGTACTCTTGAGTTACTTTCTTACTCACCTCATTCCTACCATACCTAAGCTGGTATTTAGTTAATGAAAGGTTCCCCCAAATGGCAAAAATTGACCGTCAAGGTTCAATGGGACTATCTAAAGCAGACGTGGGGAACGATGGCCCCTTTATGACTTGTTGACTTCAACTCCCAGAATCCCTGAGGCAACATGGCTGGCTCAAGAATTCTGGGAGTTGAGGTCCACAGGTCATAAAAAGCCCATCGTGCCCCACCCCTGATCTAAGGGATTGATAAATGTCTAAAGGTCTTCAGAGTACTATAAATTAAAGTTGTATTTATTGGATTATTTTCATATAATAAATATTTGGAAGTTGATGACCAATCTGAAACTTCATAAAGGGATTGATGAGCTGAAGAGTTTGGGGACCCTGACCTAAATGCTGTTATATTGCTTCTTAAGGTGGTTGAAAGAAAAAAAATCCTCATCAGGGTCCAGTCCAAGCCAGGAATAAACAAACATGGAGACTACTTTGGAAAGAAGGTTGTAGTTTATTGAAGAGGACAACCAGACGGAAAGATGGCTCTGGAAAAAACTGATGTTTTTATACCTTCTTGGGCTTTTGTCTGGAGTTGTTCCTGTGGCATGAACTTTGACCTGAGCCTGAGTGTGCCTTTCTGGTATTCTGATGGTGGTGGGTTAATCCTATTATGTCCCAAGGATCATATCCTGCTTCCCTGGGGCTGTGGCTGATGACTGTTGGATTTTTTGGTGTGATTCTAGGGATCTTTCTTTCTGACTTTCCTGACTCCAGTCTTTCTGACAAGATTATCATATCTGTATTTCTGCAGACCTAGTTTCTGTCTGGGGCAGAGAGACTTGGAGGGGGTTGGTTTCTGCCTTTAAAATCCTTTGGGGAAATATATCCTGCCTTTTTAATATTTCCCAAAATATTTCTTTCTCTGGATTCTTCCCACAAGGTCATCTCCCTACTTCTGTATACTTCACCAGCTGTGATTCATTTCATGGTAGACAAACACTTCCACTTCATTTTTTTACAATGCATTGTAGCAAACATGTCCCCTTTCCTTTGGTACTTTGGTACTTACCTTGTTTTCTAGGACTTAAAGAATATTTCAGACCACTTTGCCTAGGTAACAACTCTTATATACCGGTATTTCTGGTGTCACTTCTGTTGATGGCTGATTTGTCTGAGTGCCAAGCTTCCAAGAATTCCCTCACATTTTTGGACTTAGCTTGATCTAGGATGCTCATAATATCCCAGTTGAAACTATGATTAAGTCTGTGCATGTGATATATAACAAAGGAATTTTCATCATGTCTTCTGACTGCTAGTTGATGTTCATGGATGCAGTTTACTAGTGTTGGAAATAAAATCTGGTCCGTGTCCTGTTCCAAGCCAGCAGAAAGACACTGGACAAATAAATTGGAGGCAGGCTGCATTTTCGAAATCTAGGTAGAGATGGCTCCTGTAGCCTGCAGTGTTTTCTCTAAATCCTTTCAAATCCTTAAGTAACACCAGCTGCCTGCAATTAGTGCAGGTTCGCATCCCACCAGGCTCAAGGTTGACTCAGCCTTCCATCCTTCCGAGGTAGGTAATATGAGGACCCAGATTGTTGGGGGCAATTAAGCTGACTTTGTAATAATGCCGCTTGGGGGTGTGGTGTGTGAAAGCCCTAATAAGCAGGCATATACATAGAATGAAGGCTACTGCTAAGCTTGTAAGCCACCCTGAGTCTTCGGAGAAGGGCGGGATATAAATGGAATAAAAAAAATAATAATAATCTCACACCATTCAATGGGTGTACATCTCAAAGTGCATAGCTAAATGTCTATGGAGATTTTCAGTCATCCAAGTCATGGTTGTCCCAAAGGTGCTTTTTCAGCAGGCAACTGGACTTTCTTGTTTTGCCTTTGAAGATGTTTCACTTCCCATCTAAGAAGCGGTATTAGGAATGGATTTCCAGAAAAGATTGCAGACTACAGGAACCATTTGCGCCTTGGTTTGAGATGCAGGCAGCACAGACTCATCCCCAACAACCCGCGGCTGTCTTCAACAGTGAAGGGACACGGGGCAGAAAACATCCAGCAGCCAAGAACATTTGCATTGCTCAGGTGACTCTGGTCAGGTAAACCTCCAAATGGCCTCAACTACTCTCTAAAACAGGGGTCTTCAAACTTGGCCCTTTTATGACTTGTGGACTTCAACTCCCAGAATTCCTCAGCCAGCTTTGCTGGCTGAGGAATTCTGGGAGTTGAAGTCCACAAGTCATAAAAGGGCCAAGTTTGAAGACCCCTGCTCTAAAAGAATGGAAATGAGCAGCTGTCTGCAAGGAATATAAATCCTTCCATTCCCCACCATCCAGTCAGAGCTGAAGAAACATCTTGAATGAGAAGTGAAACGTCTTCAAAGAAAATGCAAGAAAGTCCAGTTGCCTCCTGAAAAAGCACCTTTGGGATTTCAGTGATCTTTGCAATGATCTTCGTTAAAATATACTTATTTGATTGCAATATCTTCTATAATTATTAAATATTATTAAAATTCTTTTCATTCCTAAAATTAAAATTCTTAGAGTTGATAGATGAATGGCAAAAGCAAGGCATATTCTTCTTTTCATCCTCATGTTTTTTGCCTGCAGGCATACCCTTAAAATCAAATTTGGGTTCTTTTGTGGCCTTTTTTAGTGTTTTCATAACAGCAGCCATTCAAACATTCATATATTATGATACCGATGAAGGAGAATGCTTGTAGCTCGGGGTATGATCTTATAAATTGTCTGCTTCTTTCTTTCCTTGTTGAATGACAGAATTGGCAGCCTAGATTTGCTTTGATTTGTTTCTTGATTTCAGCAATTGCCTTCAAGTCTATGGTCACTATGGTGTGGAGATTGCATGGTTTGTATGGTGAAATATGGAAATGCATCACTGTCAATTCAACATTATTGGTAATATATATTCTTTTAAAACCAAGAGTTGTAAAAATATCGTGATTGAAAAAAAGGTTTTTCGATGCTGGGAAAAGTAGTTTCATATACATCTATGCCTAAGTCCTTTTTTTCATTTTTCACTGTAATTTTTGTTGTGGATGCCAAGAAAGTTAACAGTAGGTCAGTCCTCTTTTGTCCTCTGGCTGGACCTTCCCTGGATCAAAATTCAGCTTCTGAAACTACTTTGAGTTCTGAGTTATTTTATAGTACAGTACAGGTAGTCCTCACTTATGCGGGGTTGAGCCCAAAATTTCTGTTGCTCAGAGAGACAGTTGATAAATTGCCACAATTTAAGACCTTTCTTGTCCCAGATGTTAAGTGAGTGATTGCAATTGTTAAATTAGTAACATGGCTGTTAAGTGAACCTGGCTTTCCCATTGACTTTGCTTGTCAGAAGTGATCGCCGGACTGCGGGACACTGCAACCGTCATAAATATGAACCAGTTGCCAGGCGTCCAAATTTCAATCATGTGACCCTGGAGATGCTGCAATGGTTGTTGGAAAAACAGTCAGTCACTTTTTTCAGAGTTGCCAACTAGTGCAGGTTCGCATCCCACCAGGCTCAAGGTTGCCTCAGCCTTCCATCCTTCCGAGGTAGGTAAAATGAGGACCCAGATTGTTGGGGGCAATAAGCTGACTTTGTAATAATGCAGCTTAATAAGCAGGTATATACATAGAATGAAGGCTATTGCTAAACACATTGTGCTTTAGATTGTAAGCCGCCCTGAGTCTTCGGAGAAGGGCAGGATATAAATGGGATTAAAAAAAAAAGAAGTCCACGAGTCATAAAAGAGCCAAGGTTGCCTACCCCTGCATTAGTCTCTTCTCTTTGTGCTGAGGGATCAGTGAGATGAAGCTTATTTCTAGCTAGGAGAATGCCTGCTCTCTCCCATTCACTTCCTTCATCATTTTTCATGAAAATTAATTTCCTCTCTGCCCATATCAATTACAGTGATGACAGGGGACAAAGTCCCATGCAGCTTAAAATTCTATGCAATAGGCCAGGGGTGTCGAACTCAATTTCATTGAGGGCCGCATCAGCATTGCGGTTGCCCTCAGGGGGCTGGGTGGGTGTGGCCTGGGTGGGCGTGGCCTACTGGGTGGGCATGGCTAAAGTGCGTATGGCCTACTGGGTGGTCATGGCCAGCTCTACATGGTTCGCATCAAGGGTGCCTATGGGTGCCTGGGCAGGAGTGGGACAGATCTGAGGGTCTCTGGCAGGAGGAGGGTCTCTGGGCCAGGGCCAAGGCAGTGGGGGACGTTCTCTCACTGTTTCCAGGATGGCTTTGCGGGCCACATGAAACCACTTCACGGGCCGGGACTTGTGTTTGACATGTCTGCAATAGGCGATTGTTTGGTCAACATAAATCCTTTGAATGCTGTTCCCACATCCTGGAATGATGACAGCTTTGCTTTCAAAACTGAGCTATCCAAAGGAATCTTCAGGGCTTGCAGAAATATCATAAATGAATACGATGAGATAAAGCAGCTAAGTTTTAGGAGCAACCCTTCCCCCACTCCAAAACAAAGAAAATAAGCCATGAATGAGAGTCATGGATGGCAGAGACCATATATTACTTATTTAGTTAGTTATTTATTTGATTTTTATTCTGCCTTTCTTAATTTATAAGTAACCCGAAGTGGCAAACATAAATATTACTCCTTCCTATTTCCCCTCCTACAACAACCTTGTGAGGTGGGTTGGGCTGAGAAGAAGCTCAGATGTAGCTATAGTTATAGCACTGCCAGAAGCCCATAACAAGTTCACTTTTTTGGAGATTTTCCTTTGGCATAGAGAAGAGAAAGGGAAATGTCCATCACCTCAACTAGGTCTGCAAGTCAAGGAGAGGACAAAGCTGCTTCCCTAAAAGCTTAATATTTGATAGGTGCAAAATGCATTGATGTCTCTGTATTTTTCTTGGTAAAGAATCAGAAAAGGCAGAGAAAAAACCCTTAGCCTACCAACCAAAACAGGGCATTGCCAGCTGAGGAATTCTGGGAGTTGAAGTCCACAAGTCATAACATTGCCAAGGTTGGAGACCCCTCCCTTGGGGGGGGGGAGTTCAATAGCCGCATGCGCAATCACCATTTTGACTTTGTTGACCGCACTTTGAGAATACCTATCTTCTTGGTGCTTCCCTGCTAGCTCCAAAGTAGGGATTTGAGCTTCTAGACAGAAATTCATTGCCCAATCTTAGGTGAAAGCCAGATAGAAGCAGGCCTTTTCCCACCATTGGCCACTTGTCAGCAGGAGCAGTTTTAAGTTAGAGGAAGTCAGATGTTGGTGTTCCCAATGAGTTCCTGGCCAAGAAGAATAGTCGGACAGAAGATCCCCAACCCCGGAGAGTTAATAAGGCGAGGCATTCAAGCGCAGGCTGGACAAGCCACAGATTGGGATGCTTTCATTCGGATTCCTGGAGGGAGCCCAGAGTCGGACGAAGTGATTTTAAGCCCTGCTTGGGTGAACCGTGGCTTCCCAACCGTTCCCCCGAACGTCCTTCCTCCGCGGGCCCTTCCCTTCCGCGACTTTTTAGATCAGCTCGGGCTGGGATCTGGGGCCTCTCCTCGGACCCCCCCCACCCGCCCCCCCGCACCCATCAGCGCAGCCTTAAGGAACCGTTCAAAGCCAGGATGCCGGGAGACGGGGCGTCTGGGCGGCGGCGCACAGGTGCCCGAGGAGAGCAGGAAGGGAAGGAGAGTCGTTGTCTTCGGTGAAGGAGGAGGCTGTGGGAGGAGGAGGAGGAGGAGGTCCCGCCCCTGCATCGGGCTGGCTGGGTTTGGGCAAGAAGAAAGCGCGTGGACGAGACGGGGAAGAAGAGGAGACGAGCCCGCTCGGCGTTGGCAGCGGGGCGAGCGAAGGCAGGCAGGCAGGCAGGCAGGCAGAAAAAGTGGGACCTGGGCGGATCGCCTGGCCGAGAAGCGAAGGGAGCGGGACGATACCTGCGGAAGGTGGCCGGAAAGCAGGCAGAGCTCGGAGCCCAATCCGAAGGGGCGAGAAGAGGCTCCGGAGGGAGGGAGGGAAGGAAGGAAGGGAAGGGAAGGGAAGGGAAGGGAAGGGAAGGGAAGGAAGGAAGGAAGGAAGGAAGGAAGGAAGGAAGGAAGGAAGGAAGGAAGGAAGGAAGGAAGGAAGGAAGGAAGGAAGGACGGGGGATTTGAGCGCGTGCGGGACAACTTCGATGTTGGGGTCCCGGAGCAGCCACCCGGCGCCGGCGAACACTTGCGGGCTCCGTAGCAGGTGAAGCCTTGCGGAGGAGCCGAACCGGGCGAACGCTGCCACGGCAACAGCCGCCGCAGCAGCAGCATGTTCGTTTCTTCCGGCTTCGACTGAAGCGGGATGAGGACCCTCGCGTTCCTTCTGGGCAAGGCGCTAAGGAGAAGGTTTCGCCTCCTGCTGGTCTTCGGGCTGCTGGCCGTGGGGCTCTGCGCAGCCTACCTGGAGCTGGTGGTGCTGGCCGACCGGAATGGACACCCCCTGAACCACAGTGAGTTACTATTTGGTGGTGGGGTGGTGGTGGTGGTGAGCAACGGGGGTCCTCCCCTTGCTGAACTAGGGTCTGGGGCCGGCTTGGTCCTTGCCGGGCATCAACTGGGCTCCAAGCCGGCTTAAACTTGGCTTAAAACTTAGTCCTCCTGGCATCAGCTTTCCGTCCTGTCTGTATAAATTCCTCATCTTAAGAGCAGCGGGCATCTTGGCATGTGCCCTGAACCACAGGAAGCCCTTCTCATTGCAGTCCTGGTGTGCAGAACTCCACAGGTTGGCCTTGGGAGGGCAGGGGAGGGCGTTGCCTGTGTTTGTAATTGTACAGGCCCCATCGGCGCTTCGCCACAGCCCAAGGTATGCCATGGCATCATCCTTTTTTCTGCGGTGCTCCCATGCGGTTGCCTTCATCTACCTCCCAGCCCAGCTGCCAGGCAGCTTTAATTCATCCTTTCTCTATACTTCTAATAGCACTTCTCCATTTATTACAAGGTACTTGCTACATCAGCCGCCCCTGTTTTTCATGCAGTGGGGAACAGTGACAAGGATGGTTTGGCAGAACAGACAATGGATTTGGTGCTGGGATAACTTTGGCCCATTCAAGGATGGGTGGATAATACTTCAACCTAAACAATGGTTAAAAAAAAAAGCCCACAGTAAGGCTTAATGGGCAAATGTAAATGCATACAGTATTTAGGGTGCTTTTAGTGATGAAAATGCCTATTGTTATATGATGTACTAAACACTTATATTAGCATGTCATTTAAAATTAGGCAGAAATGTAAGGATTCTGGACAAGTAACTAAGATACAGATAATCCTCGACCATTGGTCTAGTGACTGTTCAGAGTTACAGTGGCACTGAAAAAAATGACTTATGACCAGTTTTCACACTTATGACCGTTGCAGCATCCCTAGAGTCACATGATCAAAATCGTGGCAACCAGCAAGTATTTACGAGGGTTGCGGCATCCTGATGTCATGTGATCAGCATTTGTAACCTTCGCAGCTGGCTTCTGACAAGCAAAATCAATGGGGGAAGCCAGGTTCGCTTACTGACAGCACAATTCTTTTAATGACTGCAGTGGTTTGCTTAACAAATGTGGCAAAAAGGATCATAAAAGTGGCCAAACGCACTTAACACCTGTCTTGCTTAGCAATGGAAATTTTGGAGTCAATTGTGGTCGTAAGTCGGGGACTATGTATACTTGTTTCTTCTAAGTTTCTGCATGTCCAGTTGATTCGAAAAGGGAAACAAAAAGGTTGACAATGTTAAATTTGGCCAAACCATCTTAACATGTTTCTGGTGACAGTTTGTTATTTTTCCGTGAACTTTTCAAAAATCGCTTTGGTTCAAAAATCTGCCTTACCCATTGTCTTCCCTTCTCCCGCTTCTTTCAACCAAACAGAATAGTTTTTGCTTATTTGTCATCTGTTCATATTTCATGCTCATAATAAGCAGGTTTCTTCTGCCTGTTGAACCTCATCTCAAGGGAGCAATCTTTATTTTTTTTCCAGGAGTGATTGATTGATTCATCTTACGGTTCATCTTATTCTTATCAGCCGTCTCCATCTTTGTTAATCAATTATGTCTTCCTTCTTGCTCTGTCTTTTTCAATTTCGTAATTGCTTTGCAGATTCTGATCTTTCTTGTCATAGAAATAACCTTATTCTTCCTATGTTTGTCACTGCCTTTCTTCTATGATTAAGAGACTCTTCGTATTTCTCCAGGCCCTGAAAACCATAAATTATTATGAATTCAATAAGCATACTGGTTGATATTACCTTTGTCTTCTTAATATTTAGCATTAACCCAAATTTTTCACATTCCATTTTAATCTTTCAGTGAGCTCTTATAAGTTGTCTTTACTTGCAACTAAGAAAGTTTATCTTTAACTGTTAGGATTCCAGTCATTTCTAATCCTTCCATTCTTATAAGGTATTTGGTGTACGAGCTAAACAAATATAGGTTCAATATGCATCAGTATGTCTCTCCATATTCTGAATTACTGTTTCTTTCAGTTCTTTCCATGCTTTTTTTTATATTTCATTTATTTATCAGTAAATACAATACCTAATATTTTCCTGCTTGTTAGCTTTCATTGTTTTTCTTTTTAAGGAAATAATTGCATCAACTCAGTCAAGAGTTGAAACTGAATGTACATGTTTAAGTGAAAAGTATGTTTTGTAACTTTACTGTCTATTTCTTTTTACTGCCAACTATATAACATTTTACTGCTGGCTTGTAATTTTACTACCAGCTTTTCCCTTGACTCTGCTTGTCAGAAGCTAGCTGTGAAGGACAGAAATGGTGATCACATGACCATGGGACAGTGAAACATTTGTAAACACCCACCAATTGAGAAAAGTTCCATTCGCAATCACGTAATGGTCATAAGCGCAAGGACTAATTGTACAGCTATTTTTTCAAAGATACCATAACTTTGAACAGCCACTAAACAGGGCAATCATTAAGTAAGGACTACCTGTATAATACATAAAGCTGAGAGATGGATCACCTCTTTAATACATTCATACTTTCTTTAAGGCACATTAGGGTACATGCAGCCCATTATATATGAATTGGCCAGTCACTGACAGTGGGGCGTAAGGGCAGGATTTTTATAAGTTTAGAAGTAGGCAAAGACTCAGTCATTTGCTTTGCTGGCTGGGGAATTCTAGGAGCTAAAATCAACACATCTTCAAATTGTCAAGGTTGAGAAACATTGAATTATACCAAGACATCAAGTCATTTAATTGGTTTGGGTTTAGTGTGTGCAATCCAGCCATGGCAGTTGATACCTTATGACTTGATGGCCTGCGAGTTTGAGCAGTTGTGATTTATTCAGTCAATCATGGTTAGTTCTAAAAGGTGGAGCCCAGGCCATTTGATGAGGTGAGAACTTAAGGGAGGATTTATAGCAGGAGTGGGTAATTAATTTTCCCAAAAGATCACATGAGAAACTGGGACTATTGTGAAGGGATGCCGTTGCCATGGCCCCTGCTGCCGACATCCACCACTGCTCCCTACTTCCCCAAAATGCCATTCCATGCACCAACGCTGCCCCCACTCTCCAGAGCTGCCCTCACCCCTTCTGCCATTGCTCCACCCCCTGCCACTGATGATGCCCCACCATCTAACAACAATACCTACCACCACCATGGGCCCCACAGGCTATAAAATGCCCAGGTTTGATGTACAGTATTCAGTATTTCCTTCCATCTGCTCACGAACAGGTAATAATAGTAAAGTTGGAAGGGACCTTGGAGGTCATCTAGTCCAACCCCCTGCTCAGGCAGGAAACCTTATACCATTTCAGGCAAATGGCTGTCCAGTCTCTTCTTAAAAACTTCCAGTGTTGGAGCATTCACAACTTCTGGAGGCAGGTTGTTCCACTGATTAATTGTTCTAACTGTCAGGAAGTTTCTCCTTAGTTCTAGGTTGCTTCTCTCCTTGACTAGTTTCCATCCGTTGCTTCTTGTCCTGCCTTCAGGTGCTTTGGAGAATAGCTTGACTCCCTCTTCTTTGGGGCAACTCCTGTTAATAGGTAATAGGAATTGTTACCTGAAGAGCTGTAATCAATAAATGTACAATATGTTTTCGTGTCAATGGATGTGAGATGGGAATTGTAGTGTATGTTTGAAAGGCCTTTTATTGGGAAATGTTCTGCTAAGCCATGGTTTGATTACATGCAAGTTTTAACTGTAGCTTTGTCATCTCAGTCAGCATAATGAAAGATAAAAAATAGCATTCAGGGAATATCCCAGACTACAGGGGATTAAAAATGGATTATTTGCTCTCTCTGCTTAGGGAAAAGGACAGGCCATTCTTTGACCGTTTGGCATCCTGGTCAATTCCCGGGTGTTGGGAAACCCTGATTTAGAGTGAGGTTGACTACATAAGAACCAAGTACACAAATATACCCTCAGGTGATTTTTAAAACAAAGAAAAGAATTTTCTCATAATGTTCAAGTTAAAGATAGTAATTGTAAATAAAAGTTTCCTAAGTACATGACACAAGACCTTTTTAATATGCTGATTTGATAAAATGATACAAGCTTGTGGTACATAATTATTTAATCAATATATTGCATAACTCTTTGTAACATGAACTATATACATACTTCATACTTTGTCATAGTAAATATGCCCTTTGCCACTATTAAAATTAATAAAGAAAGTTCACATAAATTGAATCTTGAAATAGGAAGGTAATATTAATTCCTTCATGGAAAGGGGAGATACTAATTTCTCTAATTGAGAAAACATTTCTATGGACACTGTTCGTTAAAAAATTCTTCTGTGTACATAGATACTGGGTCTATTATTCTCATATCAAAGTTTTGGCAATGAAATATAACAGCGTGAGAAAAAATAAAGAGATATTTCTTATAATGTAATAATATAATATTTTCCCAATATAAAACTGAAAATGAATAGTACAGTAATTTATTGTAACTATTATAATGCATCTCTTATAATACTTCTGCATTTGTGCTATGAATGTAATACATTTGTCATCTGTGAAAGACAATAAAATAGGTCTACTTTTTCAGATTCAATAGAATAGAATAGAATAGAATAGAATAGAATAGAATAGAATAGAATAGAATAGAATAGAATAGAATAGAATCTGGAAGGGACCTTGGAGGTCTTCTAGTCCAGCCCCCTGATCAAGCAGGAGAACTTATACCATTTCAGACAAGTGACTGTCCAGTCTCTTCTTAAAAATCTCCAGTGATGGAGCGCTCACGATTTCTGGAGGCAAGCTGTTCCACTGGTTAATTATTATTATTATTATTATTATTATTATTATTATTATTATTATTATTATTATTATTATTATTATTAATTTTATTTGTATACCACCCTTCTCCCGAAGGACTCAGGGCGGTGAACAGGGCAATACATATTAAAAAAACAAGATACAAAAATTAAAAACGATTAGACAAAATGCCCACAAATAAGTTAAAACACATTAAAAAGTAGGTTAAAACAGATTAGTAATCTGTCCTCACTTTCAGGAACTTTCTCCTTAATTCCAGGTTGCTTCTCTCTTTGATCAGTTTCCAACCATTATTTCTTGTAAGATTACATAAGGTGAATAGGGCAGTATGGATGTAAGAAAATCTAAACAATCAAGATAGATTCAAATATAATTTAGTTATGACTTCATAAATAGTACTGTACTATTATGGATAGTAAACAATACAGTACTACCTGTACTATTTACTATTTACTCTCTAGCAACACACTACTAGTGAGAGGTTCCTTGAAGATGGGCTGTAGCATGAGTCCTAAAGCTTGGAAGGCTAAACCTCTGGTCCCAGTGTCCGACCCATATTGGATCCTGCAGTACAGGTAATCCTTGACTTAAGACCAAAATTTCCTTTGCTAAGCAAGGCGGTTGGGGAGTTTTGCTCCATTTTATGACCTTTTTACCACAGTTGTTAAGCAAATCATTGCGGTAGTTAAATAAATCATGTGGCCATTTGGCAAACCTGACTTCCCCCATTGACTTTGCTTGTTGGAAGCCGGCAGGGAAAATTACAAATCATGATAACATGAACCCTGGGCAGTTGCCAAGTGCCTGAATTTTGATCATGTGACCATAGGAATCTTGGAACAGTACTAAGTATGCAAAACAGTCATAAGTCACTTTTTTTCAGCTTTGAACGGTCCCTAAACAAATGGTTGCAAATTGAGGATTACCTGTAATACGATCCAATCAAAATAAGCAGATAAATATGCAGATAAAGTCTGTGCAACTTGGAAGTCCTTGTTTGCTTGGTGTGGCTGTCCCTCTTCTGTCTATGCATGTGTGTGTATATAAATAATTCCAGGCTCTTAGAAGACATGGGTTCTCTTTCTTTCACATAGCAATTTAAAAGACAGCTGCCAAAAGCTGGAGGAAAATATACCTCTGTTTAGTTTAAGGATTTGCTAGTGGCTTGTAAAGGCAGTCTTTGAGACTGCAAGCACTGTCTTGCTGCCAGTAAAACATTTATTTTGAGGTGTAGCAATGTAAAGCATTTTTAAAAATTTTTTTGCTATTTTAGCTCAGTAAAATTTCCACCTTGTGTAGGTAGAAGCCGTCTCTAGTTTTTATTTTTATTTTCTTTCTGTAGAGGAGATGGTCCCAAATGAAGGCCATAAGGGCTCTTGGGGAGAGAATGGTTCCAAAGCTTTTATTTATTCTCTGCTTTTATTATTTTGCTTAATCTGTCTTCACAGTCTCCCAGGTGAAAAAATCTAAATACAAGCAGGAATTATAGCACTGCTGTTGCTGATGCAATAGCCTGCCTCTGCATTTGTTGTTCTAAAACCAAGGTACTTTTTTTTCTCAATAATTTCCCAGGCCTGGAAAGAAGCCTTTACAAGATCAGTATTTCCATGTCTGTTGGTAACAGAACATTCTCTGTTAAACTCTTGATGTGTGCGGAGGTTTCACTGGCTAGGAGGATACCCAGTTGAGACAAGCTGTTATATGATCTCTGCTGGAAAACAATAGGCTGCTTCAGTCTAGGGCAGGGGTAGGCAACCTCGGCTCTTTTATGACTCATGGACTCCCAACTCCCAGAATTCCTGAGTTGAAGTCCATGAGTCATAAAAGAGCCGAGGTTGCCTACCCCTGGTCTAGGGACAAGAAAACATCAAGTTTTCTAGATGATCCTGAAGTACAACAACAACAACAACAAATAATAATAAATAAAAAATAATAAATAAATAAATATAATAATAATAATAATAATAATAATAATAATAATAATAATAATAATAATGAAGAAGAAGAAGAAGAAGAAGAAGAAGAAGAAGAAGAAGAAGAAGAAGAAGAAGAAGAAGAAGAAGAAGAAGTAGTAGTAGTAGTTGGAAGGGACCTTGGAGGTCATCTAGTCCAACCCCCTGCTCAGGCAGGAAACCCTATACCATTTCAGACAAGTGGCTGGCCAGTCTCTTCTTAAAAACTTCCAGTGTTGGAGCATTCACCACTTCTGGAGGCAGGTTGTTCCACTGGTTAATTGTTCTAAGTGTCAGGTAGTTTCTCCTTAGTTCTAGGTTGCTTCTCTCCTTGACTAGTTTCCATCCGTTGCTTCTTGTCCTGCTTTCAGGTGCTTTGGAGAACAGCTTGACTCCCTCTTCTTTGTGGCAGCCCCTGAGATATTGGAACACTGCTATCATGTCACCCCTCACCCTTCTCTTCATTAAACTACACATACCCAATTCCAGCAACCGTTCCCTATATGTTTTAGCCTCCAGTCCCCCAATCATCTTTGTTGCTCTTCTCTGTACCCTTTCTAGAGTCTCAACATATTTTTTACATCGTGGTGACCAAAACTGGATGCAGTATTCCAGGTGTGGCCTTACCAAGGCATTGTAAAGTGGTATTAACACTTCATGTGGTCTCGATTCTATCCCTCTGTTAATGCAGCCTAGCACTGTGCTGGCTTTTTTGGCAGCTGCAGCACACTGCTGGCTCATATTGAAGTGATTGTCCACTAGGACTCCGAGATCTCTCTCACAGTTGCTACTATTGAGCAAGGTACCACCTATACTATACCTGTGCATTTGATTTTTCCTACCTAAATGTAGAACCTTACTTTTTTCACAATTGAATTTCATTTTGTTAGATAGTGCCCAGTGTTCGAGTCTGTCCAGATCCTCCTGTATCTTAAGCCTATCTTCTGGAATATTGGCTATTCCTGCCAGCTTGGTGTCGTCTGCAAATTTGATGAGTTCCCCATCTATCCCCTCATCCAAATCGTTGATGAAGATGTTGAAGAGCACTGGGCCCAGAACAGAGCCCTGGGGCACCCCACTACACACTTCCTTCCATGTAGATGCAGTTCCATTGAGGACCACATGCTGAGTACGGCCTGTCAGCCAGCTACGAATCCATCTGGTGGTGATGCTATCTAACCCACATTTTTCTATCTTATCAAGTAGTAGGTTGTGATCTACTTTATCAAATGTCTTACTGAAGTCCAAGTAAATTATATCTACAGCATTCCTCTGGTCCACTAATTTTGTCACTTGGTCAAAGAATGCAATAAGATTTGTCTGGCATGATCTGTTTTTGACAAACCCATGTTGACTTTTAGTGATTACTTTGTTTGCATCAAGGTGTTCGCTGATTTGTTGTTTGATTATCTTTTGAGCCTTGGTGGAGCAGAGGGCTAATGCCTCCTTAAGTAACACCAGCTGCCTGCAATTAGTGCAGGTTCGTGTCCCACCAGGCTCAAGGTTGACTCAGCCTTCCATCCTTCCGAGGTAGGTAAAATGAGGACCCAGATTGTTGGGGGCAATTAAGCTGACTTTGTAATAATGCCGCTTGGGGTATGTGTGAAAGCCCTAACAAGCAGGCATATACATAGAATGAAGGCTACTGCTAAGCTTGTAAGCCGCCCTGAGTCTTCGGAGAAGGGTGGGATATAAATGTAATAAAAAAAATAAAATAATTTTTTCCCCCAGAATCTTCCCAGGTATTGAGGTCAGGCTGATAGGTCTGTAGTTTCCTGGGTCTGTTATTTTTCCTTTTTTGAAGATGGAACTACATCAGCTTTCTTCCAGTCCTCTGGTAGTTCCCCAGTGCTCCAGGATCTTTGAAAAATATAGTTCAGTGGTTCTGAGATCACGTCTGCCAGTTCCTTCAGAACCTTGGGGTGTAATCCATCTGGTCCTGGTGATTTGAACTTGTCTAGGCTGGACAGGTGCTCACTTACCATTTTCTTGCCTAACTTAACCTTTACTGTTTGACAAAGGTTCGACTTAAGCTTTGTCTAGGCATTCTAACACTCTACTAAAATGCACTGTATGCTTGTTTTGGCTTGGTATGATGTGACAGCCTAAATGTTTTAAAGCATGTTTTCTTTATACATGATCCATATTATAGTCTCAGCAGGAGACAACACCTGGTTTAACTTGTTTATGCCTGGAAGCTAAGAAAGGTCAGACGGGGTTCATGCTTGGCATGGATTCCTCTGGAGAATACTGTAGGACAGATTGGGAAGTGAAACAATTAAATCCCAAGGACATCCCAGTGGCACATAATTTCTGTAATCCTACCAGTATAACTGCATGGTTGTATTAATGAATTCATCTGGAATCAAGCTTAGCTCCTAGGAGACTTTATTTACTGATGCTGAAGCAAAGATACAAACATTGCCACAAATGATGTAAACAATAATATTTTTCTCATATTAAAAAGAACTAGAAGATTAAAATCAAACGGGCACAACAACACAAATTAAAGTGCCAACAGTTTACTACATAGGCTCTGGACTAATTGTAATAAATCAGAGGGGAAGGAACAGTCTCACAGTTTGGGGCACCTGTGTCAAAAAGTTCCCCCCTCGGGTTGTTACGTAGTGAACCCCCGAGACAGATACAACATTGTCATGATGGGATCCTCACCAGATCTTAGTGCTCAGGCAGATATGCAGGAAAAAATTGGTCTGTCAAATATCTAATCCTAATTCCAGCATCAACTTCCTGAAATTTTAAGGAGTGGGGAAAACATATTGGTAGCCAATGCAATTCCATGAAATAGACCTTATTTATTCCATAGTTAGGTTATTCCTTTTAATAGTTTAATGAAGTAATTATGCATTGACGTTGATTTCTATGGCAGTCTCAAGGGCAGCGACACATATAGCACAGCACAATAATCAGTTTTGTGATTAGCACTACAAAGAACAAGGTGCCTGGATTACCTTTATCCAAGAACAGCTAGAACTGGAAAAACACATTCTTTGCCAGAGAAAACACATGTGCTTTTATTCAGGGTGCTGGATTTAGAAGAATCCCCAGAGTCTACCCATCTGTTCTTTCAGACGGAATACAATCACATCTGAAGTAGGTAATTTCCCTGGAATAAGGTAGATGCCTATAATACATGCTTCTGTTTTGGTGTAATGCTGCATCTTCCTGGCCAACATATCCAGAGATATTTCTAAAGTCCAATAGCCTTCTTAAGAATTAACAAGATTTTGTTGTTGTTGTTAGTTGCGAAGTCGTGTCCGACCCATCATGACCCAATGGACAACGTTCCTCGAGGCTTTCCTGTCCTCTACCATCTTCTGGAGTCCATGTAGGCTCATGCCTATTGCTTCAGTGACTCCATCCAGCCACCTCATTCTCTGTTGTCCCCTTCTTCTATTGCCCTCAATCTTTCCCAGCATCAGGCTCTTCTCCAGTGAGTCCTTCCTTCCCATTAGGTGGCCAAAGTATTTGAGTTTCCACTTCAGGATCTGGCCTTCTAAAGAGCAGTCAGGGTTGATCTCCTCTAGGACTGACCGGTTTGATCGCCTTGCCGTCCAAGGGACTCGCAGGAGTCTTCTCCAGCACCACAGTTCAAAGGCCTCAATTCTTTGGCGCTCAGCCTTTTTTATGGTCCAACAAGATTTTACTTTTGTTATTAAGATTGTCAATCAAGAGGAAACCAAAGCTAATTCAATCCTCAATCATGCATATCTTCTAAAAGTATCTGAGCATCTGTACAAGTCCTCTCCTAAGCAGTCTTTCTAAGGCAGACATGTAAAACTCTTGACATCACGTGACGTTGCACGATGTCACAGAAGTTTTTCCCCATTGTTGGCAATGGGGTGGGCGCAGTTTCCTCGTGACACATCTGGCCCGCGGGCCGGCAGTTTGACACCCCTGTTCTAAGGGCTGTGGGAAGTAACAGGGTAATAGGCTGCAAATATTCTTTCTGTTTTTTACACATTTCATTAAGTACAAAAATTAAAAACATTGAACGTAGTGTATCATCTTTGACATACATCTTTGTCTGATCATTCAATATTGGTAACTTTGCATGTGGTACATAAGAAAGTAAATATTACATACTTATATACAGCTATACATTTCCAGTTAACCTTTTTCTACTGATATCCATTCTATCGACTTCCTTCTTTTCCCCCTCCATTTGTAAAATTTATTCCATACTATGTAATATTCTGTTTCATCCTGATCTTTTAGTTCTTTTGTCATCTTGGCCAGTTCTGCACAATACAAGTTTTTTTTATTAGCGCATCCCCGTTAGAAGCCTCAGCTACTTTCCAATTTTGAGCAAGCAAAATTCTTGCCGCCGTTATAGCATGTATGATTAAGTATGTATCGGCTTTGTTTATGTTCTTTTCTAATATTCCTAATAATAGTGTTTCTGGTTTGTATTGAGTTTTTTGACCTGTCATTTAAAGATAGGACCACCATTCCTTGGTGGAGCAGTGGGCTAATGCCTCCTTAAGTAACACCAGCTGCCTGCAATTAGTGCAGGTTCGCATCCCACCAGGTTCAAGGTTGACTCAGCCTTCCATCCTTCCGAGGTAGGTAAAATGAGGACCCAGATTGTTGGGGGCAATTAAGCTGACTTTGTAATAATGCCGCTTGGGGTGTGTGGGAAAGCCCTAATAAGCAGGCATATACATAGAATGAAGGCTACTGCTAAGCTTGTAAGCCGCCCTGAGTCTTCGGAGAAGGGCGGGATATAAATGGAATTAAAATAAAATAAATAAAATAAATTCCAAAACAATTCCCTGCTGTGTCAACTCTTGTCTTTGCTTTATATGACCTTCCTCTGACAAAATGTCTTTATATGTAATAACTTTATCTTGCCTATATAAGTTGGGGTACGTGACTGCTTCTAATGGTGAAAGCCAACCTGGAGCTTCTAGTGTTGGTATTTAACAGTAGTCCAGCTTTTTATTAGCTCTTGCCGAACTTTGTGTCTCAGGAATTATTGGTGGTTCCTGCTTTTCCCTGTCCATAAATGGGCATGCCAACCCTGCTGAAGGTCATGCCCCTCTAAATATAAACATCTTTTGTTTTCCAGAGTGATCCAGTCCCTAATCCACGTCAGGGACGCTGCTTGATAATACAGTTCCCAATCCGGAAAACCTAATCCCCCTCTCTCTTTGGCATCCTGTAGTAGAGACTTTTGTTTTATTCTCGCCTTCTTTCTTTCCCACACAAAATCTAAAGTTAATTTATTCAACTCTGTAAAAAAAAATTATCTAATTGGATTGGAATATTTTGAAACAAGAATATCATTTTAGGTGGAATGTTCATTTTCACTGCTGAAATTCTTCCAAGAAGTGAAAGATTTAGGTTTCTCCAGCGGTCTAAGTCAACTTTTATTTGCTTTACTAATTTTCCATAATTGTCCTCTTTGATTGATGAGCAACGTGCAGAAATAACAATTCCCAGATATTTTATTTTAGGAACTATTTGTATACCTAATTTTTTGGCAAGATTTTCTTTTTGTGCATTGGCCATATTTTTAGCTATGATCTTTGTTTTGTTTCTATTTATTTTGAAGCCTGCCGAATCTCCATACTCCTCCAGTATTTCAAATAGTTTCTGACCTGATTGCTCTGGATCTTCCAATATAAATACTAAATCATCAGCATGTTGTTGTTAGTTGCGAAGTCGTGTCCGACCCATTGCGACCCTATGGACAATGTTCCTCCAGGCCTTCCTGTCCTCTACCATCTTCTGGAGTCCATTTAAGCTCACGGCCACTGCTTCAGTGACTCCATCCAGCCACCTCATTCTCTGTCGTCCCCTTCTTCTATTGCCCTCGATCTTTCCCAGCATTAGGCTCTTCTCCAGTGAGTCCTTCCTTCTCATTAGGTGGCCAAAGTATTTGAGTTTTAGCATAGGCTTGATCATCAGCATAGACTTGATATTTGCATACACTGCAAATATTCTGATTTAAACATATATTCCTCAGTTGGAAGTGCATCAGTCCATTCAGTGTGATTTCATCCTGACTTAAGGGTGAATATAGCTTCATGTTTATAGTTGTTTGTTTGTCATCTATTATACTAGCATATTAATATCACTTCTGTTTGGAAAAAAAATCCTGAATTAACATCAATTCAATAAAATGAATAAAAATCATTAAATGTCAGGCGCAAACAACCAGATCCACATATGTAGAGTTCAAACTAGCTACTTTATTGTTCTACACCTATTTCACAGGAATCTTCCCAGACTGGCGGTTTTCACCTGGGAAAGACTAGATAAAGATCAAAGCCATTTGGGGGTGGGCGTTCAGGCTTCAACCCTCTTCCAAACTGGGACAGTTGCTGTCCAACATTAAAAGAGTAATGCCAGATAAAAGAATCGATTGAGAAGCTAATTTTAAACAGGAATTAAAAATATCTAACCCAGAAACATTGTGGCCTGATGTATTGCTGATAGGAAATAATTTCACATGACCTTGGCACTCTTGTTTGAAACCATGGTCTATTGCTAGCAAATGCTGATTAGTTAGTGTCACTATTAATTGAGTATGTCCTGAAAGAGTAGTAAAAGTATGCTTATACAGAGAGGAAGAAGACTGTATAATATTTCCAACAAAATGTCTTTGATGGAATTCTGCTGGTGACTTTCTAAGTGCCATTCATGTGCAATCCATCTTCTTCAAAAATGCTGAAACTGAGGCAACTTTGTTTCCTTAAACAGAGAAAGGTAGGATGGTATGTGTATATGTGCCATCTGGAGACAGCTTCTCACAAAAAGAAAAAAAAATGTAGTTAGGAATGGAACAGATCTGTCAGGGAGAAAATTCCCACTTTAATACATTAATACAAGGGCCTTGTTCTGTCCCACAAGCTATGATGATTGAAACTGTTCTTCTCATCTGTAAAAATCAAAGTTCATAATTGTTGTATCTATTTGCTGTTCTCTTATTTTATAAACTCTGTCAGGAGCTGAAAAATCTCAAGGAACTCCAATATGTTCATGGGACACCATGATTTAGGGCTTTCCCCCCACATAGTTATAATGTAGAGCAAGGGTGGAGAACTATCGTCCCTTTGTGACCTGTGGACTTCAACTCCCAGAATTCATACAGGGGCCATAATTCCCCACCCCTGATGCAGAGGAACAGTAGTTTTTATATCTCTCCTCATGCCCACAACTCTCAGCAACAAGTTATTTTGTTAGCAGAGTGGCAAGAAAAAGAAAGCACTCAGGCCAAACTTGTTCTTCTGAATTTTCCACCTCTTGTTTCTCCGCATTTTTCAAAAAACAAACAAACATTCAAGTCCTTTCCCATGCATTCTGGATACCCAATCTGTGTATCAGCCATCTGAGTAATTTGTTCAAATTACATTTAAAAAAAAATGAGCACCACAGCAATAAAGTTACCCTCCCACCCTATCGCCCTGAGTGGGCTGTTTGCAAATTGTTATGGGGGTGGGGGTGTGGGGTGGAAAATAGAGAAACAAAAAGAGGTTATTTTTCTAAATAACCAGATTTATTTATTTTTTAGCCTGTGGGCAGAGTTTAATCACTGAAATGATTCAAACAGGTATTTTAGACGAGTTTCATTCCCGGACAATGTACAATGTATGTACCAATCCGAAGAAAAATTGAACTAGTGGTTTCAACCTCTGGAGAGATGGAAGCTTTCTCATTCCATCAAGGCTGCATGAAACAATCTATAATTTCTGTTCAAGGTTTGTCTTCATCAAGTGGAAAGTGCAAATGGAATACATTGTTTTTGAAAGGCCATCAGTCCTTTTTCTGAAGGTCTCCTTCCCTGAGTTCTAGACCTGTCTTGGGCACAAAGTGAATTGGGTGACATTGAGCCGGTCACTTTCTCTCAGCCCTAGGAAGGAGCCAATGGCAAACTACTTCTGAAAAACTTTGCCAAGAAAATTGCAGGGATCTGACTCCAGACAGTCTCTGTGAACGGAACATAATTGAATAAAAGAAGGGAAAGAAAACTTCCTAGATAGAGGGAGGAATAATAGAATAACGATAAGAGCCTTGGTGGAGCAGTGGGCTAATGCCTCCTTAAGTAACACCAGCTGCCTGCAATTAGTGCAGGTTCGAGTCCCACCAGGCTCAAGGTTGACTCAGCCTTCCATCCTTCCAAGGTAGGTAAAATGAGGATCCAGATTGTTGGGGGCAATTAAGCTGACTTTGTAATAATGCTGCTGGGGGGGGGCAAAAGCCCTAATTAGCAGGCATATACATAGAATGAAGGCTATTGCTAAGCACATTTGATTTGTGCTTAGATTGTAAGCCGCCCTGAATCTTCGGAGAAGGGCGGGATATACCGGTAAATGGAATTAAATAAATAAAAATATAAATGGGATTAAAATTAAAAAAAAACAAAAAAAACAGAATATCAGCGTTGGAAGAGATCTTGGAGGTCTTCTAGCCCAACACAATGTTCAGACAGGAAATCCTACACCATTTCAGATAATTGCTTGTCCAATCTCTTCTTTAAAACCTCCAGTGTTGGAGCACCTACAACTTCTGGAGGCAGGTTGTTCCACTGATTAATTGTTCTCACTGTCAGGGAATTTCTTAGTTCTAGGTTGCTTCTCTCCTAGATTAGTTTCCATCCATTGCTTCTTGCCTTGCCTTCAGGTGCGTGACAACTGTGGATGAAAAGTTTCTCTCTCCAGAGCTTTAAAACCTGAACTGTTGTACAAGCAATTTGATAGAGAATAAAGATCGCTGTCAGATTTTCTTTCTAACTTTATGTGCCACATGGGGTCTGAATGGAAGTGAAGAAGAGATGAAAAGACGGAGGAGAGCAAGAAAGAAGGGGAGATAGAAATATTAAAGGAAAAATGAAATAGGCAGAAAAAAGTGGGGAAAGAAAAAGAAGATGAAGAGGACATGAAAAAAGTTCAATATAATGTCATCCAGAAGTGAAGTCTCTCTCATAGTAGTGAGCACAGTATTTATCTCTAAATACATCTAGTCTTTTACTCAAAATAAGAGGGTTTATACAAAGGAACAAACACCAGTAGCATATGACTAATATTTATACAACTGTGGTGTATATACTGTATACTGTTTCTTGTTAAATTCAAGGGTTAAGGAGAAAATCTTTTGTTAGATTACAAAAACTAAAAAAAAAGGTGTGTGGGGGGTGTGCAAGGGTGGGATAGTGAAAGACATCTGAATTGGAAAATAATCTGCTGAGAATAATTTTCTGTTTTACCAAAATTCTTTAAAGGATGGATGTTTAGGCTTGGAAGAGTGTGATATAAGATGCCTGGCCTGCACGCAAGGCTCTCTTATCTGCTGAGCTTCTCCTGAGCTTTCTGTTCTGTTTCATAATGTTTGATTTTCCCATGCATTCTGGATTGATTCTGAATTAATCTGTCTTTGATGACCTTTAAAAAGCACTTTGCATTTCTAGATCTTTGGGACTGCATTTTCTTTCGTTCTGGGGGATTTGTACTGCTACATGAGTTAGCCAGAATAAATCAACCCAGAGAGTTATTTAAGTTCATTTGGGAAGGTTGGGCATTATTTGTTATCTTTAGATGCATACATTACATTATTCTTATTTTATCTGAGCAGAATTACTGTTATTTATAAAGCTTGCTTTCTGAATCTGAAATTGCAACACAGCTGATTTATATAGTGGTGCTGGTCCTTTTCTGAATATAACATGCATGGGTTGTGCTAAGATGTATTGTTCTGGCTGCCAAGTTTGCATTTTCCTCTTTTTATCAGTAAAAATCACATTTTTGACCCTCCCACTGTCCCCTGTTCCCCACAATGGTGCATCTCTTCTCAGACCTTCTTCTAGGACAGGGGTCTTCAAACTTGGCCCTTTTATGATTTGTGGACTTCAACTCCCAGAATTCCTCAGCCAGCATGCCTGGCTGAGGAATTCTGGGACTTGAAGTCCACAAGTCATAAAAGGGCCAAGTTTGAAGACCCCTGCTCTAGGATAAAAGGTCCTCAACCCCTGAATTAGACTGAGCTCAAGAAATTGCAAGGTATTTACTTCCATAGACATGTGTAACATGATGTCGGCTTGGTAGTGGCATTATTGCCCAAGCCATATAAATGGCATAATTTCCATTAGTTGCATCAATTGCATCATTTATGCAATGCATTTTGTCACTGATAGCATCGATTGGATTTACACAATATGCTGAACCATAAACCACCATTTCCAAACACCATTGTTTTGGCTCATGTAGTGCATTAAGCCAAAACCAACAAGCCAGGTTGTGTTTTTTAGGTGTTGGCTAATTAACCAGTTTTGTTTTCAAAACCTTTATACTGTCGAAGAGTTCAAACCATCCCTCCCTCCCTGTGGGAAGAATGGCTCTTACCTTATTCCTTGATAAACCCTTTGTAACATTGAACAAACTGAGCCTGGCAATACTCCTGGCAATACTCCACATGGAAAAAGGTGGGAAAAAGACATGTCATAAAAACTCAGAAGGAATTTTTTTTGGGGGGGGGGAAGAGTGCTTAGTCCCCACCCATTCACATGCCTAGGCAGTTTCTGCCCAGTGGAAGAACACCTGATAATACTTTCAATCTCAGGGTAAAAATAGTGGCATAAACAAAGCCAGCTCATGTTTCGTTTTCTCCTGCCCAAACTTGCATGTACAAATACTCTGATGAGAGTAATATGAAATCTGCAGTCAGCTTGCTTACCTTCTGAGCAGCATGCAGGCATTCAGCCCATGTTCTCCAGGCCTGACTCATGGATTTCCAACTTTTTCAAAAGTTTACAAGGTGAAGGGAGTGCCTTGAGAACAGGACTGAAAGAAGAAGATCTTGCAAACTGTTTGCTCATGACTACCAAATGAATGGAACTCTAATCACTTGGAGATCCACAAAGTTCACTGTGAATCCAAATTAAACCCCTTCATTTCTGGAAGGGAGGGCATTTGCTTTCATCTTGGCTGAACTGGGTTGGCAGAGTCCATGCACTGTAGTAGGATACAGTAGTTTGGTTTTAAGCAAATTCTCTGAGTCGCTGAGCTTGTCGATCAGAAGATCGGCAGTTTGGCAGGTCGAATCCCGAGTGCCGTGTAACAGAGTGAGCGCCTGTTACTCGTCCCAGCTTCTGCCAACCTAGCAGTTCAAAAGCACATCAAAATGCAAGTAGAAAAATAGGGACCACTACGGTGGGAAGGTAACAGCGTTCCGTGTGCCTTTGGCGTCTAGTCATGCCGGCCACAAGACCATGGTGATGTCCTCGCTGGTTCTTCGCCTTTGAAACAGAGATGAGCACCAGCCCCTAGAGTTGGAAACGACTAGCACGCATGTGCGGGGGAACCTTTACCTTTTATTATAAGTTAGAATAAGCTTGTGACTTCAATCATTTATGACTTGAATTGTTTAAATGGTCATTTTTAACTTTGTCTATTGCCCCGAGTCATTGCCCTAACTAAAATGGGTGGTCATAAATTGTAAGATAAATAAAATTGAAAGAGGAACAAAGAGAAAGAGAGACAGTGCTGAATCTTTTGTAATCTTAGTTATGTTGTGTTCTACACAACAATAACTTTAACTTAAGGGGATTTGAGGGGGTATTGACACAGTATGTTGTGTGAATGGAGTTCTTATGGTGTGGAAACCCATGGCTTGTGGCTAAGTAAACTCAGCCAGTTATGATTTATTCAGTAGGTCATTGCTGTGCATGAATCTAGTTGTGTGATTGCAGTTACCTATAGAAAAGCAGCACTCCCACCAAGTAACATTTTCAAATATCTCTAACATTTTCAAAGTGGGATGCATTTATTTATTTAGATAGATAGTGCTCATGGATTGTCACTTCTGTGAAATGTCCCAAATAGTTCTTATTTCAGATTTTCAGTTACATGGAAGCTCTTAGGAGGTTTTCAGATTGATCAGTCCCAGAAAAGTTGTAGATATTTTGACCTTACATGTTTTTCAACCTGTAGTAGAAAAAAATAAGTTGACCTTCACATTTTAAATTTTAGTACAGAATTGCACTTTGGTAAGTAAGAGACTAAAACTCTTTTGTTCCATTACTAATGGGTAAGCAGATGGGTGGGTGGCTATAGTGCTCCGGATTATACAGGCTCCAGATGCATTTAAATAAGAAGGAAAAGATAAGATCTTGGGAACTTGTTATTCTTCTCCATTTCCATGATAAGTAGAGTTGACCCGCCAGCTTGCCCTAAGGCTCTATGATAACATTAGTGAATGCCAGATTGGCTGATAATAAGCAATCAATTATCCATGATTTGGTCTTGAAAAAAGAGCAGACTTATTTTACCTTACTAAGGTTGGGAGACTAAGCTGTGAAGAGCTGATCTTATCTAGATGTGCCTAGATTTTATATATAGCACCAACATAGGCTTGGCTAAGGGGCGGAATGGGGTGGAGGAGAGGAGGCACAGCATTTTCTGCTCTGTTCAATTGTTGAAATACCAGGGGAGTACAAAATCTTGCAAACTATTTGCAAAGATATTGGGGGCAGTTGGTGTGTGTGAAAATGTTGAGCCCACTTCATGATTTAGGAGGGAGAATCTCTGTATTCTAAAGCAATTCAGTTTTCATCACCAGGAGAAGTTCTGGAACAAGAATTCAAATATTAGTCTCTAAATTTTGCTGATGAGGACAGATTGGGGTGGCAGTAGGCTTGCCATGGTGCAGTGTTTTCTAACATACAAATGTATAGATATCAACTCCTGGAAATCCCAATGTTGCCCTTGATAGGTGGAAAATTCTGGAATTAAAGTCAACACACTGAAATTGTCGTACCAGGGAATGACTGCTATTGTATCCAAAGTTCTCTACCTGGTCTGTTAGCAAAGGTTTTGCTCTGACATGATGTTCAGAAGCCCAAGTTGATTCTCTAGGGAAGTTCACATTTGTGCTAAGATTCAGTGCCTTAAATTTTGGGGAGACAAGTGATAAATAGCACTACAAAACTCAGAGACACGTGTCAACGAACTGCTTGTGGAATGTACTTTCAAACAACCAAAGCAAGATTTATTTAATCCTGATTTATTTAATAAATCAAGCTTGTCTGGGTTCACCCTTTGTACTGAAATAATCATTTATAAACTAAAATGTTTGGATTTGTACAACTAACTGAGTCAAAACTCAGACAAACCACATTATGAGTTAACATGTTCTGGAGCAAATGCTGATTAGTTATGTAAAGACTGGGTTCACATGTTTTCCTAAAATTATGATTTGCTTAATGATATTTTATTGAATAACCTACAATCGGTTAGATTTCCACAACATATTAAACAAGAGGTTCCCAAACTTTATAGGTTGATGCCCCCTTAAATGTCTCAGTAATTGTTTCACAGCCCCCTATGCTAGTAGATTGCATGGCATCCCACAGATGTCAAACATTTCTATGTTTTCCTTAAAAATTTAAAATATCCTGTAGTGCCCCTGTGACTATCCCTGCAGTGCACAGTTTGGGAACTGTGACACTAAATCATAAACCATATTCTACAAACCTCTGCAGCTGGATTGACATAGACATTAAGTCACATCCAAACTCACCAACTATCCAAATGGTACAGCTTTACATGATGTGTGAATGCAGCCAGTCTGTGGTATGGCTTAGAGCTGCTTCAGCAGAGAGAATGCAAGCTTGTTTCCTTCTTATGTAGTTGTGGCAGCAAGTTTATATTTAGCTGGCAGTATGTGGCCTTGTGGGCAGCATAAAGAAAAAAAATCCCTGCAGATCATTACCTCACCCTGCCCAGTTTACCAGAGTATTTAAGCTGCTTGGGTGGAGAGTGGAGAGATAAATTTAGATGAACCATTCCTTCGCCAAGTGCTATGTGTCTGACCTAGCTAAACTTTGGTGAGATAGGAATCGAGAACGATATCAGATCTCCTCTCTGAGTTTCCCAGGGTGTCCTTATTCCAGAAATGTGCACTGGGAAAAAGAAAATGCCTTTTATAAGGGATGACTTCTGGGTAGTGTATGGTGGGATAGCTGGATAGTATGAGCCCTGCATAGTGTGAAGTTGAGAAATGCCTTTCTCCATGGAGCTCTTGAATTATAGCCGGAAGGCAGCTGATGCATGCATACGTGGAATGCTACAGGGCTTTCCTGAAAGAAGCCTGGCATAGGAGCAAAGGCATTCAGAGGATTCCCTGATAGAAGGGGCTACTTATAGCGCGCACACATATGTTTGCGCTCACTGCAGCCAGCAGCAGCTTTGGTGGAAGATTTCCAAAAGGGGAAACAAATGCAGGTCTGCAGGATCGTTCCAGAAATCCCACATAAATGCAAACTATATGACAGGAATCCTCGACTTACAACCCCAGTTGGGATGGGAATTTTGGGTTGTAAGTCATTGTGTAGGAGATGACCAGGATAAGCCCATGGGAAGGGTCAAATGCATCATCAGTCTGGAGTCCCTTCACACCCACAAGAGATCTAAGTCCAGCTCTCCTTGAGTTCCATGGACTCTTATCTCCCGCCAATAGGCCTTGTCTGTTAATAGGTCAGATTCTTGTAGAGCAGGGGTCCTCAACCTCTGATCCAGGGCCCGCTTACCAGTCCATGGCCTGTTGGGAATCAGGCCATGCAAGCAATGGGCAAGTGTGTGAAGCTTTATTTGCGCATGCGCAGGAGTTAGGTTGTGCACGCAAAGCAACCCCCTTTCCCTCCTCACTCCTTCCCTTCTCCCCCCCCCCCCCGCTTGGTGCTGCTGCTGCTGCTGATCTGTGGAGCCAGAAAAGTTGGGGGCTGCGGTTGTAGAGAGATGGCATGGAATAAACTTGTGCTTATTTGAACAACCTTGGCTCCTGATTTCATGCGCTTGACACGTTGGGGTCGTCACTTGAGGCACCACACAACCAGACTCAAGACCAGGAAGTTTTTATGACAAGTCAACTTAGTCATTAAGCAAACTGTGTCTAAGCAAACCACGTGATCATAAGTGCAAGCCCACTTTATGCAGTGGGTAGGTATATTTTCCTGGGAAAATGGCAACAGTGTTGAAATACATGATCATGTGAGAAGAGACTGGACAGCCATTTGTCTGAAATGGTATAGTTTCCTTCCTGAGCAGGGGATTGGACTAGATGACCTCCAGGGTCCCTTCTAACATCATCATCATCATCATCATCATCATCATCATCATCATTATTATTAATAATAATAATATTTCCATTCATTTTGCTGGTTATTTGTGTCTTGAATAAGAACTCTGCATTGATTTGTTCAATTCTCCTTTCATATTTTATTTTATTTTTTTATTGGCTATCCATGGAATTCTCAGAAGCCTTCTCCAACACAAAAGTTGAAAAGCACCATATTCTTTCTATCTTCTTCACAATCCAACTTCTATAAAGTTTCACAGAGAAATATGCCACGGCTGCCCAATAAGTGCTAGTAAGAATGTCGTGCTAAATTCTAGATTCTGTGACAGAGAAGACAACAAAGAATGAAATTCTTTTGCACCGAACTGAATGAAAACTTAAGAGAATTTTTTTTTGAGAGCACCCCGGTCCACTAGTAGGTACGGCTATTATTTTAAATTTTCTTTTTAATGTCTTTTCCATCTTTCTAGGATGGTCAGTATATTTTTTCAGCCCAATAGCCACATATTGTGGCCAGCTGGCAGACTGCCCCAATCCATGGTGACCACATTAATTGAAAGCTGGGTGGAGTTCCATATGTAGCAAGTGGGTTGTCTTGAATCATGGTTGTGCAGGCCTCCCATAGTTATTTAAAGCTAAAATCAGTAATCTGCTGTCTGGAACAAAAACCCAGACTTCTTCCTTGCAATAACAGAAATCGCTGAAATTTTTTATTGCTTTTGATACTTTATTTCCCTTATATTTCAGCCACTGTTACACTAGCGATGGCCATTCTGCTAGTTAAAGATGCCAACTTGTTAAAAACACAAATGAGTATTTGCTCATTCTATTATTTTACTAGATGAAACACATGAAAGTTCCATAAACAAAAAGGAAGAATAATGATAGATAATGTATCAAAGACATGAAGTATTAAGGAATACGTAGTCTAAGGATCTTTGAGTCCCTGATACTGTTTATAATCTGTCACAAGGCCTCGCTAGTTAAGGGATTGTTTAGCTACTACCTCGTTGTCTGGAAAAATCCACTTCTAGCAATGGAACTTCCTAACTGTATGGCATTTTCAAAACTTTGCTCATGAAATTGAATTAATGACAATCTTATCTTTTCCCTGCTATGATTCTGTCCCTCATGCTTTCAATAGAGTGCTTTATTAATTGTCTGCAACATGTTCCAGGAAAAGGTTAAAAAAATAGCAAGGGTGTGCATGTTGATTTCCCCCCTTGTTTTTAATCCTATATTTTATTATTAGATCTTTATAATACTTCGTTGTAATTATAAATTTCTATAATTTTTTTTGCAATTTGCTAACAGCTATAGGATATTTGGAAGAGAAGGAGCAAACGAGGTACCATGAAAAATGCATATATCGTCTGTGTAACAATGCTATGAACAGTGCAATTGTAGGAAAAATACATTGGAAAGATCTCCTTTATGAATTTTTCATACTTAATCCACAGCTTATGACCCATTGCTTAGTAATCATTCAAAGTTACAATATCCATAATGCTGGGCACTCAGCAACCAGACCGTATTTACAATAAAATTTACATTTTATTCCCTTTATCCCTTTTCCTTCCCCTTTTTCCATTGTCTTTATTTTTTATTTGTGTCTTATATTAAGAAAAATAATAATAAAAATATATTTTACACATGGCCACATTTTATGAGGTTTTTGGCAAAACCATCCCATAGTACCAGTTGGTTTGCTTAAGAAACTAGTCATCATTAATGATTGTCACACAAAAAAAGTCTTAAAATCAAGTCAGACACATGAGGGACCCATTTTATGACTGTTGCAATTTACAGCTGTAATGGATAGGTTCCATTACGGTTGTAAGTTGAGGACCACCTGCATTCAAAACATACTTTAGCATTTGCCATAGGGTAAAATATAGTAAATACAACCAAGAAGAAGAAATGCAAATTCAAGTGATGTGCTAGATTTCAGATGACACATTATGGTTATTATGATTTGGACTTTTATGGAAAAAACAGGCAAATTTTGAACATTGGAGACCAGATAAAAATGGTATCCTTATCAGTTTATTTACATAATTTCTCTTCAAACACATCTGATCTTTTGTATTTTGACATAATGAATATTGACTTTGCTTCACCTACATAGGTTCATATGAAGCATTTGCCTACATTATGTGTACAGAATGTGGCTTTTCTTACATTAGATTTTTTGTTGATGCTTGTTTAGTTTGCATCTAGAGTAGCATGATTTATTTGCATAAAGAGCCAGAGTCAGGATAAAAAAAATGAAAGCAATAATTATGCAGCTGTATATACTAAAGGGTAATAATTTTACGTGTTTTCTTTGGTCTTGCTTTTTTGTCTGTGTATGCTTATGGCTTGTCTATCCAGTCCAGCAAATGAACCAATCTAGATGGCTTAGTTTTCAAATTCATGTATCATTACAAATGGCCAAAGGCAGAAGTTTGTTTTCTGAATGCTCAGTAAAATATCTACTAGGTAATCATAACAAGAATGTGCTGAAGGTAAAGTTCAATTAAGCATCACTTTTTGGTCATGAAAGGTCTATTATTAGTACTTATGTGTGTGTGTGTGTGTGTGTGTGTGTGTGTGTTTGGGTGTAATCTGTAATTGAAAGAAAGGAAAGGAAACCTATATGTAGAATGGGTGGACCTCATCGTCCTCCAGATGTTTCCAAACTACAGCTCCTAGCATTTCTCATAATTGACCAAGATTGTTGAAGCTTCTGAGCATCAGGAAAATCACAGGCTGTTAATCTCCAATGTATAAGTGTTATTTGCAGAAAGTAAACATATTTTAACAAATAACTAGGAGTTGACAAACAAAGCACTTCAGAAAGGCAAACACAAAAAGAGGACATTCACGCTCCAACATAAAACCGATATGTTTGTTCCTTATGGAATCACATCTTTGTGCTGGAAACTAAATTGCTGAAATATCTGAGAGTTCCTGTTGGAACTGATTGGCTATCTGAGTTTGGCTGTTTGTACACTGATTATGTTATCTAGTTGGGTAATGAAACGTCTAAAAGAAAAACAACCAAGCTCAGAGAGCACCCAGGACACAGCAACCGTGAGCTACAAATGTTCTCTTCTATTGATTGACTATTCTGGATGCTTTTGTGTTGCCATATTATAATTTCTGACTGAATCCATCCACATAGCAGCTGTGTTTCTGGCCCATAACTTGGAAAAGCAATCAGATTTGTTCTGCTTGATCTAGAAGGCTACAGCACTGGGTCATTGCTTCTTCTATCATCCTCATATGTGCATCCTCACCTGGCTGTCTGCGTACATTGAAAAGCTTGGAATGATCATTTAGAAGACTGACAGAATTGAATTGAATACTTTATTTAGCCAAGTGTGATTAGGCGCACAAGGAATTTGTCTCTGGTACATGCAAAGCAACAGAATAATAATAATAGTAGTAATAATATCAATAAAAAGTAAAGAAGATAATAAGAACAATAAATAACACTACAGCCGCACTACATGGTTAATAGACATGGGTTAATAGACATTAGGCAGCACTGAGAGAATTAGATGCTTGGTAGAGTGATGGCACAAGGAAAAAACCTGTCCCTCTGTCTAGTTGTTTTGGCATGCAATGCCCTATAGCAGTGATGGCAACCCTTTTAGAGACTGAGTGCCCAAACAGCAACCCAAAACTCACTTATGTATCGTCGGGTACCGGGTGGGTGTGGCCCATTGGGTGGGCGTGGCTGCGGTGGTAACGGCAGACTAGGTGGGACTAAAAAGTTCAATCTGTCAATTCCAACTTTGCGAGATCTTTTTTTCCCCCGCAAGAAGTTAAAATTGATTGATTGAACCTTTTTTTTTTTTTTGCACACGGCGGCGGAGGCCTAAAGTGAAAATGTTTTATAAAACCCAGCTGAAGGCCTAGGACTGGGGCGACGGCACGCGTGCCCACAGAGAGGGCTCTGTGTGCCACCTGTGGCACGCGTGCCATAGGTTCCCCCCCACGGCCCTATAGAGTCATCCCAAGGGGTGGAGTTGAAACAGTTTATGTTCAGGATGTGAGGGAGCTGTGGATATCTTCTCAGCCCTCCTTTCCTTCACAAGTACCGTGACCAGGTGTTTGGCCATAGGGATGAGCAAGCGCCTTATATGGAGGCTCCTCCTCCAATGGGAAATAAATAAATAATAAAGTTGGAAGGGACCTTGGAGGTCATCTACTCCAACCCCCTGCTCTGGCAGGAAACCCTATGCCATTTCAGACAAATGGCTCTCTTCTTAAAAACTTCTAGTGTTGGAGCATTCACAGCTTCTGGAGGCAGGTTGTTCCACTGATTAATTGTTCTAACTGTCAGGAAGTTTTTCCTTAGTTCTAGGTTGATTCTCTCCTTGATTACTTTCCATCCGTTGCTTCTTGTCCTGCCTTCGGGCACTTTGGAGAATAGCTTGACTCCCTCTTCTTTGTGGCAGCCCCTGAGATATTGGAACACTGCTATCATGTCCCCCTTTGTCCTTCTCTTCATTAAACTAGACGTACCCAATTCCAGCAACCATTCCTTAGGTTTTAGCCTCCAGTCCCCTAATCATCTTTGTTGCTCTTCTCTGTACTCTTTCTAGAGTCTTGACATCTTTTTTACATTGTGGTGACCAAAACTGGATGCAGTATTCCAAGTGTGGCCTTACCAAGGCATTGTAAAATGATATTAACACTTTACATGATCTTGATTCTATCCTTCTGTTAATGCAGCCTAGCACTGTGTTGGCTTTTTTGGCAGCTGCAGCACACTGCTGGCTCATATTGAAGTGATTGTCGACTAGGACTCCCAAGATCCCTCTCAGAGTTGCTACTATTGAGCAAGGTACCACCTATACTATACCTGTACATTTTGTTTTTCTTGCCTAAATGTAGAACCTTACTTTTTTCACTACTGAATTTCATTTTGTTCGATAGTGCCCAGTGTTCAAGTCTGTCCAGATCCTCCTGTATTTTAAGCCTATCTTCTGGAGTATTGGCTATTCCTGCCAGCTTGGTGTCATCTGCAGTTTCCCATCTATCCCCTTGTCCAAATCATTGATGAAGATGTTGAAGAGCATTGGGCCCAGAACAGAGCCCTGGGGCACCCCACTACATACTTCCCTCCATGTAGATGCAGTTCCATTGAGGACTTTCAGCAGTGTAAAGAAACAGGTCTTTTTAATTCCTTCAAGTAAATGAAAATTAGGCTATGTTATTTCTCCCTTAAGACTGTGAGGAAACACCCTATGTTTATCTATCCATTCTATCTCACTATGGAAGCCATAGTTCCAGTTTTATTCCTTACAGGCAAAATGTGATCCAGTTTATACTTTGGCATCACTTGGTGGCTTCTGATACTGTTGACCATGGCATACTTTTAAAGTATTTGAATAAACTAGGAGTCAAGAAAAACATCTAATCCACTGCACCTCTGATCCACGCAAAGTGCTATTGGGGAAAAGTAATTGGAAATCTCAGAGCATATCTGTATTTACCATTTATATTGTATTATTTATATTATTCTTATCTTGTCCTCATGACAGCATATCTGGGTCAAGATATTTTAGCAGGAACTTGCAAGGTATTATGTCTGCATTATAGGCTTCAACATCCTCCCATTGGACAAATGTTTTGCTACTGTGTCCTCCCATCTTCGTTTTGCAGGAAAGCAATGGCCAATCATTTGTGTGATAAGCTCTTCCAGGTTATACATACAGTAGGTTCATTTGCATGTGTTAGTTACTTAAAGAAACTGCCTACTTAGATGAGATGGACAGGATAGAAATGAAATGGATGGATGAATAGAGGGATGGATAGATAGATAGAATGTATTCTTTAAAAAACTACCAATCATGGTTAAATCCAAGTTATATCTGTATTCAGTAGCAATAGTCAGTACAGTATAAAAGTTACATTATGTTAAAAGAACCCCAAATTTCAAATGTGTACAAGACCATGTATAAAATGAGTATTCATAAGTGATTTCCAAGTTGAATGAATTCTGTATAGCATTTTAAATATTGAGGCAAATGTTATTTTTCCACAGATCTGTTTTTTCTGAGAATTGGAAGCCATGTTGCCTTTATTAGAAATTTTCTTATTGGAGGCATTTAATAACTTTGGAAACAGATGTGGCCTTAAAAGTCAAAATATTTTTTTATTCTCCTGAAACTCATCCTTCTTTCCTTCACTCACGTGCTCTTTAGCTCTTCAGTCCTCAGCCAATTCATCATACTATAAGAATTCTAAATTCTTGACCCTCATACCACTCTGATCCAGTTGAACAAGCCCTCCATCATGTCCTTACTTAAAGATGAACCCAATAATTAAAAATTGCACTGACAAGATGAATGGTTATATTATTATAATAAATGGCAAATCATATTGGAATCAGCTCCCCCGAGAACTTCGGATGGCCCCAGATCTCCGGTCCTTTCGTCGCAACCTAAAGATGTATCTTTTCCAACTGGTCGACCTGGACTGAAGATGGGGTTTTTTAATATTGTTTTTAATTTTTATTGGTTTTAGTAATTTAATTATGGGGCTTTGTAATTTAATTCTTTTTTAATATTTGTATTACTGTTTTTTATAGCTGTTTTATTGTTGTGAGCCGCCCTGAGTCCTTCGGGAGATAGGGCGGCATATAAGTCCCATAAATAAATAAATAAATATTTGGTTAACTGATCAATTGAGATGAAGTAAGAGACTGTAAAACCAGATGATCATAAAATCATATGGTTGGAAGAGATCTTCTAGTCCAGGGTAGGAATCTTCAAGTCATACCAGTCCAATTTTTGCTTAACAACTTCCAATGGTGGAGCATCAACAATTCTAAGAGGCAGCTCCATTGCTTAATTGCTTAAGCTTAAGCTCTACTGCTTAATAACACTCAAGTGCAGGAAATCCCTCATTTGAATTTGGATCTTCATATGTAAAGCTTTCACCTGTTGACTCTTGTCCTACTTTTGGGAACTATGGAGAATAAATGTATATTCTCATCTCTGGAGCAGCCCTTTAATTATTGGGAGACTGCTATTATGTGTCACCTTAGTCTTCTCTTCTTTAGGCTAAACAAACCAAGTTGCTTTAACCATTCTTTGTAGGATTTAACCTCCAAGCCTTTCATCATGTCTTTAATGTCATACATTAACGCTGGCTTTAAAATATTATAATAAATTAAGCAATAATGAAATATAAAGACCTATGCTGGGTCTTCCTTGGTCAGATTAAGAAGACAGATTCTGCAGGCTTTCAGAGTAGTTTTTAAAACTATAAAATATTTTTTTTAAAAAATCATACTTTTATGAGATATTTTATGAGAGAGGGATAGAATCAAGATCAAGTGAAGTACTAATACCACTTTACAATGCTTTGGTAAGGCCACACCTGGAATACTGCATCCAGTTTTGGTCACCACGATGTAAAAAAGATGTCGAGACTCTAGAAAGGGTACAGAGAAGAGCAACCAAGATGATTAGGGGGCTGGAGGCTAAAACATATAGGGAACGGTTGCTGGAATTGGGTATGTGTAGTTTAATGAAGAGAAGGGTGAGGGGTGACATGATAGCAGTGTTCCAATATCTCAGGGGCTACCACAAAGAAGAGGGAGTCAAGCTATTCTCCAAAGCACCTGAAAGCAGGACAAGAAGCAATGGATGGAAACTAGTCAAGGAGAGAAGCAACCTAGAACTAAGGAGAAATTTCCTGACAGTTAGAACAACTAACCAGTGGAACAACCTGCCTCCAGAAATGCTGAATGCTCCAACACTGGAAGTTTTTAAGAAGAGACTGGACAGCCATTTGCCTGAAATGGTATAGGGTTTCCTGCCTGAGCAGGGGGTTGGACTAGATGACCTCCAAGGTCCCTTCCAACTTTACATTATATTATTATATTATGATAGACATCCCTCTTCTAGAATCTTGATACTTTTTTCAATTATTGTTATTCAAAAAGGAATGACAAAATGTTAAAATATGCCCAAATGGCAGGGCATTTGAAGAATGTGAAAGAACCTTTGAAATTTAAAATTACATAGTACGCACCAAAAGTAGGTTAGCTTTTTTTGGTCTTATTTCATGTGGAAAAAAGCATTACAGATTTTGTTCTTAAAACAGACAGTTGATGTAAAATGAATAGACGTATTACCCTCTGGGTTTCCCTGCCCTGTAATTGATTCCACGCTACATGGAAAGAGAATCCTGTGGCTGATTTTTATTTTAAGCCTGGATAGTTTTGATAGATAACAGAAGAACTCATATTCTACTTATAGAAGGTAGGAAGAAGAGATGCTGTTATCACAACAAGAAATTCCCTAGCCTGTGTGTACTCAGTAAAATGAAAAATACACAGTTAGAATCCCTGCAGCATTTATGGAACCCAAAATAATAAGGTTACCATACCTGAGATTGCAAAAGTTCAGATCTCAGCAGGTGAGCAAAGATTGCTACATCTAACAGTCATCTAGATTTTGCAGCCCAGATTTGATAGCCCTTACCACTAAGAGATCATGCAGCAGTTATCCTCATGTTCCTATTGATGCGTGGAGGGAGCCATTAAAATCAAGCAACAAGCATTACTATTCTCTCAGTCCCAGATGTGCAGCCCCCCTATTGCAAGGCATGGAGTCAAGAGTCAGATACCACCTGGGCACCTCTGGCATTTCTAAATGACAACCTTTCCACCCATTTGTGGCGAAGGGAAGAAAACCCGCCACATCAAGGCTTATCCTAGAACCCTCTAGTAATTTGTGGAATGAGTGTTGGCAGGTTATGCTTGCTATTTTGGCAACGGCTGCAGTCAGAGTTACAAAGGAACAGGATAGGAGTGAAGTCAGTGCTTATGAAGACCAACCAACTGCTGATCAAGGTGAAAAACGTTTGGAGGGACACTGGAAAATGAGTAGTTCTGGCGAAACTATCTTTTATTTGACATTGTTGTTCAAACCAATACTGAAGGAATGGTGGTCAGCCCAATAAAGCTGCTCAGAGCTTCCACATAACTGTTGCTTGAAAAGCTGGCCTTTATCAAACTTCCCAAGAACTTCAATAAGAGAAATAAGTTAGTATGCCTGGACTCCTCGCCCAGATTTACAGACTGCAGGTATCTAATATGTAGAAAATGTCTACAGAGATTCTCAATCATCCAGGCCACAGTCGTCCCCAAAGTGCTTTTTCCAAAAGGCAACTGGACTTTCTTGTTTGTTTTTTCCCTTTAAAAATGTTTTGCTTTTCGTTCAAGAAGCTGAACTGAAGAATCTTCATGGATGAGAAGCAAAATGTTTTCAAAGGGAAAAAAAACCAGGAAAGTCCGGTTGCCTTTTGGAAAAAGCACCTTTGGGGAAATACAAAAAAAAACACCCTTAAGTTTTATTCTTACATTGATTTTATGAAATAGAATTGGAAAGTACCTTAGAAGTCATGTTGCTTGGTACACTCTAGAGCAGGGGTAGGCAACCTTGGCTCTTTTATGACTCGTGGACTTCAACTCCCAGAATTGAAGCACAGCTGGCTCAGGAATTCTGGGAGCTGAAGTCCACAAGTCATAAAAGAGCCAAGGTTGTCTACCCCTGTGTCTAAAGCATCTCTGACAAATGACTGTTCTACCTCTGTTTGAAGAACTTCAGTGAAGGGAAGACTCACAGCTTCCTGCAGTGGTTTGTTCTACTGGCTAACAGTCATGCAATTCCTCCTGATGTCTAGCCTGAACTTACATCCTTATAGCTTTAACTATATGATCTCATCGTGCCCTTAAGGCTTCCTCTTCTGTATGACAACCCTTCACGTTTTTTTTAAGCTGATATCATTTCAGTCCTCATTTGTCTCCTTTGTAGGTTAAATACATCCAGATTCTTTAACAGTTCCTCATAGGGTTGGGTTCCCCAACAGTGTACCATATTGGTAGATTTTCGTTGAACATGTTTCAAGTAGTAGTTCTTTTTGAATTCTAGTGCCTAGAACTGGACACCATAGCCCGAGTGGAGTCTGAACAGGGCAGAGTCAAATGGAACAAGTACTACCTATAATCATGCCAATAGCTCACACTTACCTTGTAATTCAGGAAAGATACCCAGATTCTTTTTACATGCAGCAATACTGAGCTAGGCTCCCCCATCCCATGTCTGTGCTTTTCACCTTTCCTACTCATGCAGACTTTTCCTGTCCTTTTGCATCATCTTCATCTCAGATTACTGCTCAAGCCTCTAAATCTTTTTGATTTGCATCCCTCCCGACTCTGTGTCATCTGCAAATTTCATACCACTCTTAAATCATCTAAGAGTATAGGGTGTAGGATAGACCCTGGGGCACTCCACTTGATCTTTCCCTCCAAACTGAAGTAGACCCCTTAATAAGCACTGTTTGGTGCTGCTTTCAGAAAACCATCAATCTGCTTAACAGTCACATCATCTACCTTATATTTTACTATTTTATGAAGGAGAATGTCATGACACATTCAAAAAGCTTTGCTGAAGTCCAGGTACCCTTCCAGGAGGAGGAGGAGGAGGAGGTGGTGGCGGCGGCTGAGGCTGGCATGATGTGTTTGTGCAAAGCCATGCTGGTTCCTGTTAATTGCAGCATGCCTATCTGTGCACTTGCTCATAAATATGCTATTCGATAATCCACAAGGACCTTACCCAGTGAAGACATCAAACTTAAAACTTCCCAGGTGCTTTCTCTTTCTGAAGATAAAGGTAAAGGTAAAGGTTCCCCGCACATGCGTGCTAGTTGTTTCCGACTCTAGGGGCCGGTGCTCATCTCCGTTTCAAAGCCGAAGAGCCGATGCTTGTCTGAGGACGTCTCCGTGGTCATGTGGCCGGCATGACTAGACGCCAAAGGTGCACGGAACGCTGTTACCTTCCCACTGTAGTGGTCCCTATTTTTCTACTTGCATTTTTACGTGCTTTCGAACTGCTAGGTTGGCAGAAGCTGGGACGAGTAACAGGCGCTCACTCTGTTACGCGGCACTCGGGATTCGACCCGCCAAACTGCCGACCTTCTGATCGACAGGCTCAGTGTCCTAACCCACTGAGCCACCGTGTCCCTTATCTAAAGATAAGAGCTGACATTTTCTCTCCTCCAGTCTTCTGGGAACTGATCAGTATTCAAAGATTTCCAAGACCAATTCTGTTGTCATATCAACTAGTTTCTTCAGTAGGCTAGATGTAATCCATCTGCTCATGGAAGTTGGATTTATTTAAATTAGCAAAATTCTTTTTTTTACTTTTCCCTTCTCTCTTAAACTGCAGCTCTCTTCTTCCTTCAGTGCCATAGCAATAGACAGCTAAGACTTTGTTTCCATTCTGAGAGAAGATAGAAGCAAAATAGGGGTTAAGCCATTTGCCATGTGCTCCTTCCATCAGAACCACTCCCTCTTCATCTAATTGTTGTTGATGTTTCTAACATACACATATAATGCTTCTGTTTGCTTGTTTTTGATATGACTTGCAAATCTCAATTTATTATGGGCCTTGCTCCCTCTAACATAATCCCTTCAGTTTCTGAAGTCTAGCTTTAATCTTCTCTTGTGCCGGTTGAGCATCTAACTTTTGTGGCGTTCTTTCCTTTCTACCTTTTTTCCTCTCTTTCTTCCTTCTCAAATCATAATCCCAGTAGCTCAAAGAAATACCTAAGATTTTTTTTCTTTTTTCTTTTTAGGTAGAACATGAGGAAAGTATAGAACAGGGTTGTCAAACTCAATTTCATTGAGGGCCGCATCAGCATTGTGGTTGCCCTCGGGGGGAGGGTGGGTATGGCCAGGGTGGGTGTGGCCTACTATATTCAACAGGGATATGATTTAATTCATACCTGAGTGGCCTAGTGCTTTTCCCTACCTTCTTCAGTTTAAGCCTAAACTTTGCAATGAGAAGCTCATGGTCTGAGCCACAGTCAGCTCCTGGTCTTGTTTTTACTGACTGTATAGAGCAGGGGTGTCAAACTCAATTTCATTGAGAGCTGCATCAGCATTGCGGTTGCCCTCAGGGGGCCGGGTGGGTATGGCCAGGGTAGCCGTGGCCTACTGGGTGGGCATGGCTAGAATGTGTATGGCCTACTGGGTGGGCGTGGCCAGCTCTACATCGTTCGCATCAAGGGTGCCTATGGGGGCCTGGGCAGGAGTGGGACAGATCTGGGGGTCTCTGGCAGGAGGAGGGTCTCTGGGCCAGGGCCAAGGCAGTGGGGGCCGTTCCCTCACTGTTTCCAGGATGGCTTCGGGGGCCACATGAAACCACTTTGCATGCCGGATCTGGCCCCCGGGCCTTGTGTTTGACATGTCTGGTATAGAGCAACCTCTATTTTAAACACTTAAAAACAATGAATTAGATTTAACCTTTATTATATAATTTTAAATGAATTGTTAAAAGTTTCTCTCACAATTACGGTTTAGAGAGCCAGTTTGATGTAGTGGTTAAAGGCGTCAGGCTGGAAAGTAGGAGACCATAAGTTCTAGTTCCGCTTTAGGCACAAAGCCAGGTGAGTGACCTTGGACCAGTCATACTCTTAGCCTTTGGAAGGAGGCAATGGCAAGCCACTATCAAGCACCAGGAAAATAAGGAGATCCAGACAATTCAGTTAGGTATAAAGATCTATTGTAAGCTTCTCTACAAGAATCTGTACTACTAATGGCCAAGATAAATTAGTGGGAGATAAGAGTAGAAGGAATTCAAGGTGGGCAGACTTAGATCTCTTATGGGCACGAAGGGACTCATGACTCATGATGCATTTGCCGCCTCCCTCAAGCTCAGTCTGGTCATCTCCTACAGTTACTTCAGGGACTAGTCCAGATGATCATCAGCAATCAACACTGACTTAAAGGCACACACACGCACGCACACAAAAGATTACAATTTAGGATAATTATTTTTAGATAGTTTAATTTTTTTAGTTGCCATGGTGCAATGATTTCTCATAACTTCTACTTTACAAATGTCTGTACTATGCCTTACCTGGCAAAAAATACTTATTTCTAAATGGATGTTTTACAGTTGGATGATTTCCGTGGCTAGGATTCTAAGCTTCTGTTGGACCTGTTTCCCTACTGACATTTCTGAAATTCCTCTCCTCTTACTTCTCCTGCCTTTTGGGATTTAAATAGGAAGAGATGTCTTATGTCACCATTCTTGGAGTGGCAATTCTAATACCCACTCATCACATTTTCCCTCGCCCACCTCCTAAACTTAGCATCATCATTCACAACTAGAGGACACGTTTAAGCCTTGAAAGTAGCTTTTGATCACCTAACAACATTTAAAATCAGTCAAGATATTTATAGGGTTGCCCAAAATTTATGTATTTATTTAACAAATCTATTTGGCTGCCTGTCTCACATACATGACTCTGGGTAGCTATCCGCTAAAAGAAAAAAGGGGAAAAAACCCCAACAAATTTAAAAACAACAAAAATGATATAGCAGCCAAGAAACTCAGTTAACACAACCTAGGATCACCATATTATCAGGGCTCCAGACCTGATGGCAAAGCCATGTTTTCAATGTCTTGTGAAATATTTGATGCTATAAAAGTTCACTTAAAAGTATAAACTATGACTTTTTTTTCAACAGAATATCTGCAACCAAATTTGACCTCTTCAGGATACATTCAATAACAAATGAAAACTCTTGCAGGATCCATGCCCATCTTTGAAATTTAGGTTTAGTGGAACTTGTCCGTAGCCATGCTAATACTTTGGGATCCATTAATGCAAGGAATTGTTGTGAATATTTTATGTCATTCCTTCTGAACAGAAGATCAGAGGATCCTCTCCTTGAGTATCAGCTTATAACTTGAGATATACCATTGACAATTTATTTTGTTATATTTTGTTTGGATGGGGAGGAACAGACTCCAGCTCAACCCCGACAAGACTGAGTGGCTTTGCATACCTTCGTCCCGGGTTTATTCGGACATTCCACCTCTAGTTATGGGGGGTGAACTATTACCCCCCGTAGATAGGGCTCGCAACTTGGGGGTCCTCCTAGATTCACGGCTCACTTTGGAAGACCATATTGGAGCCGTGACTAGGGGGGCCTTCGCACAGGTTCGCCTGGTGCGTCAGTTGCGGCCCTATCTTAGCCGGGACGATTTATGCACGGTCACTCATGCGCTCGTGTCCTCTCGTCTGGACTACTGCAACGCTCTCTACATGGGGCTGCCCTTGAGGACTACTCGGAAGCTCCAACTGGTACAGAATGCAGCCGCGAGAGTGGTGTTGGGAGTCTCCCGATACTCCCACGTTACGCCTCTGCTCCGTGAGCTGCATTGGTTGCCAGTTGTCTTCCGGGTGAGATTCAAGGTACTGGTAACGGTATTTAAAGCACTCCATGGCATGGGGCCGGAGTACCTCAGGGAACATCTGCTGCCGGCATCAAGTTCCCTGCGCCCTGTGCGTTCCCACAGAGAGGGCCTCCTCAGGGTGCCACCGATCAGAGAATGTCGATTGGTGGCCCCCAGGGGGAGGTCCTTCTCTGTGGGCGCTCCGGAGCTGTGGAATCAGCTACCGGTTGAGCTCCGGATGGCGCCCGATCTTCGCTCCTTTCGTCGCGATCTTAAGACATTTCTGTTTGTACAAGCCGGCCTAGCCTGAGGGGGAGTGTTGGGGTTATTTTATTTTTGTTTTTTAACTTTTCTGGGGGGTTTTAGTGTTGTATTTATATTGTTTTTAACTAGGGCAATTTGTTTAATCTTTTTTTAATGTTTGTATTCACTATTTTATTCTGCCCTGTGAACCGCCCTGAGTCCTCAGGGAGAAGGGCGGTATATAAATGTTATTAAATTAATTAAAAAAAATTAAGATCTTTTTAAATTTCTGCGTTATGGCCAATAGTCTTATTCTGCTCTCTTCCTCTGTAAGATCTTTGTCCATTTGGCTCTGATCAGTACCATCCTCCTCTTATATTATATCCAATAAACTTGGAACGTGGAACGTGGAACTCAGTTCTGTAAACCATTTTGGTTGGAATTGCCATTACTATAGTTCTAGCATAATATGATTTGAGCATGCTGATAGGTACTTTGTATATTTTTGTAACGTTTTAGTTTTTTATTTTTTCTTTCTTTAGTGGGCCTCCAACCCATGTTGCATAATATAAGCCCCCTCCTCAGCATTTTATTGGTTTTAAGGGCACAGAAGACCATCACTTCATTCTCTATCTGAATCCCTTAAGTCTGACCTTCTTGTTGACCTTCAATTCATTTGTGAATCTTGTCATCTGGTTTGGTTTCGTTCCACCAAAACATTATATTGCATCTCCCATTCACACTGTTACAAGAGTGTAGTTAGTGAGAAGGAAATTCTACGTGCTAACCCTAAAATTTTTGCCAAGTTCCACCATTAACCAAAGCTTGGCTGCATGTTGAAAGGCTATAGAATGCAGCATTTACAGTTAAATGAAACTTTACAAGTTAAATCAGACATATTACTCTTCTTCAATTTCAGCTTTCATTAAGTGGCTTCTTTTTTTCTTGTGTGCCAAGCACAATGCTTTATTTAATTGGTTTAATAAGCAAAAGAGCTGGTTAAGACAAAAGAGGAAGGAGCAGGGGAGCAGCTGCTGAGGCCTCTGTGGAATCTGTTCCACTATTTCTATGGTAACTCCTGTGGTTAACTTGGCGTCTAAGACATTAAGAAAGAGACTGAAGGGCCTTGGTGGATCAAGGCACCCAGGCAGGTAACGCTCTACTTAATGGTCTGCTAAACACTGAACTCTGGGACGAAAAAACTTTATTCAATACTGCGCTTTCGTCAGCAACTGCTGACGTTATCAAAGTGTGAGCTAGCAACTGGAGGTGCTTGTTCTTATAGCCCTTTGGATGTGTTAATGATTGGGTCATTGAGCGTGTCATAGGTCTATCCGCCCCCCGCCCTCCTGTAATTAATTGTGTTAATCCTGATTCGGCTGCGCTGGGCAATATCTGCCTCAATTTTACTGTTCCCCCCACCTGCCTCACCCACTGATCCTGTTTGTTCTGCAAAATGTGGCTGGAACTGGGGTCCAACACATCTGGAGGATTCCTTGTTAGGGAAGCTTGTATTAGCTCATCCTGTTCAACTGGTAGTCAGCTAAGAAATGCTAATTTATTTAAGGCTGCCGAACATAAAGCCACGGACGATTCTACAGTGGTGAACTAACATATTGCGATTGCCTTGTCAACCGATACTAAATATGTATCCTGATTACCTGTGTCCCCAAAGTAATCCCTGGTGGCCTATTTCAGAGCCAATAACTTGATCAAGTCTTGGCTTGTACACTAGCCTATTACTTTCTAGGTGCTAACACTGTTGGAAGATTGTTTTTCAGCCCTTTCGGTTAACCATCTGCCAGGGTGGCATGAAAATGCCCCGGTTCCACTTGGATTGTTTGTCAGAGTCTTTACAAAGGCAGATCACTTACTTGCTTGAAAGGAGGAGATGACAGAGCCATAAGAGTCTGGCCATCATTTATTAATAGCACCGTGTTGCATTTCCTTTTGCCTCTGAAGTCCTCCAGGGACTGTAAAGAAAAGAAGAGATAGGGCGACGATGTAAAAGCTGGAGTCGGAGCCCATCAAGAAATTTGAGAGATTTCCACAAGGAATCAGAAGTACGAGTAGGAAGGGGAATCATATATTTTTACAGACACATGGTACAAAATGGCAAGACACAGGAAGTTCTAGATCGTCTCTCGTAAAAATATTGAGAATTTAAACTCTACATCCCAGCCTTTCAAATCACTCTCTTTAACAGGGCTTTTAAACCAGTGGTACGGGTACCACCTGTGGTACATTGGCACCTGGCAGGTGGTACGCGACCATCCTAGAAAAGTGGTAGCAAGTGAGGGAAATGAGCTGAACCGGTGGCAGCACCGCACAAGCCTGAGCGAGAGACACTGGAGCTGCAGGGCTGTCAGGGCTCAGCATAAGTGTCAGGATCAGCACTTCTTTGGGGCTGTCAGGGCTCAGCGGAAGCGCCAGGATCAGCGCTTCTTTGGGGCTGTCAGGGCTCAGCTGAAGTGCCAGGATCAGTGCCAGGCTCCAGCTGGAGCTTGGTAATGATCCTGGTGCTTCTGCTGAGCCCAGAAGAAGCGCCGATCAGCCGGAATGTTGCAGCATCTCCAGGGTCTTGTGATTTACATTCAGATGCTTGGCAACTGATTCATATTTATGATGGTCACAGTGTCCCAGGGTCATGTGAAGTGACCAAAACCTGCAGACAGGGGGAATAAAAACCAAACACCCCCCCATCCCACCCCCACTGCCAATCCTCAAGAGAAATGCTCACAACAACGAAAACCTCGGACAGGAGGAAGAGTGCCACCAGGCAGGCAGGCAGGTGTCTTGCTGGGCTGTGGCTTGGGGGGCACTTTTTCCAGTGCCATTGTAACTTCGAACAGTCACTAAGCAAACTGTTGTAAGTCGAGGACTACCTGTACTTCATCACTTTTTTCCTTTTTTGGGGGGGGGGTCATCAAGTTTTTGACACCTTGCTAGGCGACTGGTGGTACTTGGATGTTGCCATATCGTAAAAGTGGTACAATGGGTGAAAAGGTTGAAAAGCCCTGCTCTTTACAATTCACAAAACAAATCAAATGTAACAGAAGATCATGATAGACTTTTGTGAAGAAAGCCAGGCAGGAAGACTGCAAAGGATGGAAGGTGCCGGTCAAGTCATTTTCTATACCTCGGCAACGTTACGATGCCGGGAATCCGACTCCCAGAATTCCCCAGCCAGCATGCTTTCACCTTTATGAATTGTGTGAGAATTCAAAGAGAAACTAAAATAGAATCTATTTTAAATTTATTTCAGCAAGTCATTAATAACTGATCACAAACATAATCCACTATACATCATGAAAATTACATATTGTTACATTTCTCTATTGCTTTGGTATAATATGCAGATTGGTGTATGCAAATAATATGCAAATTAATATTTTTAATGGCATCTAACTAGCCTTTTTTTGGTCAAAAGCTTTTGAAGAAATTGGGGGAATCATCCAACGTCTTCCACAATAAATCTTCCCTTCTATGTATTTATTATCTGTATTTCCTAAAATGTGCAAATTAATGGATCATAGATTCAGTTTGTTGCTAGTTGCTAGGCTGTTACTGATCAGCAATACTTAAAAGTGTGGGCAACAATTTTGGCCGAAAAATTAACACATTTATTCACATCTGATTACTATTTATTACTACATTAACAGCATTTTCTGAGATCCCAAATGTGATTAATATCTCAAATAAGTTCAAATCCAAAAGTTACATTTGACTGTAAATAGACTCTATCCCTTTTAGATTTTGCAAACAGCTATTGAGAATTACTGTTACCAATGTTTATAAGGAAATTACCAATGAAGTAATTGGTAAAACTGTTTTTCCCCAGATAGTAAGACATCAATAGTTTCTTGTCATTTCCATTTAATTCTTAGGGAGGCAGTTCTGGAATAACTATTGCCAACTGGCATGCTTTCTTTCTAGAATTCAGTTCTAAAGACTATATGCAGTACATAATCAAAAGTCAATACAAATGCTACATCACATTTACTATTTTTCATAGATACATACACGTGCTTGTTCTTCCTGTAGTAATGCTCCCCCTCTTCTACAAGTAATCCACTACAGCATTTAAACTCTACTAACAGTCTTAAGATAGCCTGTGAGTAGATTTAGCTTGGTTGCAGGATTTACATAAACAAGTTAAAGAAGGAAAATGTTTGTGGTAGTCCATTCCACTAAGTTGTGTCATACTGATGTGATTTATTTATTCAGAGTCTTGGTGCTTTATTGCCTGTTCCTTGCTGACACTTTTTTTTAAAGGATTCCTGCTGTTGTAGAATTTCCATTTCCTAAACAAAGTTTAGTCAAATGTACACCGATTCTGGTTTTACTACACTCACCTTCTCCTGGTGGAATGCCCATGCCCTTGCCGTGTGTGTGTGTGTGCGCGTGCGCGCGTGCACAGGCACGCTTTAGAGTCAAGTGTTGACTCCTGGTGACTGCCTGGACATTTCTGAAGTTGTCTGCTTCTTCCTAGGGCTGAGAAAGAGTAACTGGCCCAAGGTCACCCAGCTGGCTTTGTGCTCAAAGTGAGATTTGAACTCATAGTCTCTTGGTTTCTACACTGATGTCTTAAACTCTACACCAGACATGTCAAACACAAGGCCCGGGGGGCGGATCTGGCCCGCTAAGTGCTTTCATGTGGCCTGTGAAGCCATCCAGGAAACAGTGAGGGAATGGCCCCCATTGCCTTGGCCCTGGCCCAGAGACCCTCCTTCTGCCAGAGACCCTCAGATCTGTCCCACTCCTGCCCAGGCCCCCATAGGCACCCTTGATGTGAACGATGTAGAGCTGGCCACGCCCACCCAGTAGGCCATACACACTTTAGCCACGCCCACCCAGTAGGCCACACCCACCCTGGCCATACCCACCCAGCCCCCTGAGGGCAACCACAATGCTGATGCGGCCCTCAATGAAATTGAGTTTGACACCCCTGCTCTACACCAATTCTGGCCCTGATGGCTAAGAATTAGGATAGTTCTACTGGTCTTCAAAAATTCAAGGGTGCCCATAGAATTATAGGACTGGAAGGGACGTTAGAGGTCTTCTAGTCCAACCCACTGCCCAAGGCAGAAAACCGTATACCTTCCCAGACAAATGGTTGTGCAATCTTTCCTTAAACACCTCCAGTGATCTTTTCTTAAACACCTCCAGTGATGCAGCACCCACAGCTCTGGGAGGCCAGCCGTTCTATTCCTTGTCAAGAAATTTCTCCCTAGTTCAACTAAGGAAGGTTGTATTATGATTTCCAACCCTGTACATAAGCTGGAAAAACCTACATTACAAACCTTGACTTTCTGCCTTAAGCATCTATTGACTGCTGGGGCCAAAAACTAGCATTCTGCACGTTTGCCTCCTTTCTTGCGTGAAAACCTTATCATTTTGTTTGTTTATAATGTGACTCATTCAGTCTTATCCAGAGCAAATAGTGGTAGAATATCTGTGTGAGAGTGTAAATCATATCTTTGTAATAAATTAATCAATATCATAAACTTGTGAAAGTTGACTGACCAACATGGCCATGAGCTACCTATACTCCTGCATATTGCTACATTTTTCCACTGAATCAGTTAATCACTTTCCTGAGGGGAATTCTTTTTCTTTTTAAAAAGGAAGAAAAGTAACTTTCAGAATCATGAGGCTGAATGGTTATGAATAGAATATTATTGCTTAATCTTGCTTTTTTTTAAGAGCCAGATGCTCATGTCTATGCTTCAGTTGTGTGGGAGGGTGCCAATTTTAATGATTTTTCAAAAATGAAAAATAGTAATAGAATAATACATTCTTAGAATCTGTGACATAACCCTGTAGCACCATAAATGGGAGAGGGAGTGGAAAGGGGAGCAAGAAATGTGAATTGGAATGTGTGATTCAAATTCCATGCCTCATATGTTTGTATATGATATTGCAACACATGTCAAAAGGACAGACCTGGTGGTCATGGTCTACCTTTCATAATTTTGGCATTATCATGTTTAGAGACAGATAATCACCTGAATAACCTTTATAGCACTAGTAATAAAAAAGGAATGGGGGGTATATCATAATTTTCTCAGCCTCCCACAAAATGAGAAAATGCACTATAGGTGGTCCTCAGTCCATTTGTTCAGTGACCGAAGTTAACAACACTAAAATAAAAAAAAATAACTTATGACCATTTTTCACACAACTGTTGCAGTTCCCTATGGTCACATGATCAACATTTGGCTGCTTTGCATCTGTCATGTATTTACGATGGTTGCAGTGTTCCGGGGTTATGTGATCCCATTTTGTGACCTTCTGTTAAGCAAGGTCAATGGGGAAGCCAGATTTGTTTAACAACTGCACGATTCACTTAAGAAATGTGGCAAGAAAGTTCGTAAAACATGGCAAAACTCACTTAACCATCGTCTTGCTTTGCAGTGTAAGTTTTGGACTTAGTTGTGGTTGCAAGCAAACGACTATCTGTAATGCAACGTGTAGAGACGTTGGGACTACAATCAGAAGTCACCAGCTCACTGAGTCATTGAAAAGAAATTACTCAAATGTTCAGTGACAAGTAGTCACTGAACCTTTATTAGGACATAAATTGATTGACAAGACTACTAATACTTCAGTATTGGAACTGCAGCATCATGCTCTTGGAGAAGGGACCAGTGTGTTTTTCTCTTAATCTCAAAGTGCTGCTGTCACAGTGGCACAGAAGCAGACACAGTTGATGGTCATCAAACTCTGGAAAGAGAACTGAACTGAACTGAACTACTGTCCCTTGCGTAGGAGAGTTTCAAAACAAATTGCTCTCAAATCTGTCTGTCATACATCTGATAATAACACCCAAACAATATTAAAACTGTCTTACAATATTTGTCCTGCAATACAGTATTTGTCCTGCAGAGATTTTTTTCTACAGAGGACATCTTTACAAACATGGTACATTATTAGTACCAGAGTTAATTACAGGTAGGCAATGGTTGGTTAAGGGACGTGGTGGCTCAGTGGGTTAGGACGCTGAGCTTGTCAATCAGAAGGTCGGCAGTTTGGCGGGTCGAATCCCGAGTGCCGCGTAACAGAGTGAGCGCCTGTTACTCGTCCCAGCTTCTGCCAACCTAGCAGTTCGAAAGCACGTAAAAATGCAAGTAGAAAAATAGGGACCACTACGGTGGGAAGGTAACAGCATTCCGTGCACCTTTGGTGTCTAGTCATGCCAGCCACATGACCATGGAGACATCCTCAGACAAGTGCTGGCTCTTCGGCTTTGAAATGGAGATGAGCACCGGCCCCTAGAGTTGGAAACAACTAGCACGCATGTGCGGGGGAATCTTTACCTTTACCTTTAATGGTTGGTTAAATGCCCACTTTTAATCCCATAATAATAAAGAAGTAAAAATGTTGAGACCCTCCTCTTATTTTTTGTTTCTTGAAATGTCCCCTTTTTAGACTTTTTTTGGTACATTTATTAGCTAGGGCAGTGATGGCGAACCGTTTAGAGACCAAGTGCCGAAACTGCAATCCAAAACCCACTTATATATGGTCGGGTGCGGAGTGGGTGTGGCCCATTGGGTGGATGTGGCCAATTGGGTGGCTGTGGTGGTAACGGTAGACTGGGTGGGACTAAAAAGTTCAATCAATCACTTCCAACTTTACGAGATCTTTTTCTTCCTGTGAGAAGTTGAAATTGATTGATTGATTGAACCTTTTTTTTTGCACACAGCGGTAGAGGCTTATATTGAAAACGTTTTATAAAACCCAGCTGAAGGCCTAGGACAGGGGCAACGGCGCGCGTGCCCACAGAGAGGGCTCTGTGTGCCACCTGTTGCACCCGTGCCATAGGTTCGCCACCTCAGAGCTAGGGATTAGGTTCAAAGTCTTGAATGTATTCTTTTGTAAAATATTCTTCAGGCAAAATTGTATTGGCTACCCAGATGGGAACTAGAATTGAATTCCAAACATAATTTCTGTAACTGTTATTTTGTTTTAAGGTCTTTAATTTTCTTGAAAACTTGCATGTACCCATTGTAAGATCATTCTAAGTCACATGGTTACTCAGAATCCAGTATGCAATTTTGTTTTACTGCCATGAACACCTGAGGGTGTTGATATTTGAGCCAAATTTAAATTTTCTTGAATTTTACAAGCAGTTTTGAAAACAGAGGTGAGCTACAATGCCTAGTGTGTCAGCTGTCCAGTGGCAGTGCCAGTTATTAAACATTTTCCAGTACACTCACTGAATATAGATGAATATACCAACAGGACTGCATCTGTTGCTACCTGAATGAGTATCATGTATTGCATCCAATGGGTACTAGAGTGGTTGCTGTGTTCAAAAGTTTAATTGATGTAGTTCTGAAGAAAGAAGAAAGAAATTCTATTGAAAGCCTCTTCTTACCCAAATTACCCAAATGTAATCAACTTAGAGCAGACATGTCAAACACAAGGCCTGCTACTCGTCCCAGCTTCTGCCAACCTAGCAGTTCGAAAGCACATAAAAATGCAAGTAGAAAAATAGGGACCACTACGGTGGGATGGTAACAGCGTTCTGTGCGCCTTTGTCGTCTAGTCATGCTGGCCACATGACCACGGAGACGTCCTCGGACAAGCACTGGCTCTTCGGCTTTGAAACGGAGATCAGCTTGTCGATCAGCTTGTCCTCGGACAAGCGCTGGCTCTTCGGCTTTGAAACGGGTCTGTGTGGGTGGACCCCTCGGAGAGCCTGGCTGACGCCCAACTGGACCACCTCCCAACGCTTGCCAGCCGCCGGGTTCTCCACGAAGTTCTGCAGGCATCCTGTTGCCCAGGACCGGGTCTGCACACCCGGACTCCGCAGCGGGCCTCGCTGGCCTACAGCTGACTCGGCTGCCTGCCTCCACCTATCAGCTGCTGGATGCGCCTGCGCAGATGGACTTTCCAGCAGGCCCCACAGGCGGCCGGTTAGACAGGCCGAGCTCCGCTGCCCACTTATCGGCAGGAGACTCTGCTCGAATGGGGCCAACGGCTGGACGAACTGTTCCCTGGTTAGGGATGCAGCCTGTTACCGACTGTGAGCTGGACCCGGGTGGACTGGCAGCCGTGGGCTGAGGCCTCGGTTGCTGCGGCCGGTGCGGGTTCCTTGCCGCCTCTGCCAGTTCTGCCTGGTGGTGAGGTGCAGGGATTCCCCAGACAAGGGGTGGTGGTCCTGGGTTGGGGGGTGTCTGGCATGGCCGTGTGGGGTGAGGGGGACTTCTTAGGGGTTCGGGCAGGGATCGCTTGGAGTACTTACCCTGTGGGAGGCAGCATGCCGGGGAGGATGGACGGAGGAGCAAACGCGTGAGGCGCAAAGGGGAAGGGGTGATTTATAGGCACAGGGCCAGATGTTAGTTTGCATCAGGGGTGTGTGGTTACTGTGCATGCAAGCCATAAAGAGCATTGGGAGCATGGTGCTGCCAACGCTGACTTTATCCTTGTTGGAAGCTGAATAAAGCAATCCTTGGTTGTCACCCGTTCCTGCTGTCGGCTGTGAGTGTGTGCGTCGTTCTGCGGACGGGTTGTGACATTAGGTTTCTCTGATGTTGCAGGAGTGAAAGACAAAATTGCTATTAGGACTGTAGAGGTTCTGTTTAGTGGCTTTGTTTCCATCTTTAGAGCTAAACTGATAATAGATTGACAAGGCCTTTTTGAAGGGCAGAGTGCCAGTCAGTTCTTTTAGTTCAATGCAACATTTAGTGATGATCAATTGCATTCTTTAAAATTGCAGCCAGGTGTTTCCTGTTATATGGCACAGCTAATAATAGAATTTGAGGGCCATCACGTACAGGACATCTAAAGGGAAAAGGCTACCAATATGTACCTTGTGGTGTCCTATTTACTTTTAAATACAGTACATGTTGCTCTGGTGCCCACATTTTTAAACTATTCATCAAAAGGTTAGGTGGTGGTTTCTTCTTCTTTTTTCTTTTTTGCCAACCTGACACAACCCAATCTATCTTGTGTGGCCCCTGTTTCATTGCTGGTTTTCTTTGTAATTTATTCCTGCCTGTTCTTTTTAAAAAACTGAGCTTGATGTCTGTCAAATAACTCCCTTGTTACATGAGCAGAATGGAAAATGAAAGAGAGATGATGTCCACAACCTACGATGCAATATTGTGAGATCAGTTTAGGGAAACAGAGGTCCCCCACTTGTGGTGAACTATAGCTGCTAGCAATTCTGTGTATCTCTACTTCTAGTACTGCTATGGTCTAAAATCTTATTGGCCTCTATATCCCATTTGTTACTTTAATTAGAGCTACCATGTCTGGACTGCCAAAATCTAGATAACAACCACAAGATGGTAAAAAAGCAAAAACCTTATCTCTTTCTAGTGGTTGTTTGGATTTCTGCAGCCAAAGTAGAATAGCCCCAATGGATCAGGAAGAGAGAAATAAGTTAACATTAGGTATAAAATCAAATTAAATAGAAAATAAAGGCAAGTAGATAGATAATCCAGGATAGTTTGCTCATTATATACAGCACACATTGGCACACATTTCCTCTGTTTCTCTTTGCTGCTATCTAGAAGTTGTCTGGATTTTGACAGTCCAAATCTACCTCCTCCTCCTCCTCCTCCTCCATCTTGTCTCCTCCTCCTCCTTCTTCCTCCTTTTCCTTCTTCCTCTCCTTTCCTCCTCCTCCTCCTCCTCCTCCTCCTCCTCCTCCTCCTTGTCTTCTCCTCCTTCCTCCTCCTCCTCCTCCTCCTCCTCCTCCTCCTCCTCCACTACTACTACTACTGTTACTACTACCACTACCAAAAATTAGGTAAGATAGGAACTAGTGCACAAGCAGGATAGATATTGGATTTTCTTCTTAATTGAATTGAAGTAATTATTCTAATTGGCACTTGTTAATACTTTCCTTAAATTTGGTCAAACAGGGAACTTAATTTCAGCAGGAAATTCTTGAACTTGTAATGGCACTCCCTCAGATCTAATTTTCATTTCTCTAGTTTCCTAATACTATGACAGTTGTTCTGTGTAACTGGAGTGAATAAACCAATACAGGCAGACAGAATATACCAGCCTGTGAAACCAGGTGTTCTCTTCATAGCTATTATAAATGTCAAGACAGATTTAGGAATCAAGTGATCTTTTCCTCAGGTATGTGTAGTGGAATGTATGGGTGAGCCTGGGAATCAGGGGAGGAAATGCTGTCTAGGAAACAGATAAGGCAGGCAGTCAGAGAAAGAAACCAGAAAGGACCCACCCTGATGGAGTAAGCCAGGGGTCTTCAAACTTGGCCCTTTTATAACTTGTGGACTTCAACTCCCAGAATTCCTCAGCCAGGCATACTGGCTGAGGAATTCTGGGAGTTGAAGTCCGCAAGTCATAAAAGGGCCAAGTTTGAAGACCCCTGGAGTAAGCAGTTAAAGATGGTGATAGGAAACTTGTACTTTCAGACTTGCAAGATTCTGTTAAAATAGCCTTACAGCAAGTAGGATTCATTCATCTTATTGTGTTTCCTCTCTGATTTACCTTGGAGAGCTGACAGTCTTCTACAGGCCCAATGGAATTGGATACTGTGTTTAAATAAATAAATGTAGAAAAACTGCTTCTAAAATGAGTGAGAATAAGTCATATCAGCTTGCAAGCTGAAAAGAACATATTTTACCATGTGCACTCTTAACAAAAAAAGGAAAATATTTTACTGATGGTTCTGAACTGGATTCATAGTGGGTTAGTTAGAAAAAGGCTCAACATCACCTCTGTTCTAATCAACTGATCTATCATGGAGCATACAAATAGTTATACAGTGGCCAACCTGCACACACGCACGTGAATTAAATATTGAATGGTGATCTAACAATCAGACAGACCTATGTGGGAGCAATTTGGGGGAATAATTCCCTTAAGAGGGAAAGTATGTTAAGTGATTCTGATTTTTCTGCAATAATTCAGGACTCTCTTCTCTATCCTCTTAGCCACAATACTTTATTACCTTTCTAATATTAAAATGAATTCTTCAGCCAAGAAAAGATGAAGGCACAGGTTACATATGAACCAGATCCACTACGTGGAGTTTCTCTGTGACAAATCATAGCAATAATAAATATAATTATTCCAAACATGGGCCCAGTTTGACAGTATAAGGAAAAATTATCAAGAGGAATGGAGCTGTTGGAGGCGACAGCTCAAAAGAAAGCAACTTTAATGAGGACAACTATTGTAGAATTCTTGGGAAATAGATTCCATAATTCTCATGTGTCATATTCACAGATCAGAATAATCATTCACTTATTATTTGAATGTAGATGACAAAGCAGAGCTAGAGAGATCATAGTATATTACTTCTATACTATTGTTCATTGATTTACTGTAACACATAATAAAGGGAAGACTTCAGTCAAACTTCTGAAAAGGAATATTGTATTGAAAGAATGTAAATTAAATACACATTGAAAATTAAGAGGCTTTTCACTTTTTTTTTAGTTTACCGCTCACAGAATCAAACAAAAATTTTAAAGAGACTTTACATACAACCTGACCAGCTATAGTCTCTAGATCCATTTTCAGGAAATATGTATAATGTCAGAAACGATCAAAAATATGTATTAAATAATAAAAGTCTCAAGTATGAACACTACAGTCTCATGGATGACTTCTTGAGATTTTTGCATTTAAAAAAATAAAAAATAAAAATTCTTAATTTGGGATTCCCCAAGAGTCAATTTGAGTCAAGTTCCCCAAGAGTCAGCCTAAGTCTTTTTTTTAATCTATTAACAGCCATCCTAAATCTGTTGTAGTTTTTGGCATGTCCATGGTTGTATAGGATTTTCAAGGATTAATCTTTGTTTTAAATGTTGATATATGAAAGAGACTATTACCAGATTAGCAATTATGTAGCACCAAAGTTATACTATGGTTTACATTGTAGCATTGGTAGTCCTTCAGTTAAAAAAGTTTTAACAATTTTGTTTACATGTTGTCATGATGTCACATACTGTATGGAACGTATCACATACATATCATTGCATCGAATAAAAGGGTATATGGATACATACTTCCACAGTAATTGTATTGCAATTATTTTTTTAGCCAGAAATTTTATTTCAATATCCTTTTTGTCTGTGCAGGATATGGAAGCTGGAGTGAATTGGCGAAAGCACTTGAACATCAAAACAAACCGAGAGTTGATCCAAGTCTTAAGCTCTATTTGCCCATAAAGGTAAACAAATCATAGAACCTTATGTGGATTAAAGATGTTATTAAACAGATTAAGTTTTGAAGTACATCAATAAAACTATGCATTTTAAAAAAATACATCCAACAAATGTAACAATCAGTGCACACAGTGGAAATAGGAATGTTATCCTGATTTGTTATTCAAAGTTATTACCTCCCAAAATGGAATTATTTTCACATTAAACAGGTAAAGCTCAGCTCTCTTGTGTGCAATTAAAATAGTTGCAGAGGGCTCCCATCAATGGTTATTTTGTTGATCACCAATCACATAATTCTAGCAGGTCCATAAAATGAGCAATTCAGTTGCTACAAAGCCTACACACAAATTATTTTCACAATATTTTGGACTAGTTTAGGTCTTCACTTCTGAGTTTGAAAAGACAGGTATACAGGTAGTCCTCAACGTACGACCGTAATTTATACCAAAATTTTCTGTTGCTAACCAAGACAGCTGTTAAGTGAGTTTTGCTTAAGGTCACTTTCCAACCTTTCTTGCCACAGTTGTTAAGTGAATCTGGCTTTCCCGCTGACTTTGCTTGTCAGACGGTCACCAAAGGCGATCACACGACCCCAAGACACTGCAACTGTCATATATACAAGACAGTTGCCAAGGGTCCAAATTTTGATCACGTGACCACAGGGATGCTACAATGGTCGTAAGTGTGAAAAATATTCATAAGCCACTTTTTTCAGTGCTGTTGTAACTTTGAATGGTCACTAAAGAAATGGTTGTAAGTTGAGACTACCTGTATTTTGCTGGACAATCCCAGCTTTTTGTTAGGACAGACTACACATCAAAATCAATATAGTATCTTCTTGTTGTTTCCTCTTAGTTACCTAAACTGCAGTAAAGATAGGAGGAAGAAACCAAACCAGACTTAGCAGCAGGCATTTGTGGTTGCATTTGCCCAAAGAAAGTTGGCTCAGGATCCAGGTAGAAGGCAGTATTTTTCAGAGAGGAATGAAACATTTTTACCATCTTGACATCATAACCATCACTTCCATTTTATTGAGTGTTTAGCATACATTCTTATAGCCACCATTTCCCAAGATAAAGCAGAGGATTAAAAAGCACGACAAAATCACAAAGGGGGGACTCTAAAAAGTGAGGTGCTGATGGCATAGCTGCAACCTGTGTCCCATGAAAACTAAAAATGACAAGGGGATGCTTAAACACACTAGTTTAGCCGTGCAATGCAATTACTCAAGATGAGATTTAAAATACTCATGTTTGGTTGAAAAACAGCAAAATCAGAAATCATACATCCAGGTATAGGATGGGGGAATATCTGACTGATGGTGTTGATGAAACAGATTTTACAACTGCAAATTAAATGTGAGCCAGTTGTATGATATGGCGGGGGGGGGAGTAAATTTTAGGGTTATAAGAGGATATAATTTCCAAATCACAGAAGGTAATAATTCTATTCAAGGTTTGTATTGGCAAATCCTTTGTCCAATTCTGGGGACCACTCTTTAGGAAGATCTAGAGAAATTGGAACAACTTGTAAAAAGTATAACAAAAGTTATCCAGGTCATGGTTGTCCCAAAGGTGCTTTTTTCTAGAAGCTGCTGGACTTTCTTTTGTTTCAATGCAATCTTCAAGGGGGGAAAAAGTGCCTTTTGAAAAAAAAAATCACCTTTGGGATGCAACAAAAGATGAAACTAAGATTTAGAAAGTTAGCTGAGTAGATAGATAGATAGATAGATAGATAGATAGATAGATAGATAGATAGATGGATGGATGGATGGATGGATGGATGGATGGATGGATGGATGGATGGATAGATAGATAGATAGATAGATAGATAGATAGATAGATAGATAGATAGATAGATAGATAGATAGACAGACGATGGACGGACGGACAGACAGAGTCAAAGGATGTCATATAAATCAAGACCGATTTGCCTCTCATTTCAAAATTTAAATTGCTAGAATAATTGGGATAGTAATGATTGCAGGATATTTTTGTATTCATGGACCTACGTTTAAATTAGCTATATGCCAATCTTTCTTATTGATATAATTTCTATATCATGCAATCTCTGATAGATCTCGGGGGGGAAAAAACATGTGTGCAAATTCACCATTTCCAAACACCTCTAAATCTTCTTAAAAACTGTGTTCAGCGGCACAGGGGGAAAAAAACAACCTCAACCTTTTCTTTTGTTTCTTCCTCTGATGAATTTAGAACCAAACAGAACAAAAAAGCTGGAGCAATAGGACCAGTTCTGCAACATCGGAGAACACTCCTTCTGGGATACCCAAGGTTAATCTCTCCCTATATAAAATCTCCTACCTATGAAGTTATATAACTAGAATAAATATGCCTAGAAGTTATGATGGTCTCAGAAAAAGTGATTTACATCCTGTCCTTGAAGTTATGACCATTGCACCACTCCATGGTCCCGTGACTGCAATTCAGGCACTTGGCAAATGCCGTTTATGGGGGTTGCAGCATCTTGTAGTCCTGTGATCGTGATTTGCAAGTTTCCCAGCTGTCTTCCAACAAACAAAGTCAACTGGGGAAGCTGGATTTGCTTAACAACTGTGTGATCCATTTATCAACCACATGATTCACTTGATGACCACAGTAAAGTAGTCGTAAGATTAGATCTAGTCACATGATCAAGTCATGGTGTAAGTAAATATTTAAGTCTATGAACAATCTTGGGCTTCCCTTCCATGCATTGAATTGCAGTACATAAAGATAGCAGAAGTGTTTGTTCCTTACATATCTTTCATAATGGAGTTTCACAAGTGCATGGTTTCCACTGAATCTATTGTGGCTTAAAATTATGTGAAAATAGTTTAGGGCAGTATATATTCAGTGGATAGAATCTTATAAATATTGTTTTAAATATTCTTTAAGCATCAACACAAGGTCTCCATTCTTCCAGGCTCCTTTTTATCTAATTTATTTTCATTGGCATTTTCACATTCTCCATATTATATGTAGCTGATTTGCTCCAGAGATAGCGAACTGCCAGACATTTTTTTTAAAAAAAGGGACAAAGCTATTCCTTTCTTCCTTTCATAGCAACAAGGGTTGAAAAGGGCCTTTCCCAACAAATTATGAGGGTTGCTTTGTTTTGTCTCACTGAGCATCAATCAGTCTCCCTGTCATCATGCATAACTTGCTGTTCCCATATGTTTCGCTGCATAGATCGTAGGCAGCTGAGATCGTAGGCAGCTGAGACTGATAGAGATGTAGCCTTGGTTAGTGTAGTGGTTAAGGCAGACATGTCAAACACAAGGCCCGGGGGCCAGATCCGGCCTGCGAAGCAGTGGCGTAGCGTGGGTTGTCAGCACCCGGGGCAAGGCAAGTAATTTGCGCCCCCTAACCGCACCGCACGCCTGGCACCCCCCCTCCACAGTGGGCAGCGGCCCGGCGGCTCGGATCGGATTCGCACAGCCAGCACTGCAGTGAGATTGAGTGAGTGAGCCAGGCAGGGGCAGAGAGCTGCGAGTGCGAGCGCCCCCCCAGATGTTGCACCTGGTGCGGCCGGCCCCCCCTGCACCCCCCACGCTACACCACTGCTGCGAAGTGGTTTCATGTGGTCCGCGAAGCCATCCTGGAAACAGTGAGGGAACGGCCCCCACTGCCTTGGCTCCGGCCCAGGCCGTCAGGAGCCAATGTACAATTTTGTGGTGGTCATCTATGCTGAAATACATTCAGTCTTAGCTCCACAAGGCCATCTGGAAAGAGTGAGGGACCGGCACCTGCCGCATCGGCCCCGCCCCCTGGGTGCACGCTAGGGAGATATCACCCTTTGTCAGGAATGAAGAAATGAACCATCGCCTGGAAGTGGCCAGCACATGGCCCTGGCTACTTCAGGCAGGCTAGGGGCTGGGCAGCATTGTGCTTCTCTTCAAATTTGTGCCACCCGGCTCAGCCTCTCAGCGCTGTGAGGAGAGGGCCATGTGCTGGCCACTTCCAGGCGATGGTGCATTTCTTCATTCCTCATGAAGGAAGACACTTCCCCAGCTGCATTTCTTGCCTGTTTTTCTCCCTCCCTCATCTCAAATATTTTCCCATCACTCTGTTCTTAGGAAGGAAGGAAGGAAGGAAGGAAGGAAGGAAGGAAGGAAGGAAGGAAGGAAGGAGAGGGAGGGTCTGAGGGAAGTCCTGCCTTAGTCCTTCCCTGCTGCCCTTTCACCATCCCCTTGCCCCCTCCTCCTGGCCTAACCTGGGTGGTCTCCCATCCTATTGCTAAGGAAGCTTTGGATACAAAGCCAGGTGTCCTCACATGGAGAGGGAGTGGGCCTCCCTTTTGACTTTGCCCTCATACCCATCATGAGCAACCTGGCTAAGGAGAGCAAGCACAGCAGCTGGGCACCCCCTTGGGGAAGTGGGGCTGGGCTTAGTGCTGCTGGTGCTTGAGGGCTTGGCTGGGCATTTGACCTCCACACCACCGTCCAGCCTCCCCCCCCCCACATGGCCTGAGAGGAACAGTGAGGCTCCTCCAGTGGACCGTGCCTTGGCACTTGCCCCAGTCCCATCTCCTTCTGCCAGAGACCCTCAGATTTGTCCCACTCCTGCCCAGGCCCCGATAGGCACCATTGACGGGAACAATGTAGAGCTGGCCATGCCCACCCAGTAGGTCACACACACTCCAGCCACGCCCACCCAGTAGGCCACACCCACTCTGGCCACACCCACCCAGCCCCTAAAGGGTAACCGCAATGCTGATGCGGCCCTCAATGAAATTGAGTTTGACACCCCTGGGTTAAGGCATCAGAAACCAGGAGACGGTGAGTTCTAGTCCTATCTTAGCCATGAAAGCTGACTGGGTAACTTTGGGCTAGTCATTCTTTCTCTGCCTAACTCACCTCACAGGGTTGTTGTTGTGGGAAAAATAGGAGAAGGAAGGTATATTAGGTATGTTTGCAGCCTTGAAGTTATTTATAAAAATAGTAAAGGGCATAAATAAATAAACACATTCACACATGGGATAAAAATGGCATCTTTTTGTATACAATTTTATTAGAAGTTTTATAAGGAAGATAAAAAGTAATATAAACTAATTTAATATAAGGAAGGAAAAAGAAAAAGTGAAATCCAAGAGAAAAGTAAAAATGCAAGAAAGGAAGAAAGTAAAAAAAAAATAAAAAGATACAAAAAAGTGGCTTGCAATCTTCTTTATAGCAATTAAGTATAATAAATTTACCTCTTTCTGTAAAGTTACAATGCAGCTTTCCATGGCCAGCTTTCTGCAGCCAACTAGCCACGGGACAAGAGTTACACTAATATCGAAAAAATGGTGCAATAGAATCATTATAGAAAGGATGCAAAGGGAAGGACAAAATATGTGTATGACAAAAATTAAAATGCTCTTTATTATTTTAAATAATTGAATTGAATTCTTGAGTTGTCCTGCGGCACGTTGTCCCATTCCACACCCTTTTGCTCTCAAATGATCACCAGACCCCACCAGGAAACTGCCCAAGAAATGAGCTGGAGCTTCTGAGGTTGCATGTGTTTCTCTCCCCAGCTAACTTCCTCTCTTAGCCTCCTTTTTGTAGCAGTCATTGGTCTTCCAGACTCTGCTGCACATCACTGGCTGTTGCTCTACTTGTTGGGATAAGTCTTCTTTGATGAGTGATTTTCACTTAGTGCAGGGGTAGGCAACCTTGGCTCTTTTATGACTCATGGACTTCAACTCCCAGAATTCCTGAGCCAGCCATGTTGAGGGGAAAGGGAGAGTTTCCAAGCTGAGCCATGCTGGCTCAGGAATTCTGGGAGTTGAAGTCCACGAGTCATAAAAGAGCCAAGGTTGCCCACCCCTGAGTCTTAGTGGCTGATTTCTAGACTCATCTGGTTTCAAATCTGTTCACTCATTGGTCTTCATATGTCCAAGTCCGCATTTCTTAGATTGTTTTGTTCTTTGCTTGCTTCGTGGCTCCGTTTGCTGATTTTTTCCTCTTACCTTCCCCAAGTAGTTACTGACTTCAGATAAAATCCATAATGTTCACTAGAGTTTTAGATGCTACATTTCTGGGCTAGGGATCTGTGGGGAGATGAAGAGAGAATGATTATATGGGGCTTAGGTACAGCTTGTAAGAGTTAGATATAGGAGGGGGGAAAAAGGGCTGAGAAGAATCAATAAATATCCCAGTGTGTGATGACAAAACCTTATAGATACCAGTTTGAGATACTGTATTAAGACAAAAAAACCCAGAAGGGGTATAAATATAATAAATAAACCTTACATTTAGAAGTATATGTGCATATTTCAAGGAATACATTTTTTTAATTTTACAGTACTATAATGTGAAATATATATTAGCTTATTTCCCAAAAGACCTATAACTTTGTCAACTTTCTGAAGGCCATTTAGAAAATGTAGAATAAGGAAATGTTCTCAGAACCTTCATCCCCATTTTTTTCTTCTCACGATTGCTTTCTGATTTACAACACATTGTACGAGTTCCTTATCTTTCTTGAGGAAGCCTATGACGTAAGACAATATTTGTTATTGAGAAATGATTAGTGATTTGCTGGCAGCACAAGATCTGTCAATTTGTTCTCTCACATTGTTCTGCAGGTCTATTCCCCTCACAAAATTTGTCCCCAAAGAAGTGGGCATTAGAAGTGAGAACTTGAAATCCATTTTAAAAACCATTTTCCTGCTTGTAGGTTAGTTGGTATATTTATGATACACTGCATGAAATCAGCAGTGCCTACAAATGGAGGTCAGGATACTTCCACATTAGGACTCAGTGCCAATTGCAAAATATGTTTCTGTTCTGTTCCTAGCCTACATGAGTCCTTGTTATGCTCACAAGGAAACACCCCTCTTTTAGGAAACAGGCAGGAACCACAAGAAAAAACCAACCCCTTTTATTCTCACAGACTTGAGTCAATGTCCAAGGCAAACAAACACAGTCCACAGAAACTTGATCCTCTACTTGAATGGTTGCCTTCGGGAACCAGCACCTCCCACACCTTCCCTTTTATAATTCAGCCAAGGCATGGCTTCCTAATGCCTTCTCCTTTGCCTTTGGAGCCACCCCATTGCATTCCTACTCACTTCTCTTGCTTGTGCTTTCGTGCATCCTGGATTTATCCCAATTGTTCTTCATCACTGTCCAACTCAAGCTCCCAGCACAGCTGTGTCTCAACCTGAGTGTGAGTAGAGGGGCCAGGCTCCTCGTCCGACTGTAAGTCTTGGTGCTCCTCAGAGCCTTCCTCTGAGTCTAATGTCACTCCAGGTCCCTCCTCCTCATCTGATTCCTCAGACTCAGCTGCCAGATCCACTGGCTGGCGAGGAATCACAACAGTTTCTAAGGTGTTAGTAATGTCCGTAAGGTAAAAAGTTAAAAGTTTCCATATCCAATCATGTCTGAGTTAGGGTGCAATGTGCATCTCTGTTTCTTAGCCGATGGAGCCAAACTTGTTTGAAGACATTTTCTGTGGCCAGCACAGCTACTACCTTCCCACCAGTGATACTGATTAATCTACTTGCATTTGCATACTTTCGAAGTGCTAGGTGGGCAGGAGCTGGAGCAGGAACAGGAGCTCACCCTGTTGCATGGAGTTTGGGACTTGAACCAGGACTGTCAGCTGTCCAACTGACAAGCTGTCCAACTAACCGCTGAACCATTGCACCCTCTTAATGCCCATAAGCTAAGCCTATATATTTTCAAATCTAGTGTATTTGAAATTGCAGGAAAAAATGTTGCTTTTTTTTTACATGATGCAACTCTGGGGAGGTTGCAGGCAATCTGTTTACTATTTTTAAGAACTTTTGCCTTACCCTTCCTCCTGGGCTTCAGCTGCCCTAGAAGGTCTGTCAAGGAGAAAGTTTGACAACTTTGTGGGTGCTTCTTAGAGGAATCTTTTGAATCGTTTTATTTTGCTTGGGGTTTTTTGTTGTTTTTTTTGCATACTGCCAGAAAAACATGTACCGTATGACATAAGTATTGAATATGAATAGACATCACTTTATTTTATTTCCTTTTATATGGCGTGAGGCGAAGGGATTTTTTTCTCTCTCTCTCTTAAGACTTGCAGCAGTTCAGAGTACAGGACTGTTTCTCTGATCGTCAGATAACATAGTCACTGACTGCTTTTTTAAGGAATTAAGAAATGAAAATGGTGAAAATAGTCTACTTACCCGTCATCAAAGTAAAATTTTTAGTTGTTTTCTAGTACTCATTTAGAACAGAGATTCTGCATCTAGATGGAGATGTGTTAGCCCTCAGACAAGACAAAACTTCATAAAGTGCTCAGGTTAAAGTTTCTATCAAATCTGGCATAATTCTGGACTTTTGAAATCCTTAGACTATACCCCAACTTCTATTGCTGCTCATTTGCCCTTTTGATAAAGTGCAAAGAGCTATTGCACCCATTACCCAGAAGAAATTTGAATAAGCTATGGAGAATACCGATAACAGGGAACTGCTACTGATTTTAGCCATTGATACATATTTTCAATTAATTGACTGTCTCATCCATAATTTACACTTTGTAATATTTGTTTTAGAAAATAATTGGCATATTTCAGTAAAAGGTTTAGTATACAGTAGTTGAAGCAAAGTGAACCATACTGTCGAAACATACCTATCAGATTATCTACAGTGTCATTGCATTAAGTATTATATTTAAAGATGTTAAATCTATAATAGAATTGGATAATATGAATTTCAACATTACCTAGAGGTAATATTTTAATTACATGCACCAAATAAGTAAACCTCCACCCCTTTAGATTTTCATACATAGTTATATTGTATTTGCCATTCCAAAATATTTAACCTTGTTGCTGTTTAAATGTCTTTTTTCTCCACCCTGCTATGAGTCCACCTAAAGTTAGAAATTGAAGCCAAGAACACAATTAGCTTTGTTTCTACTTGAAAACTGCTTTTGGATTTTATGCTTGAGGTGGGAAAAAAATGTAACTTTGATTTTGAGTTTTGCCAATTAGATAGGTTTGTTTTTATAGAAACGGCTATTTTATATTATTATATAAAAGTAAAAGGCTGAGATTTGATGCTATTATCTTATTCTACTGCATCAAAAGGAGTCAAAAGTCAATTTTATTTCTTTTTTCCCTTTCTCCTACACTTTTCCCTTCCCTTTTCCCTCCATTATTTTCCTATTATTTTCTTTTGTATTTTATATTATGTTTGGACAAACTAATAAAAATTTGAATGATTAAAATACGAAAGTGATGCCAAGATTAAAGGATCCATTCTTTTGCCTATTTAGGTCTTATTTGGATGGAATCAAAACAAATTAATTGAGGAACCAGGGGATTGGTTCTTCACCAAGAAGAAAGACATAGAGAGAGGGAGGGAGAGGGCATAAGCAGTTTCTTCAGAAAATGCACAATTTAGATTGAAGAATCAGAGTTAAACAGCTTAGCTATCCAAGCTTTTATTGATTCACCTGGATAAATTCCCAGCAAGTGCAGGTGTAAGATATGCCTAGAAGTCTCACACTTCTGGAGGACAGCATGTTGAGGAAATATGATTTATGATCTTACATATAACAGGATAAAACGTCTATCTACAATTGCAATTCCCAATATTTCTTCTTTGCCAACCATAATGTTTAAGGACCTCCATATAAGACAGAGGCTGGTAAAGTGATACCTTCAGGCACTCCGGGACATTGAGTTCACAAGATTGGTTGGTGCAGGATCAAATTTAAATCAAACTGAGTTAAATAAGAGGATTGTGTTCTTATTTGAAATATCCTGATTTGGGAATCCCACAAGTTTTTGGCCATTTTTTTTTTAAAAAAAATATTTCAGTGCTTGGAATATGGTCCATTTGCAGTGCCCATATGGTCCACCAGTGGTCCCTAAACACAGGCTGAGAATCAGTACTTGCTATCACCCTAGTTGATTTACATTTTCATGGAAGATGCCATGTAACCTTCCTGAACGTGTCGCTTATCTTGTAATCTTTAGCCATTTAGGTGTAAAATAATGTAACAGATTATAGGGGTGTTTTGATAACAAAAGCTCTTGCATTTTCATATGTGTGCAGTTCCAAGGTCAAGTAAATCTTCATGTTTTTGAAGACTGGTGTGGTGCATCTATTGAACAATTGAGGAGAAATCTTCACTTTCCTTTGTATCCTCATGTGAGTATCACTTAATTCAGGATTTTCTAATAGTTTGTTGACTAATGACCAGATTCACAAATCATTCTGAACCCAAAATGGCTGGGTTCGCAAGTCCCACTAATCTCCCACCAAACTTGCACAATGAATGGAATCAGTGTAGAGGGCAATCTTTTCTTATTTGGAGACACATTTAGAAATGTATGAGTATGTGATTATACTCCAAATAAATTGCTACCATAAGAGGACTTGTACATTCACAAAGATTGAGCCCCGGTGAGCCACAAAGAGTCACCAGCTTTAAAAAATGTGTACGAACAGGCCACTCAAATTTTACTTTTGAGTGTGTTTAAATAGAGGGAGAGGTTTTTGCATTATTTTTTTTATTATTCATGTTTAAATATCACAGATAAACCTTCCCTCCCTATGGTCTTGGTTGCTCTTCACTGCCTTTCTTACCATTTGTATTAACAATAAAATCTGCAACTTGGTTCTTGATTAATGTCCTCTAAATTATGATTATGGCTTTCTGACAAAATATTTTCATAACTAAGATTTGCTCTTTATAGAAGCATTTAGACCTAATTTTAATTATTAGGTCTGGAAAACATGTGTATGAAGAATGCATAAACAAATGCTTCCGATGCTCCCTGTATAAGATATAAGGGCATATAAATTGGAATGAGTTCAAGGCTAGGCTTAGGCTAAGTTTGTTATTATTATAATTAATAAAGCATAGCTCTTTGGATATTTCAACTGTATTTTTAAACTTGGTTTATACAAGATTACATGTTGGCAAGAACTGGAATTATAGGGCTGAAGTTGCGGCTACAGTTGGTACTTTGGGATCCACACTGCTATGTTATGTGCAAGTTGTACCTAAATTGCTCACTGCTTTAAAAGCCAGAGATTACTGACAACAACAATTATATTTGTAAAAATGATTATTAAGACATTTAGCTTAAAACTTCTAACTATTCAGGGAAGCAGAGCCTTAAGCATGAAACAACACATTGTTTCTTTTGTTTCTTGCCCATGCTGTATTTCTCTGAATAGCCCTGACCTTATTTCAGAATTCCCAACCATTCCTTTTTATTCTTTTATCCCCAACCATTCCTTTTTATTCTTTCTCCTCCATTCCTTTATCTTAGTCCAGCTCAATTTAGTAATGCTAACATTTCCTTTTTCTTCTACTTCTAGATACGGACTACTTTGAAGAAGCTAGCAGTATCACCAAAATGGAAAAACTATGGATTGCGGATATTTGGTTACTTGCATCCATACAAGGATGGTAAGAGGAGAGTAAAACTGGCTATGTTGCAAATAGCTTTTCAAGTGTAGAATAACTTGGCTCTAAGAGACTTCCATAGCTTTTAAATAGCATTATTAATGTGTTTTTTACATTTGCTACTCCCTTGTCAGGGTTGCTGCTGAGTAAATACATAGAGTGTGGCAGGACATATCCCATGGATTAGCATATGCTTAAATGTATTGCACTAAATTCAAGTCCTTTTCTTAGATAATGTCATTTTTTATTGCAGATTCATGTTTGATCCAGGCCTGGAGTTATCACAGGTTTCTGTACATACAGATAGTATTCTGTTTATCGCCTCTAGCTTTATTCTGTATTATTAACTTTTATATTTTCTATTGCTTACATTTCTTTTGTTTTACTTTTCTGTTTAAACTTTATACTCCTCACCAAATTCAAGTAATCCTCGACTTACAACCACAACTGAGCCCAAAATTTCCATTACTAAGTGAGACATTTGTTGAGTGAGTTTTGTCCCATTTTCTTGCCACAGTTGTTAAGGGAATCACTGCAGTTGTTAAGTTAGTAGTAGGGTTTTAAGTGGATCTGGCTTCCCCATTGACTTTGCTTGTCAGAAGGTCCCAAAAGGTGATCACATGATCCTGGGACACTCCCGACTGTCATATATATGAACCAGTTGCCAAGTCTCTGAATTTTGATCAGGTGACCATGAGGATGCTGCAATGGTCGTAATTGTGAAAAACGGTCATAAGTCAGTTTTTCCAGTGCTGTTGTAACTTCAAACAGTCACTAATGTTATTAGTTGAGGACTGCTTTTATAGTACAAACCTGTACAAGCTCCAAAGGTAAGTTGTGATTGAAGCTTCTTAAATGGAATAATAATAATAATAACAACAACAACAATAACAACAACAATGTTGGAAGGGACCTTGGAGGTCATCTAGTCCAACCCAACCCCCTGCTCAGGCAGGAAGCCCTATACCATTTCAGACTGTCCAGTCTCTTCTTAAAAACTTCCAGTGTTGGAGCATTCACAAATGGATACTTGGCAAAAGCTGCTTTCACAATGGATGCAACCTGTACTTTGGTAGATGGTAAAAATAAGAATGATTAAAAATAAAGCAAGTATTAGGAAAATGAGTCTCATTAAACATCTGTTAATGAGTGCAGATTGGTACCATGAGGTTTAATTGTACTGCTATTGGATTTATTCCAATTTTTGCAAATTGTTACCATGTGAAATGAGAGAGAGAGAGAGACAGACAGACAGACAGACAGACATTATATCGTTGGAAATGATATGTTTATTAAAGATATATCATTCTGCTTCCTTCCACTGGCATGGAACACTATTTTCCATCTTTTTCAAATATTTCTTACTGTTAAGTCCAGTTTTGTTTTTGAATTTCTGTAGGTATGTTCCAGTTTGCGATTGGGGCTGATGACAATGCTGAGTTTTGGCTGAGCCAAGGAAAAAACATCTCAGAGCTTCAACTGATGGCCAGCGTAGGCAAGGTGATCAACCACATTCTCTCAATTCTTTATTTCATGTACAACAAGGAAATTGCTTGTTCATATAAATTAATAAATATTAATTTATGTATTTGAAATCGATACAACTTTACTATATCAGCCCACTATTGAGGTTAATTAATGCTTCACCCATTATATGTTTATGTTTGACAGCTGTTGTATGTTCTTGAATGGTATCCCATTAAAAATTGTAGAATTACCTGGGACTCTTACAGAGACCAAGGATACCAACTGTCAGATTTGTAGCAGGATACAAAATGGGAAAATCTGTATAACTGAAATGAGAAAATAATGTAAAACGGTTTCCTATTTAATTCTACTATCTACATACACCTAAAGTAGCACAGAACTGCAGAAGAGTTAAAAATGTATAGCAACTTGTCTTGTGCATAGTATTAACATTTCATAACCATATATGTTTATTATGTTTTGGATGCATTAATTCAAGGGCCATGGGGATTCTGATTCCAGTTTTGATGAGTTCTTAAACTGTGAAAATAATCTCTCTGCGATGTTTGGGTTACACAAGTGAAGATGACAATGAAAAATAGGCAGAATGTTATAAATTTAAATTCATGGATTATCATACGAAGTCACATTTAGAAAGTATTTGAATATTTTAAAAGCAAGGGTCTTTTTTTACTTTATAAAATTTTAAAAAATTGCAACAAAAGGCATAAGAGCATGCTTAAAATTTTTGTGCCTACGTTAGCCAGCTCGGGAAATGTCTTATTTCATGTACACACGCATGCCTGCATATATTCATTCAATATTTACAGCTCATAATTTTTGCTCAGTCGCTTGCCTTCTCCTTTTGACCCCATTTACTCAGTCACAGCCACAATGCACCCATCTAAATGTGGGTCAGCCGAGAAATGACACTATAGCAAATTGCAAATCTAGCAGCTGAATGAATAGTCACTGCCTCTTCTACACTTCTTCTCTTTTTATATCTCTCATTCAGCTTTGACATCAATGCTGTTCTGTCTTAAAGGTCAAGAGCAGGGGTAGGCAACCTTAGCTCTTTAATGACTCATGGACTTCAACTCCCAGAATTCCTGAGCCAGCATGGCTGGCTCAGGAATTCTGGGAGTTGAAGTCCACGAGCCATAAAAGAGCCAAGGTTGCCTATCCCTGGTCAAGAGCAAATAGCAATCAAGAACATTCATGCGTTTAACTACAGTTGAAGACGTACATTATGTTATTTAATCTGATTAAACCCTTGTACACTATTACACAGTCTGTGGGGAAAAAACGTGTTCTGGCTTTATGTGTCTGAAGCCTAACATAAAAGGGATGTTTTGTATCTTTGTTCAGACTGGAAAAGAGTGGACAGCACCAGGTGAATTTGGGAAATTTAGAAGCCAAAAGTCAAGACTCGTGAAGTGAGTAAACTGAGATAATTAATTCTATTTTGTACATTACTCAACTGGATACAAGCCAGGTAGCCATATTTTCTTTCCCATCTTAAACCCAGTCTGCAAATCTTTTGTCATGGTGTGTGTATATTTTAAAAAAAAACAATTCTAAACCACTTTCCAAAATATTTGCCAGTGGAGTTTTTATTTCCTCAAAATAATTTCAGAGTGCTCCCTAGTGGCTAGTAGTACAATTTTCTACACATCTATTGATCTAGTAGAAAAGAATATTTGTAATTTAGGATTGAACTCTGGGATCCTTGGTGCTCTCTGAGTTTGGTGGTTTTCTTGCACACATCGCATTACTAAACTACGTAGCATCACCAGTGCTAATATGATGGCACTGATGATGTTATCTAATTTGATAAGGAAACAGTCTGCAAAAAAAACCCACCAAGCTCAGAGAGCACCAAGGATCCCACATTATTAATCCCCCTTTTCCCTGGGTTATTTCTCCATTTGCACCTAACCTTAGCATTAAAAAGTTCTGGCAATATCTTGTTTCCACCAATTTTCCTTGGCATGGCTCTCATCTCGTTCCTAATTCAGGAATGAGACAGATTTATGTCATCCTTAGATGTAGCAATGTTAAAGGAGTGTTTCCCCCTCTTTAAGGCAACTAGTTTCAGCAACAGGCTTTACAAGGTTTGTAAAATCTTTTATGCTTCCCCACCCATGACGTTAGATTAGAGGCTAACTGAGATATTTAGTAGCTGCTTCAAAATTATGCAGATATGATTCTTCCTCTCTAATCTGCAATCACTGTCATCTGTCAGTGTTCTGCTTGACAGCTAGATGCAGAATTTTCCAGTACAGATCATCTGCTCAGCTGGCTGTAGTGTGAGAGTTTGAACTATACTGATTTAATGCAAAGTTAAACCTTTACATTGTTGGAAGGATGGACCCAGCCTCCGCCCCCCCCCAACCCACCCTCCAATCACCGCTACCATCCCAAAGATAACATGGAAAGCTCTAGAAATTGCCTTGTGTTCCCAAAAGGAAACTAAGAAAAATCTGAAGTAAAGTGCTGTTCATGCTTCAACTAACTTTATAACTCCAGTCTGTTGTGGGGTCGTGTCAACCGTCCCATTGGCATATGTAGCAAAAGAAACTCCTGGGTCATTATTTTACCAAGAGTATGCCTTTACTGATAGATCCATATAGGCAAAGTAGGGAACGGTTGCTGGAATTGGGTATGTGTGAAGAGAAGGGTGAGGGGTGACATGATAGCAGTGTTCTAATATCTCAGGGGCTGCCACAAAGAAGAGGGAGTCAAGCTATTCTCCAAAGCACCTGAAAGCAGGACAAGAAGCAATGGATGGAAACTAGTCAAGGAGAGAAGCAACCTAGAACTAAGGAGAAACTTCCTGACAGTTAGAACAGAGGTCTTCAAACTTGGCCCTTTTATGACTTGTGGACTTCAACTCCCAGAATTCCTCAGCCAGTGTGTCTGGCTGAGGAATTCTGGGAGTTGAAGTCCACAAGTCATAAAAGAGCCAAGTTTGAAGACCCCTGAGTTAGAACAACTAACCAGTGGAACAACCTGCCTCCAGAAGTGGTGAAGTCAGTTCTGATGTTTTCCTGCGAAAACTGGATAGTTTAAAATCCCTTTTTTTCCCCATTGGCCACCCGCATGTCCATTGTCCACCAATCCAGTGCCATCTCTTTGTTTTTGGGAAACAATCTGCTCCCCTCAGAAGACTCTCATCCTTGGACCTTGAGGTGTCAAGTTTCTCCCAGGCCTCAGTCGGTGGATATGAATTCCTCAATTTCCTCCCAGCCACCCATACATTCCAATCATACCCCTCCCTCCTCCCTTGATTCTGTTGTTTGACTGCAAGCAAAAGTGCACAGGAGTGGGACATGACAGGTTGTTTATTGTACTCAGTTCTGAAAGTTTAGTTTAGTGGTTGAGTCATCAGGCTAGAAATTGGGAGACCATGAATTCTAGTCCCACCTTAAGCACAAAGACTCTTTCTCAGCTCTAGGAAGGATTTAGATTTAGATTTTATTAGATTTATATAACGCCCTTTCCCGAAGGACTCAGGGTGGTTTACAGGGCATTTTAAAATCATACCAATACAAAATACAAAGTTAAAAGACAAATAAAAGATTAAATTATCCCTGAAAATAAAACCCAGTTAAAGGACAAACCACGTCTAAAAATATTTTCAAGGAAAACTTCAGAACCTTGTCCAGACAGTTGATGAAGTCAATACTGATTTGAAGGCACTTGATACAAAAATTACAAGAGTGGATCTATAAGGAATGGATTCCCAAGTCATCCTGCCATACCAGTAATGGGGATCTTTTTCCTCCCAACCTGTGATGAGTGGAAGAGGGAGAAAACAAAGCCAGAAGACTGTACCAATCACCCACTGCTCGTGCTTTATCAGGACAACTCCGTTTAGTAGTGACCCAGAGCAAGAGGCAGATAATGATTGGCAACAAGCACACTGAATGTCACCCCGGTGTAGTTTTCGACCGACTCAAGGATACTTGGCTAGTGCTTTAATCCAGCGGTAGGGAAAGAGTATCTGCCATGCTTTATTTCTGCATTTTTCAAATGCCAGGTATACGTTCACATGTTATTAATGGATTGATTGAAGTGATCATACGGCACCTTAATTATCTGTACATTGGCTACTCCATACACTGGAATTCAACATGCACAAAGAATACATTATGGGTTTCTCCATTACCTTCCATAATATTCCTATGTCAGCTGATTGATTGACTTTACCACCTAGAACAGGGGTTTCAAACTGCCGGCCCACAGGCCGAATGCATCATCCGGAAGCTGCACACACCCCATTGCCGGCAATGGCAAAACCAGGGCTTTTTTTGTCATAGAAGGCCCAGAACGGAGTTCCAGCACCTTTTTTGGATGGAACCTTGTAGGATAGGCAAGGCAGATTGTATGACGTGTGTGAGTTCCGGCACTTTTTTTTTTTACAAAAAAAGCACTGGGCAAAACTGTCCCTATATGTTGCATAACGTCACATGATGTCGCAGGTTTGACATGTCTGACCTAGATGGTCCAAACTTTTGTAGAACCAAGTGACAGGACCTCTTAAATAGAAAGAATTGAGAGAAGGTGTGAAGAAAATGGTCCCACATCCTTCCCACATGGATTTGGGAAGAAAGTAATCTCATCATTTTCCTAAACAAGTGGGTTTATGCATTTCTTGGAAACTAGTCCAAAATGTCCTTTTCATTTTCAATACCTTTAATACACTGTATTGATAGCAAAGGGACGCAGTGGCTCAGTGGGTTAGGACACTGAGCTTGTCGATCAGAAGGTCGGCAGTTTGGTGGATCAAATCCTGAGTGCCGCGTAACAGAGTGAGCGCCTGTTACTCGTCCCAGCTTCTGCCCACCTAGCAGTTCGAAAGCACGTAAAAATGCAAGTAGAAAAATAGGGACCACTACGGTGGGAAGGTAACAGCGTTCCGTGCTAGTCATGCCGGCCACATGACCACGGAGACGTCCTCGGACAAGCGCTGGCTCTTCGGCTTTGAAACGGAGATGAGCACTGGCCCGTAGAGTCGGAAACGACTAGCACGCATGTGCGGGGGGACCTTTACCTTTACCTTTATTGATAGCAAAAGACTTATTTTGCTTTTAATCTCTTTTCTTCCCTTGCAGATTGTCAGCTGCAAACAAATATTACTTTGAAATTCTACACAAACAAAATGACAAAGGAACAGATCACGTGGAAGTTGCAGTAAGTTCACTAGATAGATTTGTATTTGGTTGTCTATACAGGGATTTGATTTAGGAGTTTTGGCAATAGATAGTTCATGGACCAACTTTTGCTTTCTTCTTGATGGAGAAAGCATCTTCTTTCTGATATAGTATATGAAATGCTCAGCCACCTTAAGCATATCTAAGTGGAAAAGGAGGAGGAGGTTGTTGTTGTTAGTTGCGAATTCATGTCCGACCCATTGCAACCCCATGGACAACGTTCCTCCAGGCCTTCCTGTCCTCTGCCATCTTCTGTAGTCCCTTTAAGCTCACGCCTACTGCTTCAGTGACTCCATCCAGCCACCTCATTCTCTGTCATCCCCTTCTTCTCTTGCCCTCAACCTTTCCCAGCATTAGGCTCTTCTCCAGTGAGTCCGACCTTCTCATTAGGTGCCCAAAGTACTTGAGTTTCAATTTCAGGATGTAGCCTTCTAAAGAGAGGAAGAGGTTACTCAAGAGGAAAAAATAAAGAAAAGATTGCATGTATCTCAGATCCTACCTGTTAGTTTATCACATCCCAGAGACCCAAAATAGAAGCTGTTGGTTCCATGTTCTTATACAGCTTAGTCTCTCCTTAAGAAAAATGCAAATATGATTTTTGCCAGAGTTTTATTTTAAATTGTACTCAAGTACTTTCTACCATTCACTTTGCAAAGCTTTCTTGCTAAGTGAAGCAAGTCCTAAAATTTCAAGCCAAATTATATTTCGATCACTAACTTTACAAAATATTTCTGAAATAGTTTCCTTGACCTTGTCAATCAGAAATTGTAATCTGGAAAATCAAACACAGCTCAACATCCAGAAGTCAGTAAATCTCCTGGTTTTCTTTCCTGAAAGGCCATAGTAGCTAAGGTGCATTTAGATTAATCTCTGTTTTCTCTCCCAGTAAACAAATCTATAAAACGTGTATGCATGTTTTCTTCTTTCAGTGGAGATTGGATAATCCTGAAGCCAGGTTTACTATTATTGATTCTGAATTCCTCTCCCTTTATGTCGGTAAGTCTTTCCATGCCATAAAAATAATTAACGGCAGCAGTTTCTTCTCTGACTTCATTACCTCTTTTTATCTGAAACGCTTTGTCACAAATGCTAGTGCATAGAAAACAGAAGTTTTCTAAATATGTTTAAACAGTTGATAGATTTCACAGGGTGTCAAGAGAAAACAATTGATTGGTTTATACAATACAGTCTCTTGACTAAGGCGCCCTTTGATCATCCTTTACTATATGCTCCTACCAAATGAGATGAAATAACCTTTTATTAAGATGACGCCTTTATGGATGATGTTAGGCCATGTTTTACTTCTTTAAAGTATAACTAATTTCTCTAACGTTAAGAATGGGGCCAGTGAATAACTATTGCAGAAAATTGGGGCTATCATAGAAACAACATTTTGGGGCATTCCTGTCTCTTATTCACCAGAAATAGGACACTACCAACAATTTTTCATGAGTGATACTTCAGTAATATCTGGTTAGCAAGAGGTGATCCTGAGCTTATTCAGATGCCATGCCATATAGAGCATTGTAGGTTTAAATCAGCACTTTGATTTGACCCTTGAAACTTATTGACAATCAATATAAGGCTCACAAAATTAATGTTACATACTCATAGTACTGAGCACCTGACAACATGTGAACTGCTTCATTCTGGACCACTTGTAGTTTTCATGTGGTCTTCAGATGCATTCTATGGCATTGCAGGATTCCAGATGTAATGAGATTGTGAGTCACTCTAGCATGATCCTCTTGCTCTAATTATATTCCCAACTGGCACAGCAGCTGGATCTGGATAGTAGACCTCCTGGCCACAACCTATGGCTGCTCTTCCAGTAATAGCTCCAAGTCTATAAGATCCCCAAGACATGGACCTTCTCTAACAGGAAAAATGCATGAGAAGAACAGAGTGGAAGAGATGGGGTAGCAACTCGGAAAGAATAGGAGAAAATGTAACTACATCAGGTCAGAGTTGATGTATTTTTCTTCCTGTACCATGTATGTTTCCGGTGCATAGGAAGAGTATGAGTACAGGGCAACCAGGAGAAAAGGGACCTTGAAGTAGGATCCAAATCTTTTGCTTCTCCTGACATTGGAGTTCCAGTATTGGCATAGAATTTCATAGGGCAATTATTTCCTATCCTGGGGTCATTAGACATGTTGTCATTAGACATATCCTGGCTTGTCTGGAAATTGCCAACCTGAGAAGCCTGAATCTAGACTTCTAGATGTCTAGATGTCTTCTAGAAGTGACATTTCCTCAAGTGCTGCCTCGTGTCCTAAAAAAATGAATTATTTCTCCATTCTCCCATCTATCATACTTCATTAGCGTTTCTTTCTTTATATCTTAGATGAAACTCTTCTCAAAATGGATGAAGTTGCTCATATCCCACAGACACCAGCCACTCGGGCAAACCAGATGCTGCATAGTCAGGATGCTATAGAACATCCAGCTGACATGCTGAAAGCTGACCCCCGGGACACAATTTATTCATGTAAACATTCTGATGTTCTGTTTGACAACTCTTCAGAGTTCAGTTGTAGCAGTAGGTCAAGAATAGTCGATTTTTTTAAAAAAGAAAATCCAATACAAAAAAGAAACAAGACCAAATAAGCCTACTAGTGATGAAGCTAGATCCCCAAATACTCTCTGGAACAATCTGATCTTCACAAGACTCACGCAGCTGCTTCAAAAGCTGACAGGGGGCTTTTATATATATGTTTGTCTATGCCATAGACAATGCTTCTGCTGGAACCACCAGCAAAACAAACTGGCTCTGCCTGCCCATACATGCAGAGACAACTGGGGAAGTGCTTCATTTGCACTATCGTGCTTTTCATATCACCTCTTTCAAAGTTTTTTTTATGTAGCCCTAATATTCAGAAATGAAGGAGGCCAAACTGCCAACATTAATTCAAGGTGGTCTGCAACATGAGTTTAAGGTTCAAGAGATGATGTTTGATAGCCTGGAAATGTAGCCTTTGCAATTGCCTCTTTTTCATTTATTTTTGATCTTCTTAGTGCCTCTCTTAAGGAAAAACCATGTCCGCAGGATGATTCCAGAATGTCAATACAAACCAAGTTATGTGGTCAATGGATTCAAACTACAGCGCTACCAGGGTCTTAATTTTGTGAGTCTCATTTCTCAATTAAAGTCTTTTTGCAGCTTATGCACATTGCCAACTGGAGGTATCAAACGATGGCTTGTATTGAAATAACATAGTTGTACATAGTATCATCTGGTAGTTGCCTATCAACCAATAGTTGTATAATATTAAAGCCTAGTGGGGAATTTGGTCCTGATTCTGATGAGCATTCCGCATTAGTTGTGGAGTTATTTTTTCACTAATTAATCCTATCCAAGCTTTATTTGCTGGCTGTACTGCTATAAGGAAATAACTTGAGTCTTACCTAGCTTACTTGCAGTAGAGATCTTTGCGACAATGGGCCTCATTATTCAGTTTTGTATGATGGCAGCAGAAATGGACCTCCCAAAATGTTTAAAACCCCCAAATCTCAAAAAATGATTTGTCTAATATTATTTTTCATGATTTTACCCTTTAAGAGTTCAAGATCCCAGATGAAAACTCCCAAATATTGTTTGGCAGTTCCAAAATTTTATTTCATTGCTTTTAAAAATAATATTTTAGATATTAAATTTTTGTTGTATGGCATTTAGAGATGCCTCTGATATCATACCATGACCGATCTATGCATTATGATCCTACTGGATGGAAAGTTTGGAAACTAAGGTTATCTTTACTTGTATAGTCAGTTCACACTTCCAGCCTTACTGTGAAGAAGCATAATGTCTTATTTCTCATGTATGATTAATTGAATGGCATGACCTTTTGAAACTCTGACCCTAATTGGTAAAATCTGCTGCATTAAATTAGCCTCTGCTGATTCATCCTTCCGTTTGAAGGAATCTTGCTAGAAATTACCTTTATGCTGACATTGTGGCTCTACTTCATGCTTTCTGGGAATTCCAGTTGTGTTCTCAATGCACCTATAGCAGTGGTCCCCAACCCATGGGCTGCATCCCAATACCGGGCCGCAGCCTGTTCGGAACCAGGCCACATGAGCAAGAATGCATGTGTGTGCAAAACTCCACTCGCTGAGTGGAGAGCACTTGTCACTCACACATACCCCGCACTGGCCCAGGCCAGGTGGAAATGTTTAGCGCACTGCTGATGTATAGCGCGCTAAACTGGGAAAGTTTGGACTAGAAAATATTCTAAAATAAAATCCGTTGCTCAGAATGGGATTAACCTCAAATAAGCATGTAGAGGGTTGACCCTGAGTATCTTTATGTTAATCAAATAATAAGGTAAAGGTAAAGGTTCCCCCGCACATGCGTGCTAGTCGTTTCCGACTCTAGGGGCCGGTGCTCATCTCCGTTTCAAAGCCGAAGAGCCAGCGCTTGTCTGAGGACGTCTCCGTGGTCATGTGGCCGGCATGACTAGACGCCAAAGGCGCACGGAACGCTGTTACCTTCCCACCAGAGTGGTCCCTATTTTTCTACTTGCATTTTTACGTGCTTTCGAACAGCTAGGTTGGCAGAAGCTGGGACGAGTAACAGGAGCTCACTCTGTTACGCAGTACTTGGTATTCGACCTGCCAAACTGCCGACCATCTGATCGACAAGCTCAGCGTCCTAACCCACTGAGCCACCGCGTCCCTATAATCAAATAATAGCCAACTGTTAATACCCAACTGTATTAATTGTGGACTTATGGGAGTTGAAATGCAACATAGTAGAAGGCCCTAGACTGAGTAATTTTGCTGAAAAAATATGTGTTTGTTGCTCTTGGGGAGGCCCTTGAAGGATTTGAATGACAAAGATGCTAATTTTACCTGGTTATGTTTCCATGATTTTGATTGTTTTTGAGAATGAATGTTTGGCTGAAAGGCTTTAAAATATTTAAATGATTTATTAATTGCCTTTCCAATCTCTGAATATCATAGAGCCAGTTTGGAGGTTGTTTTCATAGGGAAAATAGGAACCGGAATGTATGTTGGTTATACTTGTCACCTTGAATTATTTGTAAAAATAATAAAGGCAGGAAAAAAATTAAATAAAATAATAACATAAAATAATAACATAAATAATAAAATAAAATAAAGCTGTGTTTCCAGGTTCGACTGTCCTTTGTGTATCCCAATGACTACACTCGGTTGACCCACATGGATTCACTTAACAAATGCATGTACCAGGAAAGTGAGTTGTATCTGAACAGGTAAATAAACTCCTCCCATAACTTTTTTTTATGACTGCTAAAATCCTTTTCAACAACTGGAATTTTCCTTTAGGCTAATGGGTTCATAGAATGATTGATAGTGTATTAAATCTGAAAGGTGATTGAAAAGACTTATGCACTTTTAAATTTTTTGTTTTCTGATTAAAAAATAGCGATAATCCATTTGTCAGGGATTGGTGGCTAGAATTTCTTGGCACTCTTTCTGGGTTTGTCCCTGCCTGAGATAAATATTTCATGAACATCAAGAATTAGCTGATGCGGTAAAAAAAAAGCTGAGAATTCACTGACATGTAATTTTTCTGTGTTTTCGGAAAGGCAATTTGGTTGTCTGAAGCTTGAAAGTGGCACACTTTGGGAAAATTGTCATCAATTGATTCTCTTGATTGCATAAAATAGTTCCTAGAAGCTGAAGGCATACAAATAGTCCTCAACTTATGACTGGTCATTTAATGACTATTCAAAGTTACAACCTGTCTGGAAAAAAAGACAGGTACTGAAGTGCCTAAATTGCACCCTACCCCCACTTCAGGTGCCCCACAACACGATTGTTTTTATGGCCCTTTGCATCATCCCATGGTCATGTAACTGGGTTTTATGATGGTTTTGCCAAAATAGTTCCATAGCAAACAATGGGTTCACTTAACAACTGCAATGTTTGTTTAATGACTGCTGCATTCCGGCTGTCTCAAAAATGTTTTAAAATCAGGTTGGTTGCCCTGATTCATTTCGTGACCATCACAACATATGACCATCATGGGCTGGCTCCATTACGGTCGAATATCAAGGAGGGGATATCAAATGCTGGCCCTGTGAAGTAACTGCCATAAATCTTGCAGGTTTGGATTTTCCAAGTACATGCAAATGGATCCACCCGAAGATGGATCAAAAATACCAGGTACGTATCTTTACGTCAGATGCGGAAGCTAGCTTTATCTTTTTCTCTCTCTTGTGCTTTAAGGCTGATAAATGATAAAAAAATGCATTAGCGTTTAGCATTAGATTAAATCTAATTAATCTAGTTTAGCATTGTATTAGTTTCTTGTATCTCTTGCATCCACGAAGAATAAATTACTAATTTGGACAAGATGTTTGGATCTTCTTAGTTCAAAATACCCCCCCAAAAATGCATCAGTACAAAAACTGAGAATGCTTTCACTTTTTCCCTTGCAAACAGCAACCCAGGTACAATTTATACTGTGGAAATATCTTATTTCTCAACTGTCACAATGAACAAGTTGGCCACTCTTACAGAAGCTACATTTTAGGGCTTTTTTATTTAAACAATAATGCTTAAAAATAAAAATGAAATCCCTTCAAAGATTGGGTGAAATAGAATATATTATATAGCTTTAGCACAAATACTTTGTAAATAAAAATTATGGTTGGTTGTTGTATTTTTTTGAAGTGCGTAACATTTTCTGGTAAGGGACATGGTAGCTCAGTGGGTTAGGACACTGAGCTTGTCGATCAGAAGGTCGGCAGTTTGGCGGGTCGAATGAAGTGAGCACCTGTTAATCATCCCAGCTTCTGCCAACCTAGCAGTTTGAAAGCATGTAAAAATGCAAGTAGAAAAATAGGGACCACTGCGGTGGGAAGGTAACAGCGTTCTGTGCGCCTTTGGTGTCTAGTCATGCTGGCCACATGACCATGGAAGACGTCCTTGGACAAACGCTGGCTCTTCGGCTTTGAAACGGAGATGAGCACCGGCCGCTAGAGTCGGAAACGACTAGCATGCATGTGCGGGGGAACCTTTACCTTTACCTAACATTTTCTGGGTGGAAAGAGTTTAGGTTTGAGAGACTTCCTTCCTGGAATAGTTGTTGAAGCCAGAATAAAATATATATTTGGATTAGTTTCATTTGTTTATACTGCATTTAGCAAAACTTAAATGCTGTTGATATGGATATAAGCAAGCAAGTCTTCATATGATTGGAGACCCAATTTTGACCATTTTTTACCATGGTCATTAAATGAATCCCCATGGTTGTTAACTGAATTGTACAGTCATTAACTGAATTTGGTTTCCTCGGTTGACTTTGCTTGTCAGAAGCTGACTGGAAAGGTCACAAATTGCAATTTTGTGCTGCAAGATGCTGCAACTGTAAAAAAAAAAATACAAGTCAGTTGCCAAGCACCCAAATTGTGGGATTGTTGCAGTGGTTTGTAACTTTGAAAATGGGCCATAAGTCACTTTTTATCAGGCTGTTGTAACTTCAAACCGTCTTTAAATGAACAGTCATAAGTCGAGGACTACCTGCACGCTATAGTATATAGATAGGTGGGGAAGTTCCCTGGAGGCTTTTGCAGATTACATTCAGCGCCTCTAATGTAGATGTTTTGGACGCAGTGTCTCTAGTCAAATGAGAAACACAGGGGTTTTTTTTTGCAGCACTTCAGTTTTGTACTCGGTACAACAATGCCACTCTCCTACTTTCTACAGCACTCTTCAAAAACCTTTATGCACCTCTTAGCTTAAGAAACAATAGCTCTTTGAGATTGGATCGAAGCAAGAAAGTGAGCAAGCGGTTAACTTCATTGCTTCGTCAAAACTAGGAGACAAAATAACTGATATAATCAATACAGTCGGAATACAGCTGGAAAGGACCTGGGAGGTTTTCTAGTCCAACCCCCTGCTCATGCAGGAGACCCTGGGCCTATACCGTTTCAGACATGTGACTGTCCAATCTCTTCTTAAAAACTTCCAGTGATGAAGCACCTACAACTTCTGGAGGCAAGCAGTTCCACGGGTTAATTGTCCTCACTGTTAGGAAGTTTCTCCTTAATTCCAGGTTGCTTCTCTCCTTGATCAGTTTCCAACCATTATTTCTTGCCCTGTATGATATGTAATTTTATTGTTTCTTTTTAAATAGCACGTGATTGGTGAAACATAACTACTATTTATTTATTTTATTTATTTGTTATTTAAACTTGTATACCGCCCTATTCCCGTAGGACTCAGGGCGGTTTACAGGGAAAAATTAAAAATACATACATACAAAGTTAAAATCGATTAAAACTAAAATTAAATTAAGTCCCTGAATTTAAACTAAAACCCCATTAATAAATAATTAAAACCCCTCAGTCTGGGCCAGACAGCTCAAAAAGCCAAGTTTTCAAATCCCTGCGAAATGAGCGAAGGTCGGGGGCAGTCCTAAGCTCCGTGAGAAGATGGTTCCAAAGGGCCGCCGTGCCCACAGAGAACGCCCTTCCCCTGGGGATAACCCGCCGGCATTCCTTGACCGGCGGTACCCTAAGAAGGCCCTCCCTGTGGGAGCGCACGGGACGATGGGAAGTTGATGCTGGCAGCAGGTGTTCCCTTAGATAATCCGGACCCAAGCCATTGAGAGCTTTATAGGTCATTACCAGCACCTTGAATTTCACCTGGAGGGCAACCGGAAGCCAATGCAGCTCACGGACAAGAGGTGTTACACGGGAGTATCGGGAAACTCCCATAACAACTCGCGCAGCTGCATTCTGCACCAGTTGAAGCCTCCGAGTGGTCCTCAAGGGCAGCCCCATGTAGAGAGCGTTGCAGTAGTCTAGCCGGGAGGTCACGAGTGCATGAGTGACTGTGCGTAGGGCATCTCGGTCCAGATAGGGCCACAACTGGCACACCAGACGAAGCTGGGCAAAAGCCCCCCTGGTCACGGCTCCTATATGGTCTTCAAAATTGAGCCGTGAATCCAAGAGGACACCCAAGTTGCGAGCCCTATCGATGGAGGGTAACACCTCACGCCCCATCATTAGTGGTGGAACAACCTGGTTTATCCGAGATGCCAGTATGTACAGCCACTCAGTCTTGGCAGGATTGAGACGAAGCCTGTTTCTCCCCATCCAAACCCGGACCGCTTCCAGGCAACGGGACATCACGTCGAGTGCATCACTGGGTTGGTTCGGGGTGGAGAGAAAAAGTTGGGTATCATTAGCGTACTGATGATACCCCACCCCGAAACCACGAATGAGCTCGCCCAGTGGTTTCATGTAGATGTTGAACAGGAGGGGAGAGAGAACCGACCCCTGGGGGACTCCACAAATGAGAGACCTCAGGGCGGACCTCTGCCCTCCCATCAACACCGACTGCGAGCAGCCCAGGAGGTAGGAGGAGAACCACCGTAGAACAGTGCCTCCCACTCCTAACCCCCTGAGACGCCGCAGTAGGATACCATGGTCGATGGTATCGAAAGCCGCTGAGAGATCTAAAAGGACTAGGACAGAGGAACATCCCCTGTCTCGAGCCCACCAGAGATCATTCACCAGTGCGACCAATGCTGTCTCCGTGCTGTACCCGGGCCTACTATAGATATGAAGTACAATCAAAAATATATGACTGCTAATAGAACCAGAAGAGAATGTACAGAATAGCAATGCAAAGAGAGACATTTGAAGAAACTAAAAATATATTCATGAAGTGCTAAGATAGAACTAGCTCAATGGTTAAACATATTATTAGACCATCTGTTCCTCCTAGATTTTGGAACAACTTGTTATTTCAGTAGAATGATACTTGTGTAATAGAGGTTTAATGTTCAATTATTTAGGTGCCTTAGCATACTATAAATAAGAGAAAGAAAAAGTGGATATTTGGTAACTATAATTTCTTTCAGCTTATGAAGAGGACAATTTTGATGATGATCAGTATGCAAATCCAGAAGCAGCAGAGATAAAGCCAACAGAAGACCATGTTGCAGCTGTTCAGTATGACAATGTTTATGCTGACCCAGCTCAGAAACGTCGGAATATCTTGTCAGTTATCAAAAAAAGGCAGAAGAAAGACGAGAACAGATATAAAACTAAAGCAGAAAGTTATTCTGCAGCAAGGACCTCACATTTGATATTCAGTGAAAACTTTCAAAACCTTCAAGACAGGAATGTCCACAGATCGACAACCAAGAGGAAAGAAGGAGGCAAGGATTTGCAGACTGACAAAAGACCCAGGATGACTAAGGAACATGGAAACACAACAAGAGAAGCCAGTCAAGCTCAGTTAGGCTTTAATGCAACCAGAAACAAAAACGCCTTATTGGATACCATCAAAACTGGAAGGGACCCCCAAAAAGTTGAAGAAGAAACAGGCAAGACAACCCTCCGAGAACAGCCTATCCATGAGGACCAGTGGCTTAATCAAGTAGCTTCTTACATAGCCCAACATAGAGCTGCAGATGCTGCTAATGTCGTTTTTGGTAGGAAGGATCTAGATTCCAAGCAGCAAGTCAGGACTGATTCTTCCCACCCAGCAACACGAAAGGAAGATGCTGTTACAATAGTGGAAGAAGAAAATGAAGAAGAAGAAGAAGAAGAAAATGAAGATGATTTATTTGCTGCTCCTCCTCTTTTCTATGACCCAGTAGTGAATTGGAAGCAGACTTTCAAGGCAAGCAATGTAGACTTCCAAGCTTTACGGTCAGACTGGATTGATTTGAAGTGTAACACTTCAGGGAACCTGCTCTTAAAAGAGAAGGAAGCCTTAATGGTTGTTCAAGTATTCCTTAAAAAACTGAAGCAGAAGACCAAAGGGTAAGATGGAAGAGAACTTGCAGTCACTCTGATCTTTACAAAATGTGACGATGTTTTGTTGAAGACTTAGGAAGTAAGGCATATAAAGGGTCTTTTGTTTCTACTATTCAGACATTTCTAGTTGGCAGACCAGATTGACACAGATGAAAATATCAAATTATGTAGCCAAATCTCACTGCTAACTAGACAAGGCAGCAATATATAGTTGGAACTAGGGTGCTGATCTTGGATGCAAAATCTTATTAGTGATCAGTCCCACGTACCCAACAAGGCATACCTCCAGTTAAAGATGGGATAGAGCATTCTCACCAGCATGCAGTTCTACCACAACAGGAAGATGTATTATACAAGTAGTCCTCAATTTACGACCACAATTGAGCCCAACATTTATGTTGCTAAGCGAAACATTTGTTAAATGAGTTTTGCCCCATTTTACAACTTTTCTTGCCACAGTTGTTAATCAATCAGTCAATCAATCAATTTATTATTACAGCCAAAGGCCAACACATAAATTAAACATTCCAATAAAACAAAACTAAACAGAACCAACACAAGAGGACATAGCAATATATTACAATTAATGATGTAATCCATGGGTCACCAAGGTCTGCCTAGTTTACAGACAGGATAACAAACCTAGCTACCTTCAGAAAAACTGAATCATACTGACCTGACAATAAAAATACACTGAGTATAGTCTAATGCTGGATAAAAACCACAGTTGTTAAGTGAATCACTGCAGCTGGTAAATTAGTAACACGTTTGTTAAGTGAACCTGGCTTCCCCATTGACTTTGCTTGTCAGAAGGTCGCAAAAAGGGTGATCACATGTCCCTGGGACACTGCAACCATCATAAATGTGAGTCAGCTGCCAAGCGACTGAATTTTGATCATGTGACCATGGGGATGCTGCAATGGTCGTAAGTGTGAAATACGGTCATAAGTCACTTTGTCCAGTGATATTGTCACTTTGAACAGTCACTAAATGAACTTAAACCGAGGACTACTTGTATATGCTAAATGTATTAATTCTGGTTTAAAAACCACTGTCAGCCTTCCCAGGTAGGCCAGACAGAAGTCGTGAACAGATGACTAATTATTGTAAGTCTACATTAACAGAATCTTGCCAGTCTGAAAGTACAGACCTCCTGCCATCTCCTTTACAGCCTGAGAAGCTACTGAGGATCCTTTCTGAGCTTCTTTCTCCACCTGGTTTGCAACTGGAAGCTCTGCCCTCTCTTATTTGACTGTTCCCTAGACCAGGGTTCCCCAACCCCTGGTCTGTGGACTGGTACTGGGCCTCAGCATGCCAGCAACCAGTCTGCACAAACAAGCAAAGCCCCATCTGTGGGATGCAGGCAGCACACAAAACCACGCCCCCTCTGGTCCATGGAAAAATCTCTCTCCATGGAAGTGGTCCCTGATGCCCAAAAGGTTGGGGACTTCTGTCCTAGGCAACGTTTCTTTGCCCTGTCTCCCAAGGTCTTCCTCACATATCATTGCAACTGTTCTGCTGACAAATGAAATGTTCAAGGAGTATATAACTAAATATCTGCACTTTCTTGCAGGATTCAGCTCTGTGCAATCAGCTGAGGCACTAGGATTGCCCTGTCCTGTTCCTTATATGATCCATAGAAGCAAATGGCTGCGAATAGTTGAATCACGAGGTGCTGGAGTTGTAGCACACAGGCCATTTTAACAAAGCCAGTACATGTTTTTAACCTGCTGCGTGATGTAATTCCTCTAAAGTGGGTAGAAAAAAATAGGTATTTAGAAAGGATAATGTAATGGAGGTCTTAGGGATGTCTGACAATCTTTGGGAGTCCAAACTGAAATAAATCACGCCGAAAACATGGGGAAGATGTTTGCTGAGCATCAGGGCAGTGAGTTATGCTTGGTCAGACCCAGCCAGTAGTGGGATTCAGCCAGTTCGCACCAGTTCAATAGACCCGGTAGCTAAATTTTGTTGAGTTCGGAGAACCGGCTGAATCCATGCTGCTTCCGGAAGTCTGTTCTAGGCCTCAGAAGCCAGGAGGAGGCCTCCCAGGCCTAGAACAACCCACACAAAGTGCGCTGATGTCACTTCCAGAAGTCCATTCTAGGCGTCGGAGGCACAGGCCTGTGTCCACGCAGAGAACTGGATGTTAAGGTATTTGAATGCCACCACTGGCCCCAGGTCTAACCCCAAAATCTAACTAGAGTTGTTCCCATTTCCAGGCGGTTCCAGTTGGAGCACATTGTGAATGTGGAGAAGCGTCAAGACTATTTACGGGGCAGCCGCTACTTTCTGGAGCTGGAACTGTTGGAGCAGGGAAAGCGCCGAGTCCGTTTCTCTGAATATGTCTATGCACGTGGCTGGCACGGAAACAGCAACGGCGAGGAGGAAGCTAATATGAAGGAGCTGGCATGGGGCCACCGACGCCACCTGTTGACCAGCACGGAGGAGCCTGTTCTCTGCTGGCCGTTAAGCTTCTTATGGAATCACCGTGCGGTTGTCCACTTTATAGTGCCTGGTAATGGGACAGAACTGATATCTTTAAGCAAACAGAATGTTGTGTGTATTGTTAGAATAATAGCTGGGAGAACAATAGACTTGGGTGTCTTCCCTGTTAACCAGGAGGAATTATATTTATGGAGTCCTTTCTGAGCTAAGAGAGTGCCAAGCACCCCACAGTTGAACCCTGAGCTACAAATATTCTCTTCTATCGGAATTATATTTAATTAGCTGTTCAAAATAAGAGAATGAAAGGCCTCTGCCGCAATTTGTTCCTAGATTTAAGTCATCATAATTCCTGTTAGATTTACATTTGGCAACTCCAGTTACTCTTGTAAATGCTGCTGTCTCTTACCTGTTCTTCCAAAGTCATACATCTCCTACTCAGGATTCTCTTTCAAATGATATAGGGCAAATATTAAACTTTAGATATTAGTTCCTGAGCCATCCTAATATTTGGATACTTGGTATTTGACAATTTGTCACACTAAAAATATGCAGAAAATACATTTAAAAGTCGATAATGGAATACCTTACATCCCGCCCCAAAGAACTTTAAAAATATTTTTTTCCGCTTTGCCCAGATTACAATATCACTCAAACCTCTAGTGGGAGGTCTTTCCAGAGGTCGACCCACTGATGGAAAAGCAACATTTCCAGGGTAGAGCATTTTGCACCAACCAAAATCTCCAGGTGGCTTTTAAAGCATCCCTTGTAGGATCTGATGCTTTAGCCTAATCTGGTGATAAAGAAAGTGTGAGGCAGTGCAGCCAGATCTTTTAAGTCTCAAGTGAGGCCACAACTTGCTGCTGGGCCAGGGAGCCCACCTGGTGATTTAACAAGAGCTGCCAGTATTATACATGCAGGTAGTTCTCGACATATGCCTACAACTGAGCCCAAAATTTCTGTTGCTAAGCGAGACTGTTGTTAGGTGAGTTTTGCCCCGGTTTGCAACCTTTCTTGCCATAGTTGTTAAGTGAATTACTGCAGTTGTTGAGTTAGTAACACAGTTGTAAAGTGAATCTCGCTTCCCCGTTGACTTTGCTTGTCCGAAGGTCACAAAAGGGGATCACGTGACTTTGGGCACCGCAACCGTCATAAATACACGCCAGTTGCCAAATGTTACCATTTTGGTCTCATGACTGTGGGATGCTTCAACCATCATAAGTATGAAAAATGGTCATAAGTCTCTTCTTTCAGTCCCATTGTAACTTCAAATAATCACTGAATGACAGGTTACAAGTTGAGGACCATGTATATAAAATACGTAATTTGCCACTAAGTCTTGTGCCTAACCTTGCATCTGGGGCACATCGGTCCAATCTTAATGCCGGTTTTGCTTTGATTCTCTTCTTTTCCTTCTCCTCTCAATCAGTGAAAAATCAGGCCCGTTGGGTGAAGCAGTTCATTTTTGACATGGAAGAGCTATTTAGGATTACCAAGGACCCCTATTTCAATGTCATCATTGTAGACTACAGCAGTGACGACATGGATATAGAAAAAGCTCTGAAACAGTCCACCTTGCATAGGTAAGAATCTATTTCCCTTAGGAAACATATTTTCAGATAGAAGCAGAAGCCGAGTCTATAAACAGATGATGCAGTAATGAAACTTTTTACTTAAAGAAGTTTTACTGGCTTCTGAAGCTATGAATTTCTCTTATCATCCATTTTCATTCTGGAGCACTAAATCACTGCTGAATTCAAAAATAAGGGTCCCCTTAACCCAACACAGGGGTCATAGATTTATGAATGATTAACTCAGCATTTAGAATCATCTCTAAAAATGATCAAGTATTTCTTGAGCATGCCAAATCTTGAAACATGTTTATTCTTACATGAGTTTTTACAAGGTCAGAAAGATGCTCAGTGAAATCTCACCATATCTTATTAGGATTTCAGCCATGTTATAAATTGTTGATATTTGAAAAAAATACTTATCTTTGTCCTAAAGTCTTCATTTGAGTCATCCAGTTAATTCTACCTATAACTGACTCCTTTCACTATATTTACTCATAGTCAGGTACAGCAGATTTACCTTGCCAGCATTACACTTTCTTGCTTGTAGGAGTGTCAACTGACAAGCCTGCTTTCAGATTTTCATTTTATGGATGGAAGACTGAAATTGAGAAATAGTTTATTTCAAAACAGACGGTGACTTATAACAGATCTGAGAAGGGATTGCAAGAACTTCCAGAGCCCACTCTGTCACAATTATAACTCCATTTTCTCTAACTTCTCTTCAGCTACCAATACTTGCGATTGACTGGGAATTTTGAGAGGTCTAAAGGTCTACAGGCTGGCATAGACAAAGTCAGGGTGAGTGGTGAGAGTTTGTAATGTTAGACTATTACGTGGCTACAACAATAAGGAAAAAGCATTTAAAGATAACCATCTTAGCACAATTATTTTCAAATAAGATGATTCAGCTGCATTGGCATCTCTGCTTCACAAGCTGCTAGTTTTGCTTCCAGGTGCATCACTTATAAAGCTCAATCTGGTACATGAGAGACTATCTCCCATAGTTTCTGCCTGGCTTGCACACATTGGCACAGTTGGTGTTCTTTGGGTCTCTTTGATGAAACAGTGCTATTTATAGGATCCCAGAAAGCATGTCTTCTCTGTTATTCATCCCCCATTGAAAACCACATGGCCACCAGCATATTGGTGGTATTCCATCAAGCTCTGAAGCTCTGGATATTCTCCCAAACTTTGGGTTAAAATGAATGGAGTCCCTTTTCTTTCTGCCTATGTTCTTGTATAAAAAAAGTCAGATACCACTGTGTTTTGTTCTGTATTTTGTATTTTTTATTGTTTATCATACTTTTAGCTTCCCAGAGTCAGAATATATCAAATGAATAGATAGTTCATAAAGATAACATTTACTTTAGAGAAAAATCATTTATTTAGGAGAAGACTGGAAAATAGGGGAAAATACCTTTTCTAAGGATAGGAGAAGAGGCAATGGACAAGCTAAAGAAAAGTTAACCATAATGTTTAGATTAATCTTTTCAAGGTTAACAATAATTCAGCAATTAAGAAAGAAATGGAAGGAATTTAGATTAAACTTTTCAAGGTTAACAATATTTCAGCAATTAAGTAAGAAATGGAAAGAATTTTTGTTTCCTGCAAGCTTTCTCAAAATAATTTCTGCATTTTCAAGAGATGCTTGTCTGGTGATGGGATCCTGTACACATGGGAATCCTTGACAGGTCTATATTTCTATACTGGAACAAAACCAATACAAAAGAAAGGAAATTCTCTTCAGGAGTCAGAGCAGAAATAGCCATGGAGGTACAGAAGCCTATGGCCTAATTGGAGGAGATGATTCTCCTTGATTTACACATGGCCACAACTGCACATAGGCGTCAACACATACCTAGACTACAAAAGGTTTTATAGGTAAGCGTAGGTTGCAAATAGTTGCGAACAGGCTGATGCGCACAACTATCTGCTGTGCAGAGATGCACATCTTGCATGCTAATTAATTGGTCCTTTCCTGTTTGAATGCTCCTTGGCCAGAATATTAACAGTCACAGAAATATAAAATGCAACAGCTATGCAACCATCTCTGATCTATGGTTCAGTGATGTGCACTGATGGAGAAGTCTAACGCACCTTCAGACTCTTCCTTCATGCAGCGTTGGATATTTTGTTGTGTTTTGTTGGAACCCCGTCAGCAGCAGTCTGATGACAAGAGGATGTTGCCAGGATTTTTGTCTTCTATGAAAGTTAAGGGGGCACACCAGATCTGGGGCAAAGAGGCTGTGGAGAGAAGCCCAATGAATTAGGAAATAGCAGAATTAACAGCTCTGTATCTTTGCCTACAGGATTCTCACAGCATCATTTTTCTTTGTGATCTGCACATCCATTTCCCAGCAGGGTTCATTGACTCTGTTCGGAAGCACTGCGTGGAAGGGAAAATGGCCTTTGCACCCATAGTTATGAGGCTGAAGTGTGGTGCGACTCCACAACAGCCAGATGGTAAGGGATTGGTTGTGGGCCAATGACGCTTCAAAAGCAGATTTATTTTCTGGTCAGCCTTCTCTAAATGAACAATCTCTGGAAATATAGGAGATCAGTCCCCATAATTTCCAACCCAGAAATACTTTCGTGCAGTAGCCAATTTTTCTGTACTTGGGGAATAACTGCTTTCTTCAGATAATGGAGAATATTGTATTCTGTTTATTTTAACTTGAGTATGGCTTTACCTTCACCAGTAAGAGAGGCAGTTTGATCTAATGGTTAAGGCACCAGGCTAGAAAGCAAGAGACTGTGAGTTTTGGTCCTGCCTTAGTCCTGAAAGCCAGGTGAGTGGCTGCCTCAGCCCAACTCACCTCACAGGGTTGTTTGTTGTGGGGAAAATAGGAGGAGGAAGGTGTATTGGATATGTTTGCTGCCTTTACTAGTTATTAGAAATCAGGATTTTCTAATCAGGGTTAGAAATCATGGTCTCCTGGTTGCTAGCCTGGTATCTTATCCTCTTCACCAAACTGGCTCTCTATTAATTTATCACAAACACTGTATAATAAAAATAATTGATTCCTAAACAATGAACAGGCACACACAAAACCTTATTAAATATCAACAATTTGACAGTGAACTCATTTTGGCTTCATTTTGATTCTGAAATGTTTCAAATCCACATCAGCCTCTGCACTGTGATTGCATTATTATTATATTAGACACATGTCTAATTTTCAGTTGCGTGAAGAATCTCTATCAACTGAATTTCTTGAATTGAAATCTCATATCCCTTTCACGGCAATGTTTTTAAAAAGCGGGGGGGGGGGGGAGAAAACCTGTCCAATCCCATATGTAAAGATCGAACGTGTTACAGAGAAAAATTCTAACTGAGCCTTATCCCAGTCATAACTTTCTTAAACTCTGCTTTCTAGAAGAAGTTTGTTCACTTATTTTAACAGCTACAACTCAGTTCTGAAAGTGTGGAGTCCTTGGTGCTCTCTTGTGTATTTTTTTCTTGCAGGCATACTGACAATGTTATCTAGTTAGGTAATGAAATGTCTGCAAGAAAACAACCAAGCTCAGAGAGCACCAAGGCCCCCATATTTTAACCCCTGATCTGTAAATATTCTCTCCTACTGGTAGTTCTGAGTATCTAAGAAAGAAGTTGGTCATTAATGTAGCAGAAAAAATCTGGAGATATTATCTTGTGGAAAAATCCCAACGGATAAAATTTCAGTGAAACAGCAATTGCATCTCATTAAGGTTTTATGTCATCAATTTTTAATTTGTTCCCCTATCGTATTAGATTTCCTTACCGATGTTGCTAGTCATCGGAATTTGAAGTGTGCAAGCCAATTAAGTCTACTCCATGCCTATGCATACAGAAACCATGGATGACCTGGGGACTTTATTATTATTATTATTTTTAAAAAAAAGAAGTTGTGGCTGATAACTATTATGTTTTGTTTTTTTTGTTTTTTGCCTTTATAGGCTACTGGGAAGTTAATGGTTTTGGTCTCCTGGGCATTTATAAATCTGATTTGGTTCGTATTGGTGGAATGAATACCCAAGAATTCCGTGACAAATGGGGAGGAGAAGACTGGGAACTCTTGGACAGGTAAGTAGGAATGTGGTAGCCATCTCTGAGGACAGTTCAGTCAATTCTCAACAGAGGAATTGTATATAGATAATCCTTGACCTAGGCAACCTTGGCTCTTTTATGACTCACGGACTTCAACTCCCAGAATTTCTGAGCCAGCATGGCTCAGCTTGGAAACCTCTCCCTTTCCCCTCAGCAGATGTAGTAGACAGAGTACTCTGCCTTACTATATACACACAGGGTTAGGGTTAGAGTTAAGGTTGGAAATTGGGTTAGGATTTTTTAAAATAACATTCTTAATATTTAGCAAACAGCATGTTATCTGGGTTCATGTATTTAAAAAAACTAAATAATTAATTTCTGTATTATCATAAACAATATGTTAGTTAATTGCTCAATAGTCTTCCTCTTACTAGTATATATTCAGTGTTACATAGTACATATCGCATTCCTTTCTCTCTAACTTGTTTCTCTAGCCTAGCTCTAGCTCTATATTGTCATGGTCATTTAAACAAAACAAAATTGTTCCTAAGCTCACATGTAAAACAAAGCTACAAATCATGGTTTGCTATCCAAAGTAGCTGTGTTTGCATATCATGTTAAACCCAAACCAAACAAATCACATAACTGTTTACCACTGTAACTTTTAGCACCCAAGATCTGTATGGGTTGTCCTCAACTTAGAAACACTTTTTTTAGTGACTATTCAGAGTTAAAATTGTTCTTGCTTTTACAACTATTGCAGCATCCCCGTGATCATGTGATCAGAGTTGAGTCACTTGACAATGGGCAAGTATTTATAAATATATATTATTAATTTATAAACATCCCCAGGTCATGTGATCACCATCTGCAACCTTTTGACAAGCAAAATTAATGAGAGAAGCTGGATTGGCTTAACAACCACATGATTCACTTAACAACAATAAAATCAAGCACGATTCATTTAATAACCACTTTGCTTAGAAATTCAAATTCTGGTCCCAGTTGTGGTTCTAATTATATTATATTCTTATGTTATTGCACATCACCCAAAATCACTTGTCATGAGAAGAGACGTTATATAAATTTGATAAATAAATATTGAAATTCCCTCCACCTTCTCTTACAGGATATTTCAGGCAGGCCTGGAGGTAGAGAGACTTTATATCAGGAATTTCTTCCACCACTATCACTCCAGGAGGGGCATGTGGAATCGACGTGTGTTGCGGATCTGACACACCATCTTTCCACTTCTGAATCCCATTTTGCGTTTTCTCTGGACAAATCACTAAGAAGTCACCCGTTCTCTTTTCCACAGTGATCACAGCATAAATTTTGATGCTCAAGCAAAAAAAAAAAAAGACAAAATGGAGAGTTTTCATTTAATCACTGGAAAGAACTGACAAATAGTTGATTTTCAGAGTGTGAAAAACTTTCTCACCAGCATATCACAGGCTTCACTCACTGAAGAATCTCTTTATGGTGCCTTCTTTGTATGGATTATTATTTTTTTTAAAAAAAGTACAGAATGCTTTCAAATCATTCTTTGCAAAATATTTTAAAAGCAATGGATTAATACAGACTTCCATGATGTCTAATATCCTGAAGGATCTCCAATGTGTGAAGGACAACTTGTCTATTACCAAAAAACAAAATAATATTGTGAAAGACTACAAACAGAAAGGTGCCAGAACTGAAATGCCTTACATAGTGTGTTACAAGAGGATTAATAGCCTCATTAGATGTATTTTTAAGGGCGATGCTCTTTTTTTGAGGTAATTTAATAACCAAAAAAACTGAAATTCATGCCTTTGGACTAAAGTCAATCAATTGTTTGATCTTTGCATAGTGCTGTTCAACCTATGCAGGATATATTAAGGAATTTCTCTTCACGTCTTCTCTTTTTGTATTCTTATATTCTACTCAGGTACACCGAAAGAAACATTGGCTTTAGAAAAATGGATATATTTTTCTTCAGTGACTATCTACTGCTTCTTTCTGTCAATCAATGGGATATTTGGTGGACTGATAGTCAAACTGCATCTGAAATCTTGCTAGGATCTGAATTGTTTTTGGCAGACACTGGTGTCAATCATGATAATCATAGGAATGATACTGCAAATAGGAATATGACCATGGAACTGCCTGCTCTTTCTTGAATTCCCTCTGTTAACACTTTGGAAGTTGACTGACATTTCAGTCCCAGACATCGGTACTAAGAAGCTTCAACAGCTTCAATGTACTCTTTTTTAATTTATTGTGCATTCTTACTATTTTTAGTTGCTTTCAATTTTTTATTTTAATGTATTGTAAAACATTCTAAGAGAAAAAAATGTTAAAGGGCAAGATATTATTGTTTATAAAATTATTTAATAAGTTAAACTTTGGGATTGGGTTTTCAAATAGAAAAGTAGTTTGCATGCATCTAAGAAAAGGAAGCCAATCAGTCAATTTCCTGGTGGCAAATTTTATATGAGGCAGAATGTGGAGCACCTATTTGGAAAGTTTATGATTACTTTAGATCAGTGTTTTTCAACCTTAGCAACTTTAAGAGGTGTGGACTTCAACTCCCAGAATTCACCAACCAGCATAGTGGATGGAGAATTTGGGGAATTGAAGTCCACACTTCTTAAGGTTGTCAAGAGTGAGAAACACTGCCTTAGATTAAGCGCACAAAGTCCTAACTGAGGAGTATATGTATATAAATGTCTATATGCACGTACATAAATCAAGCAGTGACAATAATTTTATAGAGTCTCAGAAATGGCCTTCTTAACCTTGAACCAATGATCACAGTAACAGAGAAAAGCATCAGAAGTTCAACAGAACTTTTTACAAAGGAAACAGAGATTTTCTTGTTTAACGCAGTTGTGAATATGAATAGAAACTATCACTGTTTCTCAACCTTGGCAGCTCAAAGATATGTGGACTTCAACTCACAGAATTCCTTAGCCAGCTTTGCAGGCTGGGGAATTCTGGGAATTGAAGTTGACACATCTTCCAAGTTGCCAAGGTTAAGAAACATTAATCTATGTCACTGCTTTACATGAGTCTAAAGCAAAAAAAAAAACCCACAACCCTGCTCTTTTAAGAAACTGAGCTCTAACAGTCTTCTAGCTAAAGTCAGCGCACGTAGTCAATTCCATCAGTCATCAGGAAATAGTAGATTTTGATTCTTTCCTCCCCAGTGGTTAAGCCTTTACAAACCTTATGTCCTGTATCTTGTCTAAGAAGATGCCTGTCTACTCCTCCCTGCTAGCCTGCGGTAAGAGTCCTTGTTTCAAAAACTACAGAATTAAAGGGAAAAATGAATTGCTCTTATTATTTCTCCAGAAGAAATTCCATGTACCTTTCTCTGTGGCAAGTTCTTGTGGAGGATTTTGTTCCAGCTTCTGCTGAGTCCTTTCATGTAGCCGTGGTAGGCATGGATCCTCAAGTTTACCTACCTCTTTATTGCAAAATATTCATGTTCGCAGTTTTGTTACCAAGCGATTCTTATTAACTTGTTCAAATCGATTTTGTTGTTATTCTGTGCTGTTTTTTCGTTCAGGCACGAAGTTGAGGAGTTCTCTTCCCTGTCAGTTTGTTTTGGAAAGGAAAGGCAACTGCAACCTTGAAGAAACAAATATCACTGGATAGTTTCTTCATATACAAGCAGATATGCTGTCCCATGATTAAGGCATGTCATCCTGAAAAAACATATTTTCCTCCAGAATCCTTAATTGATTTACATGGATGAACATTTGGTTATAAAATAAGAAAAGCTTGGGTCCAGTTTAGGTTCTGGTGACTTCAGGGACAAGTCCATCTGGGAACTTTTGGGCAAAGAAATGAGAATAATTTCCCCTTGCTTTCTTCCAGAGTGCTTCCCCCCCCCCAATGTCCTAGCCCAAGGCTCTGATATTTCCTGGTGATAACTCATCCAAGTACCCCAGATTGTCTGGAGGGAAACAAATAATGGCAAAATGGCAGTGGAACAGGCCAATTGCCCTGTTGTCATACATGTATCCAATGCTTGTTAATAAGGGTGGACTTTCAATCACCTGGTCATTTGCTCCTGCAAGTTCCAGCTAGACGCAGTCAACAGAGGTCTGCTAGCAATTATTAAACTTCTTAAGGTTTTTCTAATCCATGTTTTGAAACAAGATTCCAACTTTTTCAATTACTGGAATGGAAAAGTAGAAGACAACCATCCCAACTAAAAGACATTCACACAGATTTGGTGATTTGTCTATACCTGAGAGAAATAGCCCCAGCTGCTGTTCTGGGACTAGCTAGGGTACTGCTTAAATCAAACCTGACTGTATGTCTCCATGGAATGCAAAAGTGCTTGTTCTCAGGAAATAACCCATAAGTACAAGGAAAGAATTATTTGGGAATCTGTATCCTGGCTGTTATGAAGCAGGAAAAGATGTATGATTATTGTGTATCTGTACTGTACTCTGGAAAAGATTTATGTCCTGATTAGGGAAATCAAAGAAAGGTTAGCTTTTGCTGCAAGGAAATAAGCTTCCAACAAATATAACACAACTTAGTTTTTGCTTTTAGCTTTTATCAAGGAGTCTTGATAATTATTTATAAAGAACAAGATATTTTAGATACCTGAATTATGTAGCATTCTTTCCTAATTGATTCAAAGAAGTATTGTGTAGAAGAATGAAAAAGCACCAACTCTCAGAAAGTTTGCTGATTATGTCCCTTGGTTTTTAGAACTTTATGAGTATCTCTTAGGAAGGACCATGAGTAGGATATTTAATTCTTCTATCTAGGCGTTAAGGCTAGTTGCAAATATTGTATCACAACAGCAACATGTAGGAATTAGATATTTAAATACTCCAAGTTAGAGTCTGGATTTTTTAAAAAATGCAATCAGAAAGAATTCGGTCATTCTGTCTAACGAAGTGTACTGCAGAAGAACACCACAGTGGCTTATTCTGTGTAAGCTGCTGAGAATAATTTGACCATGGTGGAATAGAAACAGGATTGATAAATAAATGCAATAACCATATCACTATTTCAAACCTGAGCATTTCAAATTGCAGGGTAAAAATACTGTGTGAAAGTAAGACCATAAAGCCATAAAGTTAACACTTCCTCATAGTGCTTGGATAGATACAGAAATTAAGCTTTTCATTGAGGTTTTCTCCCAGAGAAGAGAGACTTAGTTTATGGCAATATGTATGGCAAAATAACTATGTAAAAAACCTAACAAATTCATGGGTGTCCAAGTATGACCCATAAGTCAATGTGCAATCAAAGGTCTATCAGCAGATCCCTCCCCACACATTGGACTTAAAAAATAATTATTGTTTAGAAATAAACCAACCAATATTTCTTCAATACAGCCTTCCTCTGTCTGCTGCCCATCAGCTCTATTAGACGTTCCTTGTTATAATCCCCAACAGCACAATAGAGGAAGGAATGAAGACTGAACTTTGCTTATCACATCAGTAAAGAGAGACAAGACTGTGACTCTGTTAATCTATATCTGAATAGACTTATTGTTCTGCTGTGATTCCTTTTTCAAGCCCGCCTTCTTTTTCATGAATATCTGAGGTGTGGTTTGGGTTTTAAATTCTGCACCTCTGAAATGTGTGCCTTAAATGTGACCTAACTTTTTCTTTCAAGAAAGAATGAATCCTGATTAGTTTATAAGTACACATTTCTCAACGAAAATTTTATGTTGTCTGTGGTTAGTTTGCCCTTTTGAAACAAAGAATCCTGTTCAGTTTATAAATACAGATTTCTCAATGAAAAATACATATTGTGTATGTGTCCTTAGTTTATCTTCTGAAACAGTTCTAAATGATAACACATAAAATGAAGCTAAACTGTAATATACTTTAATAAAGAAACATAAAACAAATAATTATGGAATATAAAACAATATCCCAGTCTCAGAACAATATTAACCTTTTAAAATGAATGGGATATCAACATTGTCGAGTGCAGAAAATATATACACAGAAATTTCAAGAGACATCATTCTGGATTCAGTTCCAGGTGCTGAATCTCCATTTTAGAGAAGGGATGGATAACTCTAAATCATCTCCGGTTGTTATCGAGTGCAACTTCCAGATATTGAATCATCTTGGCTGGTGGCAGGAATGATTTGAACTGTGACTTCTGCATGTTGTGGCTATGTTTACACAATAGACTATACTATGGTTTGTTTAATCATGTTTTATTAACTGACAGCTAGATTCATAAAGCACACAGCAAAGCTATAAAATCTGGCTTATAAACCGTACCGGCACCACAAAACACTGCTCAATAAATGTTTCATGCACCATCTAATTGTGGTATCCAGTGGGGTCACCCTTTCTTGATTTTTCCTGAATTGAAAGCTGCTTCACTCATTTGGAAAATGGTGTCTAACCATCCAACTACTGTTTTTCTTGAGAAAAAGGCCAAATAGATGGAAATACCATGAAGGCTGCCCAGAGACGACTCCTTTTAACAGCAGGATCCAACTTTCCCATTTTAATTTCTTACAGCACCCAGTGCAATTCTACCTCGGGCACTGTGGGAAGCTAAATAGAAGCAAACAATGGTATATATAATATCAGAGCCCCTGATAAAGGAACCAGCTGAAACAGCAGAATGAATACAGAGTCAATACAACAGTAGGTTTTGAGGAGCTGTTTTCCTTTAAATGGATCTGATGATGCTACTTGGAGCACTTATGCAGAAGTGTGGCTCCTTCTTTAAATTGCCTGCAGGGCAATAGTAAATAAGCTAGTGCAGGGGTAGGCAACCTCGGCTCTTTTATGACTCATGGACTTCAACTTCCAGAATTCCTGAGCCAGCTTGGCTGGCTCAGGAATTCTGGAAGTTGAAGTCCATGAGTCATAAAAGAGCCGAGGTTGCCTACCCCTAAGCTAGCATGCAAAAGTTTTTTCACAAGGGGGTTCCCACATTGTATTAAACAATAATGAGCTTCTTTGTTTGGTTTAGTTTGGTGCATGAATAGTGGCTTAAGTGTTGCAAATGTGATATGCCAACAAGGAGACATGCATTGCCTATGGCAGGGGTAGGCAACCTCGGCTCTTTCATGAGTCATAAAAGAGCCAAGGTTGCCTACCCCTGGCCTATGGTCTCCTGTCATTTCCCTGGTTTGTTTTTGGACATTGAATTAAACAGCAATTTAAGTGCAATAAGTGCAAAAGGAAGCAAGGCAAGCTAGAACCTGGTCAAACAAGTCATGGTTAAAACATGGCTTAGCATGATGTGTACATGCAACCTGCATATAGATACAGGCTGTAATGCAATGGAACATCTTCAGATTCTTGCAAACGCTATTTGTTTAATTCAGCACGTGTCAGCTTTTTTTAAAAAAAATCAGTCAAATAGCCTTGTTACTATTCTTTTATTAGAGACAGCCATAAGCACTTCCAGGAGATACTTCATTGGGCTTCAGAGAAATGGAGAGTGGATGCACAGGTGCCTGAGGTGAGCAGAAAGGGAAGGAGAAAGAAGCAATGGGAAGGCTGCTGTCATGGATCCTGAAATGGGCTGGAGTTTGGGGAAAGAAAGAATGGCATGGATAAGGAGCAGTTAGAACAGTATGCTCAATTAGTGGAAGAGCAGGCAAGGCATGACTGAGGATAGGACTGAGGAAGATCACCCAGCACCAACACAGGAACCAGCGCCCAGTCAACTATCCGAGGAGAAATTATATCCTCATCAAGAAACCATCAAGAAAGAAATATTACCATAATCAATGCTGGTAGGTCAAACTACAATACAAACAACCAACCAACTTCACTTCCATGCCCTCACAATGTTACATACCCTTGTAACAAAACAGCTGCAGATAAATAAGCTCAGAGAATACAAAGAATCAAATAATTCCTCCCCTTATAAATTACTCAACCAGAGATTTTCATTAAAGGATCAATCTAGCAAAAACTCTTGCAAATGTGCAGAAAAAAAGGAAACTTGGAATCTTTATGAGAAATCATTGGCTCCGAACTGTGGAAATAGGTATGGTTTTAAATGAATCTGCTGGTTTATGAAATTCGGTAGTCTTTTTGATCTGACCTGGTTAATTTGCTTTTAGATCCCAGTGGGCAGAATTACACCCATCCTTCCTGAACTATATTATTATTATTATTATTATTATTATTATTATTATTATTATTATTATTATTATTATTATTATTATTATTAATTATTATTAAATTTATATACCGCCCTTTCCTGAAGGACTCAGGGCGGTTTACAGGGCATTTAAAACAACCAGTACAAAAGTTAAAAACAAATTTAAAAAGATTAAATCATCCCTATGGTTTTAAACTCTGGGAGTTCTAGTGCTGAGACATCTGGAGGACACCAGGTGGGCAAAAGCTGATTTAACCTATGTTTCTTGTATGAATTACTTAACAAAATAAATCTTAATTAATATGACACTAAATCGTGGTTGCTCAGCATTAATTGGAATTTGAAACTGCTTGAATTGGTTTCAGAAGGATAAAAATTGTGACTGAAGAGCCATGAATGATAAGGCTACAATGAAGATACAATCATTTCCTTTAACCAACAATGAATAGTCCAATCTCTATACTTACCAGTAAATCCCAGGGTAAATGAAGCAAATAAACTTATGTGAATTTAGGCCATATTCATTAAGAATGAATTAGTTTCACATTAAAGGCAATTACTAGCTTTATAAAGGTAAAGGTAAAGGTTCCCCCGCACATGCGTGCTAGTCGTTTCCGACTCTAGGGGCCGGTGCTCATCTCCGTTTCAAAGCCGAAGAGCCAGCGCTTGTCCGAGGACGTCTCCGTGGTCATGTGGCCGGCATGACTAGACGCCGAAGGCGCACGGAACGCTGTTACCTTCCCATCGTAGTGTTCTCTATTTTTCTACTTGCATTTTTACGTGCTTTCGAACTGCTAGGTTGGCAGAAGCTGGGACGAGTAACAGGCGCTCACTCTATTACGCGGCACTCGGGATTCGACCCGCCAAACTGCTGACCTTCTGATCGACAAGCTCAGCGTCCTAACCCACTGAGCCACCACTGCCCTAAATCATAATGGGTTGTTTCATTTTGGCTTAATGAATCTGCAATCAATCATTAATTTGGCTAATCAACTGTTGTTAAATCAGTTATAACTTAATGCAAAAAAAAATGTAGCTAATCACTAACTCTTCATTCCCAATCATTGCCTGTATCCCATTTAGTAAAATTTCTGATGACAAATCAGTGCCAGTGTTTAGAGATCTGAAATGTGTTTGGCTCATGGCTAAAGTTAATTGGATCCCTTTTGTTAGGATTCAGGCTTGGACATGAGGCAGAAACAACATTGGTCACTCTGTGGTTATAATTGTTGGAATCTGGAAGGAGAGATGTGTCTTCCTAATCCTACCATCCTCACGGTTGTGTTCTTAATGTGACCTTATTATCCTCCTGGATTGTCTGTATGCCTTCCTGGTGGAGATAGCATTTTGCAGTTGTTCTACTTCTGAGTTATTAGTCCCAGATGGAAGTTAGGAGAACAGTAGATGGTCCTGTGATAGCTCCAAAATTAAACCCTACTGGCTGCAGGGTTTAATCTTCTCTCCCTGGTTATGCAATAGCAATAGCACATAAAGTTATATACTGCTACATAGTGCTTTTTAGACCTCTCTAAGCAGTTTACAAAGTCAACATATTGTCCCCAACAGTCTGGGTCCTCATTTTACCAACCTTGGAAGGATGGAACAGTGAGTCAAACTTCAGCTGGTCAGGATGGAACTCCTGGCAGTGGAACTCAGAGTTAACTTGCAATATTGCATTCTAACCACTGCACCACCCCAGCTCTTATTCAAGTGATGCTATTGGGACACTTGCAAGGGCTCACAAATGATTATAGAGTTATCCTCCCTGGCCTTGGCTTTGTAACTGCTGTCGAACCTAAAACCAAGAGGAGCAAATTTCCAACAGAACTACGCCAGCTACATTCCTCTTGTTACCCAGTGAGATCCCAGGGAGAACTACCAAGTTGTGTCAGGTCTTTTTTTTTTTTTTTTTTTTTATTGAAAAGTTTTACAATACAATTTTCCATTAACAACCCCCATCCCCCCCGACCCTCCCCTCCCCAGCTCCCCCCTCCCTCTTCCCTCCCTTGCCTCCCCCCTACCCCCCTCCCTCTTCCCTCCCCATACCTCCCCCCCACCCTCCTCCCCCCCCCGGACTTCCCAGAGCTAAATACAAGGTATATATATATAAAAGCAATCATAAGCAACCATATACTAACAACCATAAATTCTAAAATCCATCACCCTCTAACTTGTATAAGAACAAGCAAAACTTAACATTATTATATATATATAAAAAAGAAAATTGGAAAAGAAAAGAAAAAACACGAAAGAAGACTTATTCAAATGCTAGATAAAACTTCTTAACCCTATACTTATTCTGGATAAACTCAATCCACTTTCTCCATTCCATAATATAACGTTCTTGCGAGTGATCTTTCAAATAAGCCGATATCTTCGCCATCTCTGCCAGGTCGGAAACCTTTAAAGTCCATTCTTCTATGGTCGGCAGCTCCTCTTTCTTCCAATATTGTCCTATCAAAAGTCTTGCTGCCGTAATTAAATTCAGCATCAACTTAGAGTCCACCACTGTAGCATCAACAATTATTCCCAACAAAAAAAATTGCGGACAAAACTTTATCCTCCTTTTAAAAATCTTCTGTATATTCCACCAGATTTTAATCCAAAAGGCCTTAACCTTTTTACATGTCCACCATATGTGAAAATATGTTGCATCTTCAGCCCCGCACCTCCAACACTTAGGCTGATAATTCGGGTACATACTTGCAAGTTTTTTAGGATCTAGATGCCATCTATAAAACATCTTATAAAAATTCTCTCTTAGATTTTGAGCTTGAGTAAATTTCACATTCCTCACCCAAATCTTCTCCCACATGTCCATTGTAATAACTTCCTGGATATTTTGGGCCCATTTTATCATACAGTCCTTAACAAGCTCTGTTTCTGAATCAATCTCAATCAATGCAAGATATATCCGTTTAATGTGTGCAGGTCCCTGATTTCTAATTTGCTTTATCAAATTTTCATCAATCGTTGCAAATCCAATTTTCTGGTCTTCTTTCCACCTGGCCCGTAGCTGAGTATATTGAAACCATGTTTGTACAACCTTCTCTTCTCGCAAGAAGCTATATGATTTCAAACACCAAACATTCCTTTCTAAACTTAAAATTTCCTTGTAGGTAGTCTCATCGTGTTTGAAACCAGCATGTATATTTTCTATTGCGTGTTTTGGAATTGCCCACAATGGTATCTTACAACTTAGCTTATGTCTATACTTCTTCCAAACTCTCAGCAATGCCTGTCTTAGAATATGCATCCTAAACACGGTACCTACCTTCTTATCATACAACAAATATGCATGCCAGCCAAACAACAAATCATGGCCCTCAAGATTTAATAACCTCAATTGCGTCAAATTAATCCAATCACTTATTCCTACTAATGCAGCAGCTTCATAATATAATTTAAAATTAGGCAATTTAAGGCCACCTCTCTCACGAATATCCTGCATAATCTTAAGTTTAACTCGTGGCTTTTTCCCTGCCCACACAAATTTATTGATACCACGCTGCCATTCCTCCAAATTAGAATCTTTCTTAAGAATCGGTATCATTTGAAATAAAAATAAAAATTTGGGCAGGACATTCATTTTCACTGCTGCAATCCGTCCCAACAAAGTCAATTGCAATTTTTGCCAAGTCTCCAATTCTTTTTGAATTTTCCCCCACAATTTTTCGTAATTATTTTTATATAGCTTTGTATTCGAGGGCGACAAAATTACCCCCAAATATTTAACCCTTTTAACAATCTCAAATCCAGTTAATCCTTCCAAGAAGGCCTTCTGTGAAACTGTCATGTTTCTAGCCAAAATTTTAGTTTTCTGTATATTTACTTTAAATCCAGAAACCTTCCCATATTGTGTTATTATCTCTATCAGGTCCACAACAGAATTCTCTGGCTGGGTCACTGTAACAACCAGATCATCTGCAAATGCTCTCAATCTATAGTCTTGATCTCCAACTTGTATCCCCTTAATTTTTTCCGAATTCCGAATCTTGTTCAATAATATCTCTAAAGTTAATACAAATAGCAAGGGCGATAACGGACATCCTTGCCTTGTACCCTTCTCAATATTACATACTGCCGTCAAGCTATTGTTAACTATGATTCGGGCAGTTTGCTTTTGATATAATGCCCTAATCGGCTGTAAGAAATTTTCCCCAAAATCCATTTTATCTAACATTCTCAACAGAAATTGCCAATTCAATTGATCAAAAGCCTTTTCAGCATCTAAAAAGATTAGCGCTGCAGAGATCTGGTTGTGTCTTTCCAAAAACTCTAACACATCAACTATATGTCTAACATTATTTTTCATTTGCCTACCACTAATAAACCCCGTTTGATCCCCATGAATCACCTGTTGCAGAACCCTCATCAGTCTATTAGCCAAAACCTTAGCAAATATCTTATAATCTGTATTTAAAAGCGAAATCGGTCTGTAATTTTTAACTTGAGTAGCATCCTGATCTTCCTTCGGAATCAATGAGATAAAAGCTGTTCTCCAAGACGGTGGCACCTTTCCCCCCCTCTGGATTGTCTGGAACAGTTCCTTTAACGGTTTTATCATCTCAAATTGTAAATTTTTATAAAAGGCCGCAGACAAGCCATCCGTACCGGGCGCCTTATCAACCTTCAAATCCTTAATTGCTGTAAGGATTTCTTCTTCTGTGATCAGTTGGTTAATCCCCTCTCTTTGTGCTTGCGTAAGGACCGGAATATTAGCATTCTCCAAATATTTATCAATGTCTTTTACCTCAATTTCCTCTTTGGTATATAATTTCGAATAAAAATCCACAAAAGCATCCTTAATTAGATTCTGTTGAAACACAACCCTTCCTTTATATTCAATCTTGTCTATGTTAGAGGCCCTTTGTTTCTTCCTCAGTCTATAGGCTAACCATCTGCCTGGTTTATTAGCGTTGCAAAAAGTATTATGCCTAGCAAACCGCAGATTGGTTGCCACTTGGTCTGCCATTAATTTATCAAATTGTCCTCTTAACAGCCTAATAGCCTCTTTAATCTTCACGTCCCCTGGATTCAAAATCAAAACCCTTTCTTTTTCCTTTATTTCATTCTCCAGTTCTTTCCTTCTAGTTTCCATTACACGTCTACGTCTGTTATTCATATATATCAACACCCCTCTCATATAGGCCTTACTAGCATCCCAAACCATATCCATAGAGGTACCCTTATTCATATTAATCTCGAAAAAATCCTTCATCCGCTGTTTACATTCTTCCACATTTCTCTGATCTCTAAACAAGTTCTCATTTAGGCGCCACGAGCGCCTATCTCTTTTCTCCTTATCAATCTCCAACCAAACTGGACTGTGGTCTGAAATAGTTCTTGCACATATCTTCACTTTTTTAGTTCTCAAAAAGAAGTCATTAGTCAACAAAATAAAATCAATCCTTGAAAAAGATTGGTGTCTGTCAGAGTAAAAAGTATAATCCTTCTCCTGCAGGTGCCTCTCACGCCAGATATCTCGCAATTCCAAATCATCCTTCAATTCAAAAAAAGTTTTAGGCAATCTGGCGTGGCTTGGAACACGCTTAAAAGCTCCAGCTTTATCCAAGTGTACATCCAGAACACCATTCCAATCTCCCATAAAAATAAAAGATTTATAATCCAACTGGGTAAGCTTTGTATGAAGTAAGCTAAAAAAATCAGCTTGTTGTTGGTTAGGTGCATATAGTCCAACTAGAAGCATCTTTTTACCTTCTAACAGCAGCTCAATCATAACATATCTTCCATGCTTATCTGCTTCAATTAAATCTGCTGTTAGAGCACTTTTAACATAAACAACTACTCCATTTTTCTTATTCTCTGCAGAGGCAACAAAATGCGTACCCAGTCTCGCGTTCAATAAATACTTTTGATCCAAAACTCTAATATGCGTTTCTTGCAAACATATAACGTCTATCTTAAATTGCTTTAAATATTGAAAAACTTTCTTCCTCTTCTGCGGTGAATTCAGTCCATTAACATTCCAAGTTAAAAATTTAGTTGCCATGAATATTCTCCAAAAGCCCATGGACCACAGCCTTGATAGGACTAACTTCTTTAGGCCGTGCCCCTCCCACAGCTTGACTGTATGTACGTTGCGAAGAAACTGAAGACTTTTGTTGATCTTGTTCTATTATTTTCTTTGCTCGTTTTAAAGCAGCACGCGTCACTCTTTGCTCTCTAGGATCATCCAAAGAAGTTGTAACTTGATCTCCTCCCGCTCCACTTTCCTCCGTTTCCTCCTCTTGTTGTTCTTCTTCTCCAGATCCTTTCCCAGCTTCCAGGAGCGTTAATGGAGTTGCTTTTAAGACATTGTTGTAAAAATCACGCGCTTGCTTCACGGTAATCAACCGGTACCTTTTACCTTCATGCATCACCATCAGCCCCTGAGGAATCTCCCATCTGAACCTTATATCTCTTTGCTTGAGCTCATGCACGAGGAATGTATAATCCTTCCTTCCCCTTAAAATCCTTGGAGGAATTTCTTTTAAAACCAAAACTTCTTGTTCAGCAATCACCACTTTAACATCATAGGCAGCTTGTATAATTTGATCTCTGATCTCTCTTTTTGCAAAATAAACCACCACATCTCTAGGCAACTTCCTCTGTCTGGCAATCCATGAATTCACCCGAAACACTTTATCCATAGCTGCTCTTATTTCAGATGCTGGCAGGTTTAATACTTCTTCAAAAGCCTCAGAGATCAGCTGCTTCAAGTCTTCTTTAGTATCCTCTTTTAAACCTCTGATTCTGACAGCAAACTGCATCTGGTAAAATTGGGCTAAACTTAAGTCCTTCTCCAGTTTATCTCTTACATTTTCATTCTCTCTTACTTTGACTTCTAATATAGCATTCCTTTGATCCAAATCATCCATCTTTTCATCTAATTCTTCCACACATTCCGCCACTTTATGCACTGAAGACAAAATGTCTACCTTCATCACGCTGAGCTTCTGTTCCATCCTCTCTTCCATTCTCTCCTCCAGTTTCTCCAATTTCTCCTCCATCTGCGCAAATTTATCAGCCATTGATTGATTAATTGAGTCCAAAAGTTTATCCACAGCATCTCGAAACTCCTTCGCTGTCAGCGCTTCAGAAGGGTGCAACGCCTGTAAAGATGATTGTTGCACTGGCGAAGATCCACCACTCCGAAGAGTTTTAGGGGGAGGTTTCGCCGCCATCTTTTAATCCTCAAATATGACGCACTTTCACTTAGAGTTTAAAAAGTTCAAGTAATTAGAGAGTATATTAAAATAAGCCTCTTCACCTTTATCTCTTGTACCGCTCTGCCTGCTCCTTTAAATCATAGTCCTTTCTTCAGGCAGGGATGGTTCGCAGACGCCTGGCTCTGCTCCAAAAAGTTCAGAGCAGACACGCCGGCCAGCTGGGAGCAACCCAGGCTACGGGGGAGTTCAATCCTTCAGCCGCCCAAGCTCCAAGCTCAGGCGGCCTCGGAGAGCTCTACCCCTACCTGGGGCCTCACCCCCTCCTCTTCTCCCGAGGAGGGGGCTTCAATTTCGCCCGAACAGCTGTTCGGCGCTGTTACGGGCGAAAAAACAAACAGCTGAGCCGCGGGCAGCCCGGGAAGGCTGTCTTCGGCGCCGCGACGCCACCGGAAGCCAAGTTGTGTCAGGTCTTGAATAGCTACAGTATTGCCCCATAGAGATCTGACATTTTTAGATGTACTTTACATATTGAGCAGTGTGAAAACATGAGCTTGGAGCAGAACTTTTAAAATTAGGAGCTTCTTTGATTTCTGTCTTGTATTTCAGCACATGTTCTAAATTAAAAACCATTCTTAGCAATTGCTTGAAAACTTGTTAAAATTGGTCTGAAGGATACTAAAACAAAATTAGCAACATGATCAATAAATATAGTTATGGCTCCTTAGAGACTGACAAACTACTGCATGAGCTCTTATGGATCCATTGCTCACTTTAAGGTAAAGGTTCCCCCGCACATGCGTGCTAGTCGTTTCCAACTCTAGGGGCCGGTGCTCATCTCCGTTTCAAAGCCGAAGAGCCAGCGCTTGTCCGAGGACGTCTCCGTGGTCATGTGGCTGGCATGACTAGACGCCAAAGGCACACGGAGCGCTGTTACCTTCCCACCATAGTGGTCCCTGTTTTTCTACTTGCATTTTTACGTGCTTTCGAACTGCTAGGTTGGCAGAAGGTGGGACGAGTAACAGGTGCTCACTCTGTCACGTGGCACTCCGGATTTGACCCACCAAACTGCCGACCTTCTGATTGACAAGCTCAGCATCCTAACCCACTGAGCCACCACGTCCCTTATTGCTCACTTATATACAGTAGCTATTTAATATCAGATCGAAAGGGAAGGCATGTCTTTTACATTTTGACAAACATGTTTTTTTCCTGTTTTAATTATGAGATTGATTCGAGGGCAAAAATATATTTTATATGCATTCTCTTGGGATAAAATAGTTTCCAGCTAAGCAGATAATTAACTTTTATTATTCAAGATATCCACTCATAAATCATTACATGATAAATTCATTCCCTGATGCTATTGCCATTTTTAAGAGTTAAGTCACTTATATGTAGTTGGGTAGCTATATAAATTTGTTTAATAGTTAATAATGAGGAATACAGTATTGAATACATAGAAGCTATACATTACCTTTTAAAATCTCATATTGCTTTACTAGGCTAACTATTAAACAAATTTATGTAGCTGCCCATCTACATATAAGTGACTCAACTCTTAAAAATGGCAATAATGTCATGGAATGAATTTATCACGTAATGATTTTTGTATCTGTCCTACAACATTTAAAGAACAGGTAAGAAATTACATAAATATTAGAGATATTTATAGACAAAATAGAGGTGAATAAATGCAGTACCTGGGAATTCTAGTAATTTTATTCCAATATATGAGAATATCATATTCATACAAAATAGTACAAAATCCTCTAGTAATATGTGAGGAAGTATAAATTCAATAAATATTTCCTTGGAAATATATGCAAAATTTCTTAAGCAAGTCAATTCAGCCAATATTTTATTCAGAACATTGTACAACCTCTCACTTTCTTGGTTCATTTAGAAGCAATTTGGTTGAATGATGATCAAATAAAGTAGAAAATAGAATAGAATCTGAGCTATTGGATATAAAAAGCACACTGTAAGACAGACAAAGAACTAGAAATATAAATACCAATTTGCCTGCACTTTCTTGGATCGAATAAGGAGCACTAGGGGGAGATATTTACAGTGCAATCGTTTTCAGAAACATTTCAAAGCCCTCAAAAGCCAACACAAAACTTAAGAAGCATATCATATTAAAGACTGTCTCTTGCCTCTTCTGATAACTCAAGGTTCTTTAAGACTGGACTAAATCAAACTTCTCTAGTGAGAAGAAACATCTCCTTACTTTCAAACAACTAGCTTGCTGTGAGGTTGGGATAACACCTTTTGACCTCATGCACATGGAGTTCCACCACAGTTCCGGAGTATCCAATAGCCTCAGTGTAGGGATACCCTCTGCAAGGAGTAGGAAATATAAACCCTGTCTTCACTTCGAGATCAACTTAATTTTCTCCATGCTGGTTGGGGAATTCTAGGAGTTGAAATCTACATATGTTAAAGATGCTAAGGTTGAGAAACATTGGTTTATATTATCCTACAATCACTGAAATCTAAACTCATACATAGCTCTAAAAACTTCATTCCTTAACACAACTGTAATACATAGAAACCAAAGAACATCTTTGGATAAAATATATTTTAATACATAAAGAGAAAGCAATTAATATTTGGAATATCAAAGGATGTCCCAGTTGCAACTATGACAACCCAACTGCCTTTTCAAATAATGTAAAAATAGAATACAAAACAAGTTTTCAGAGCCTTTCACTTGTTGCAAAAGAAGATTAATCTGTAAAGCTTTAAAATAATATACATGCCTATAAAGCTTATTATTAAAGCTAGCAGAAATTTGTACTGTGGCTTATTTATCATATACTGTATAGAGCCAATGCTTGCACCGATCTGTATTTTAACAACCTGATAATATTAATCGAAATACAAAATTAAAATTAAGATTCATATGCTTTCTATAGCCATTTGAACTTGAGAAATGGGTATGTATGTGAAAGCAGGGCTGCTTTACGCCCCCTGCAAATGATATGGGACTTTGACTAATCGGGACACCCAATTGGAGGAGAGTTCATGTTTGTTTGAAAGCCTCTATGACTCTAAAACAGAGGTGGGAAATTATGGCCATTTTATGACTTGTGGACTTTTAACTCCTAGAATTCCTGAGACAACATGGCTGACTCAGAAAAGTCTGGGAGTTGAAGTCCACAAGTCATAAAAGGGCCATCATTCCCCACTGCTGCTCCAAACTAAGGGTGGGCAACTATGGCAACTTTATGACCTGTGGACTTCCACTCCCAGAATTCCAGAGACAGCATGGCTGACTCAGAAAAGTCTGGGAGTTGAAGTCGACAGATTATAAAGTTGCCATAGTCGCCCAGCCCTGCTCTAGCATAATGTCTCATTTCCCAATGTTCTGATTGCTATGGTAAGTTTTCCTGAAACAAAAACTAGATGTATGACATCCTTGAACTTAAAAACATTCATAGTAGTTGCTGAAAATGTCCCCAAAATCTATGATACTGGAACTGCTGTATTTGGAACAACTGGTGTCATTACCAGCACGTGTCCCAGAATGTGCAATAATTCAGGAATGGGGAACTTATTATCCTCCAGCTACCATACAACTTCTATGATCTCAAACTATTGGCCATACTGGTTGAGGCTGGATTCCAACCACTGAATACGGCAATACATTTCCTATGTCTACATGGATAGTGGGGCCTTGGGAGATTTGGGCTGTTTATGTTGAGGATTGTGCCTTTTCTGATCAGGTTGCTTTAGTTATATAAAATCTTTTTCCAGAATCAAGTGTAGAGCTGGTTATGGAACGACAGATTAGAAAACAGGTTGAGAAAAAAGGAAGCTTATAAATGGATCAAAATCAAAGGGTGTCCCTCAGGTCTGAGGTCTGTAGTTCTGCAGAAAGATCTCCCAGTCAACTGCAGTGTACATCATCCTGCAAGGAAAATCAAAGGTTAAGGACTGTTGTATACATTATCCATCCCAACACTGCTGATGGAATTTAAAGGAGGTAAATTTAATAAACTCATGAAATATAAACATATGTTTACCCACCTCTTTGCCCAAAATGTCTCCCAGAGCTATTTGTATTAAATTGATTTAAAAAGAAGTGTTTGCATTGCATTTTTTTCAGTACTAAATTAAATGATTAATACACACACACACACACACACACACACACACACATCATAAGATTCTATTTTAGAAGTGGCAACTTTATCCAAGATTCTCCTGGAGAAAATCTATCTACATCAGGGGTGGGCAACTTTTAGCAGCTTTATGACCTATGGACTTCAACTCCCAGAATTCCTGAGCCAGCATGGGATTCTGAGAGTTGAAGTCCACAGGTTGTAAAGTTGCCATAGTTGCTCACCCTTGAGCTATATAGTCCTTGAGAGTTGAGACTGATTTGCTAGCACGTAATCAATCAATGAAAATCATGCAAAGCAGAGCAAAGTATTAGAAATTAGATATGAGGTAAGAAAAAAGGAAAAAAATGACTAAATCTATTTTACACCACCATTTTTCACTGTATCTTTATAAAATGCCCTTGCTTCAATTACATCAGTATTCTGATTCATACATCTTTTTTGTTGTTTCAATTCTTAAATTCTCTCACCTGTGGATTTCATTAGCTCCCTCCAACCACAATTTTCTCAATCTTCCTCTTCTTCCTCCTCTCATTTCATTCACTCTTCCTTTAAGCATTTTTTCCCCCAAGTCAGTCCATATTCTTTCTCTCCATATGGCCAAACTATCTTAATGGGCTTCGTTGGGATGCTTTTATATTCTATCTCGATTCATTCAGTCCTCATTTATTTTTGAGCCCTTATGTTCTTTTAGCATACACACTGCTTTTATGTAACCCCCTGATCTCAAATACACAGCCCTTTTCACTTCTTTTGGCATCCTTTCCCCTCAGAAGCCTACATACCACCTTCTACTTTTCTATCCATTTTAAAAATTTCTCCATCCATTCTCCCAATGGATATTGGTAATACATAGCCAAGTTAATTTTTCTAGCTAACTAGCTAACCAGACAGCTGAAAGCTAAAAGAATGGGGGGCGGGGGAGAGAAACAGGGCACCAAGAAATATCAACTTACTCAGATGAAGAGTTAGATAGGATTCCATCACCTTCTTACCCTTTCAAGAGTCAGTAGAACCTCCGTCCATAAGAGTTTGGATACAGTCCTGTCTTCTGCACCCCAAAGGCTGTAATGAAGATGTTGATAATGACTGTGATGAAAACTAGGACTGTGGTAATATTGTTGAGCAAGTCCAGACGCTGCTGTTTTGCCACATCGTTCAGATTCAGTCGAGCTATAAGCATTAAATCCAATCTGGTCAAAATTTCAGACAGAGGTACTCTGTTTTCGTGACCCCCCTCCCTCCCTTCAATTACAGGAGCCTTTTACTAAGACTCAAAAAACATTTTTTTAAAAAAATCACAAAAATGCATTGGATTATTTTATGATTTCTTGAGTATTAAGGTGATCTTATTTTATTTTTCTCCAAAAAGATGTCATTCCCAATCCTATATGTGATTCCTCCCCCCCACCCCTCTACAAAACAGTGATATGTACTGCTAAGCTTGTAAGCCGCCCTGAGTCTTCGGAGAAGGGCGGGATATAAATGGAATTAAAAAATATATATGTAAAAGCTGAGAAACAGGGTTTTGATCAGGTACAGTTGCGTGTCTTTACTGGTATATTTATAGCTGGATCAAATATTTCAGAAGCAAATTACATCTCCAGTTATCTCTCCTCCTTGAATTTCTCACTGCCTAGCAAAGAGGAGAATGCAAAACAATACATTTCCTTGATGTAATATAAGTTTACACGACTCTTAAAATAAAATGTGCATATGGAGAACAGGTCACAGGAAACATGTGGCCCTTCCTGATTACTTCCCCCCTGAAGAGCAGGATTTGCTGTCAAGCAAATGACATGTGTATCTAATAGCAAAAGTGTCTTGGTGCTTGGTGATCTAGCCTAGCTGCAATTTTCAACAAAGTTTGTTTAATTGAAAACCAAATGCAACTGTCCATCCAAAAGGGCCCTAATTGCTTTTTAAGAACGGATTAGATGACAGTGAACCATTGAGAAAAAAAATGAGTCACTTTTTGGACCCCCGGTGGTCAGAGTTTTTAAGAAGCTGAAAGCCAAGGGGAGCAGGATCCATGCATGTTGGGAATGCTAACAATCATCCCCTATATATAGAAGAGAGTTTCTATTGATACAGCAGGACTGCAGCTGTATGGAGCTCAAGTTCATGACCCTGTCATGCCTTTCAATGCCAAATACATAAGGAGAGAAAGACAGGCTGCTTTTATCATGCAAGGGCACGAGGGCGGTGGCGGGGGGAGGGGAAGCAAGGGGAGGGAGCATGGAGGACCATCCCAGACAGTTGCGGACACTGCGCCCTCTATATATAACCACAGAGATACAGAGAAATATACTAGGGCGATTACAAAGGGAGAGAAAGAACCACCAGGGTGGTACATTTATTTAAGAAATGGGGTCAGTGCAGGATGGTGTGTAGGCAGTTTCAGTTGCAACATGCAACAAACACATCCGTAATTTCATTGCTGCTGACAGCAAGTATCAAAGTCTTCCCAACAAGAGCACCGTGATGAAAATTTGATTGCTCACGGTGACCTGGTTAATTGTAGGCTTCCAAGCTATCTGCTTCAATGGAAAAGCTTAGCATTGTTTAAGGCTTCGCTTCTCATCAACTCCAGCTAGTAGAGACAAGGACTGATAGAAACTGTAGTTCAACAGTCCTGGGGAGGCAGCAAGCTCATTATTGACATATCTGTTGGATCTTAAATTGTGCAAATTTTAAAAATGGAATAAAACAAGAAATTGGAGATCCCCATTTTGTTTAAACAGGAGGAAACTATCTTAATATCAGTATCAAAAATTTTAGTAGTTCTTAGATTACAGCTTATTTAGCTAACTACTATTCGTACTAATATACCAATACTAAAGTAAGTTTCATTAAAACATATTTTCAATGCCCTAAAATTATTATAATCTAGGAATAAATAATTATATATATTATTTTTTCTTTTCTTTGTTTTATATTTGGACTTTTATATTCTTTTGAATGATCTCCCATTACGCAAAATTGATGGCTGGACAACAAAAATTAATTCCTCATGGCCTGCCTTATTGCTATAAGGATGATATCACTCAGTGAACTGAAAAGTTGAAGTTACTTGCAGTTTATGAACACATTGCTTATAGATGTAGATTATATTTGGATGGTTACAATGAAATAGAATGTCCTTCACTGAAACCGATATTAAAATGTTCTTATATACATATAGGAGAACCCCTTACAGATATAATATTTGCTGTTATAGTTTTGCTCCTATCTCCCATCTTTCTCTCTTTTTTTGCTATGTTTTTTCTGACTAGTTAAATAAAGGCTAATATATAAATAAAACAGATGACAAAGTGAGCTGTAGGTAAGAGAAATCATTTGCCAATCAGTTTTCTCAACCATTAGTTCTTTCCACAATTTGTATGCACCAAAGAAGTTGGAAGTGAACTTGCAGCAGTCTGGCTGTTGACCACATGGAAACTGCAGTCACAAATCCCTAGCCCAGGGGTGTCAAACCCAATTGCACTGTAGGCCATATTGTGATGTATCAGGACTTTTTTGCCTTTACAGGGCCAAGGTGGGCATGGCCTGCGCAGGCCACATCTAGCCCGCAGGCAGCATGTTTGACATGCTTGCCCTAGCCCAGGGGTAGGCAACTGACTCAGGAATTCTGGGAGTTGAAGTCCATGAGTCATAAAAGATCCGAGGTTGCCTACCCCTGCCGTAGCCAGTAAGCAATACTAGCATTTCTGAAGGCCACCACATTGGAAAAGGCTGGTCTTGAGTAATTCTGGCGGCTAGTTTTGGCATTTGCATTTTGGGACTGTTCACATGCGGTAGCTACTCTTGTAAATGATATAAATGACTCAAACAATTCAACCACAGTTTGAAACAAAGAACAGGAAAGCTCTCCTTATATCTGCCCATGAAACTAAATGCCTGCAATAAAAACAACCTTACCCATCACAATAAGGAGAATCCCAATGGTCATCTGGAAGAAGAGGGACACACTGATGAGAACTATCAGAGCCACATAATAGTAAAATGAAGGTCCCTGTTCCAGGACTGCCTTCAGCTGTGTAGCATTAGCCATAAAGAGGGCCACGTCCAGCATGCTCTCCGCCACACTTTTCTTGGTAGCATAATGGTTGATGTTGATCACACTTTCCCTGCTAAAGCCGGGACTAGAGGCCTAGAAGAGAAGAAAAACCATTAAGATTCAGGAAGGGAAATGACCTTGCCCTTCTGCTATAGGTAGATGCACAAAATGTTCTTTAGATGATAGGCAATACCACCAAAAGGGCAAAGGAGTCCTCTATTAGCCAAAACAAAACTAGATCATGGTCAATGACCAGAATTCCAAAAACAGATAACACTGCATATATTAAAATCAGGCTCTATTATCTTTTTGCAGCCTGACACCCTCTAAATATATTGGATTAAAAATACAAAATGCATTTACATATATGCAACATGCATTTGCAAATTAAAAATACAAAATACATCCATTCTTTTTTTCTTGTTATTTGTTTGCACCTTAACCTATTTATCCTGATAAATGAGAGTGAAAGATTCCAGTAAATGTTGGATGTAATGTTGTTTAGAGCAGCCCATAGTCTTTGCCACAGTATGCCTCAGTTCATTGTATAGTCTTTGCTGTAAGTGCTATCTGGAGAGTTTTTGAGAGACCTGGATGGAGAACAGCAATAGCACCTAGATTTATATATACCTTCATAATGCTTTATAGCCCTCTTTAAGCAGTTTACAGAGTCAGCATATTGCCCTCAACAATCTGGGTCCTCATTTTATCGACCTCGGAAAGATGGAAGGCTGAGTCAACCTTGAGCCAATCAGGATCAAACTCCTGGCAGTGAGCAGAGTTTGCCTGCAATATTGCATACTAACTACTGCACCACCAGGGCTCTTGTGGTGTCTCCTGTGTCTTTATTCGACACACCTACAGTATCTTCTCTTGGTATGCCATATATTTTTCTCCATTGTTTTTTTTCTCCACTGAAATCAATGACCCAATAAACAAGGGCATGTATAGAAACCCAACAAGCTGAAATAACTCACGACATCATTTTTAACGTCTTTGTTTTACTGCTTCAAGAAACAACATTCATGTATTAGTAATGGTCAAATCTCCTTGGGACTTGTTTTTTGCTTGTCACAGATTTGCACTGTCACCTTTTTGGGCCTCCCAATCTATCCTAAGCATACCAAAATATCTGATTATTCTACCAAGGAAGATTTCTCAATGAAACAGAAGCTACCATTAAGAATTAAGTTTGTGTTGTGATTCAGGGTCAGCCTGTGGGTTCGGCAGTTGGGTCAGACGACTCAGTGGAGGAGGGTGTTGAAGAACTTGCTGAGGGGGTTGGAGAGCTTGCTGATGAGAGCTCTCAGCCAGGCCCCTCCCACCTGGTCACTTTCTTGGTTAATTTAGAAGCAATTTGGTTGAATGATGATCAAATAAAGTAGAAAATAGAATAGAATCTGAGCTATTGGATATAAAAAGCACACTGTAAGACAGACAAAGAACTGGAAATATAAATACCAATTTGCCTGCATAAGACAGACAAAGAACTGGAAATATAAATACCAATTTGCCTGCACTTTCTTGAATCGAATAAGGAGCACTAGCTGTGTGAGCCTGACAGCGTGGATGAAGATGACCCACAGCTGGCCCTGTTCAAGGACGCCCGACGCAGGAGGCAGTCAATCAGGAGTAAACAGAGGAAGGCAATGGGGCACCTCGGAAGGAGGCAGAGAGAAGCCACGCCCTGAACTGTATAAAAGGGGAATGTGTGGGAGGGCGGGTTTGCTGAAGGCAACCGCTTGAATAGCTCCTGTTTCATGGTTCGTGTCTTGTTTGCTTTTGTATCCATAAATTTGGTAGGCTTAGTTCCAGCCTCTTGCCTTCTTGTAAAAGGGGTTGTCCCTGCCTTTTCTGCATGGCCGGTAGCAGGCTGGTACAGAACAGTTTGGAGGAATAGAACCATTCAGAATAAGAAAGGTCAAAAATGCATTGACCTTATATCTGTTTAACTTGCACAGGAAACACAGTGCAAGTTGCAGTATCTGAAGAAATAGCTGAGAAAATCAAAATTGGAGACTAAAAGTTACAAATCTCAGATATGGAAAAGACAATACTTTGACAGATGAAAATATATCAGGCTCAAAAGAGCTCATTAGAAAAGTAAAAATGGAAAATGAAAGGTAATGCCAATCTGTGCACATATGATGAATTTATTGTGTTCAAGAATGGAATAAAAATAGATGGTATGCTAGGTACATCAAAAGATTAATCCCAAGGAGGTAGGAAATGATAAACTTAAATAAGAGTCTAAACCTTAGAGCCTCTTGGTGAGTGAGATGGACATTTTATATATAAAGTAAATAAATAAATAAGATCATCAAGGATCAGACTACCAACAAAGATAGGAATAGTTAAAGGAAGACTTTCTTAGTGGAAATTTATGGCTGTGAAAGCAAGACACTGAGAAGAACAAAAGAATGAAAATAAATAGTTGTGAATCATGTATTTGGAAATGGTTTCTAAGAATATCATGAACGGCTGGTCAGTCCTTGAACAAATAAAGACTGACTACTCTTGAGGCAGTGATCAGTAAACTTACATACATTTGGGCATGTGGTGCAAACAGGTGATGAACTAAAAAAAAATGAGTCTGCTTGTAACAGTGTGGGAAATACAATAAGGTGAAGATAACAGATAAGGGGGATGAATGAGACCAAGAATATCACTAGAACATTCCTGGAAAAACTGTACAACATAAGTAGAGGTTGTTGAATTGGAAAGCATTTGTCCATACAGAATAGTCACACAATCAGACCCACCTCAGAGTGGCTAAAATCTCTCTGTAACCTTTCACCAATTGGAGGCAGCCAAGGTACCACGGGCTTGCTTCGCTGGAGGTTGATCATGTTAGTTTATGAGAGCAAAACATCAGAAGAAGTCTAGTGACATCTTTTCCAACAAATTACATTAAAAGGTATTCACTTTCATGAGCTACAGTTCATTTCAACAGATACATACTGTATAGGTAGTCCTTGGCATGCGACCATAATGGACCCTGCCCATCTCAGTCATAAGTTGTGAGAATCATAAAACAGAAAAATTGGACAGTGAAGCAGGCAGTATATATAAACAAAATGGGTTGGTCACATGACCAATCTGATTTTACAGTCCTTTTTGTGATGTTTATTAAGTGAATCATCACATTAAACAAAGCAATAGTTCATTATGGGTGCAGTTTGGCCAAAAACTAGAAATGCTGGTTTTGGCCAAAACTATTGTAAAATGCTATCATGTGACTGCGGGATGCTGCAAACAGTTACAAATGCAGCCAAAATTCAGTCACAGGACAATGAGAGGGTGGAACTTTAAATCCGGGTTGTAAGTAGCCCCAGGATAAGTCTGTCATAACTTTGAATTGTTGCTAAGAGACCGGTCATAAGGTGAGGACTACCTGTAGTGTGGTTAAACTGAGGTGGGATTTAAATTGGGATAAGGTGGGGGGAAAAGACTGATTATGCATATACAGCTAAGACAGATTATGAATACCTTACTATTAATGTATTAAAAATCCATTGCGTTTGTTAGGATCATCTGAATTTGTCTGAAAGCTGCTACTGAAGTCACCTAGCAATTTCTCACTTAATAGTGTTGTTAATAAACTCCTACTTTTCTAAAACACTCACTCTCAGGTCTGCAGCAGAATACTGTAACAGGTTAAAAAGCTCTGATATCATTTTGTCTGAGCTTTAAGTTCTGGTCAAACTTTTGATCATTGTATGCATTAATTGCTTTGCACAAAGTTTATTCCTTTTGTCCTACACAGAATTCAGAGAGACATTGCTGGCAGGTGACCTTGGAGGTCTTCTAGTCCAACCCCCTGCTCTGTCAGGAAACCCTATACCATTTCAGACAAATGAACTCTTCTTAAAAACTTCCAGTGTTGGAGCATTCACAGCTTCTGGAGGCAGGTTGTTCCACTGGTTAATTGTTCTAACTGTCAGGAAATTTCTCCTTAGTTCTAGGTGGCTTCACTCTTGATTAATTGTTAGGGCCTATGCTTGTGCTGTTGGTGTAGATGTGGGGACAAAATAGACAACTGGCTTTGTTGCAGGGAGCCAAAGCAATTGTACTACTGTTAGAGAAAAATAGGTAACATTCCAAATGATTTCCTGCAGGGGTATTTTAATCAGGAATGTGGAGCCTCCACCCTTTAACTGTTACACTGTGGGAAAAGAGATCCTTGCAATTTCTAACAAACTTTTTCTTTTGCCATTACCTCTTTCTTAGGGCTGAGTGAAAGTGACCAGTCCAAGGTTACTTATGATGGGACTAGAACTCACTGTCTCAATGTTCATTACAGCTTTGCATTGTCATCCATGCACTTCAGATTTCTCAGCAGGCATAACAAAGAACCATCTTACATCACTATAAGTCTAATTAATACTTTTGGGTTTTTTGGTAAACATATTTGTTGTTGGTCACTTCTGCCCATCAAAGCCCTTTTTTATTATCTACAGATTTTAAAAAAACAATTGAAAACTCTAAAGCCAGGGCAGATTGAAACTGACAGTGTCATGCCATTCTACTTCTTTTAACATCCTATTGTTCTTACATTTCATGACTGGCTGAGCACAGACAGTCTCTGTGGTCACCTGGCCACCAACATCGAATTGTGGAAAAGGACCTTTCAGGGCCAAGTACAGCTAGATCAGATGAACTGCCTGAAACTGCCTTTAAGAATATAAGAAAGTGGTCTACATTGCATCCTGTGCCGGTTTCTCTTACTGCTCATCATCCACTCCAATGATAAAAATATCCATTGCCCAGTTGATTGTGATTTTTTCCAACATAGTACACTAAGCCATGCCGTGCCTGTCCATGATTTGTAAATGGTTTCATAAACTCTATGCCTTAAGCCATGAGTAACATTCATGTAACATGCTAAACTACATTTTGATTTATTTTCATCATAGGTAACCCCTCTCTTTGATTTCTACTCACAGGAGCTATTTTATAGTACGGTCCTCCATTACTGGAGGCTTTTAAGAAGAGACTGGACAGCCATTTGTCTGAATTGACATAGGGTAGTGGTTTTCAACCTTTTCTTCACCAGGGACCCCCTTTAAATACCTTTTGTGGCACAGACCATGGCCACGGACCCTCAAGACTTAAGATTTAAATCATAACATTTCTTTAAGCCTTTGTGGACCCCCTGTGACAACATCACAGCCTCCCAAGAGTCTATGGACCACAGGTTGAGAACCCACTGGTATAGGGTCTCCTGGTTGAACATGGGATTGAACTAGAAGACCTCCAATGGCCTTCCAACTCTGTTAGTCTGTTGTTCAGTAGCTGAGACTCACACCAAAAAAACCCCTGCTAATCTTATTTTTTAAACAAGTCTCAATGACAGCAGAGCTAAACACAGGAGAAGCTGGTGAGATTAAAGTTCAATAAATCTGTCAAAGGCCTTATATGCCTTGCTTTATTTTACTTTCCTCTATTCCTAAAAAAATTACAGGCAACTCTTCATGGGCAACACTACTCATCACAACTGGTTTTTTAAATATATTGAATCTGTTTACACTAAAAACTACTTTACAATTTGAAAAAAACTAGTAAAGTCTGCTAGCATCTTTAAGACCATAAAACAGTTTATACCAACACATATAAGGACAGAAACGTCCTTATATCAATAGTAAAATAATAGTGCTGCTACTCATCTGGAAGTTGTTACCAGATGCCAGGGGAGACCACTCCTTTTTTTGAGTTATTCCAAGATCTAAATCTGATATTACTTCATTTTTTGTGACTTAAAGGAGGGAAGGAAGGGGGAGAGGCAAGGACAGCAGGAGAGGAGCATGTCCAGGAAAGAGAGGAGGGAGAATCATATGAATGATAAATAATCTTCTCCTCTTTGAGAGTATTTGCTGGCAACTATCAAGGCACTTTGTTAAGAGGCCGTTAATTCCAAGTGAGCCTCTGTGGAATGCCAAATCAAACAGAGAGAGACACCCCGGCAATCCACACAAAGGAAACAAAAGAGGCAGCATGTACAACTGGGCGTAGGAGTCCGGGATCCTTAAGGCTGCACAATCAGACAATGAATGTCTGAAGATGATTATACAGAGACTATTCAGGGCTGAGGCCTCATCTTGAATGTGAGCCATGAGCCAAGGGGCAGAAGAAGAATGTAAAATGCCCTGGGTTGCAAAAAAAAAGAAGAAGCTTGTTTTGACTTCCCACAGCAACAGTTCAACACAAGGGAAAACCATCTTTTTAAATGCATAAAGGTAGTCTTCCACTTACAGCCATTCATTTAGTGACTTTTTGAAGCTATAACAGCGCTGAAAAAAGTGACTTATTTTACACTTATGACCGTTGTATCATCCCCGTGGTCACATGTTCAAAATTTGGATGCTTGGCAACTGGCATGTATTTATGACAGTTGCACTGTCCCCTGGGTCATGTGATCATCATTTGTAATCTTCCCAGCCAGCTTCCAACTAACAAAGTCAATGGGCGGGGGAGCCAAATTTATTTAATGACCACATGATTCACTTAACAATTGCAGTGATGTGCTTAACAATCGTGGCAAAAAAAGGTTGTAAAATGGGATAAAACTCACTTAACAACTTCCTTGCTTAGCAAAGGAAATTTTGCGCTTGGTTGTGGTCAAGGATTATCTGAATATCCCAAAGATGCTTTTTCACAAGGCAACTGGACTTTCTTGTTTTTCTTTGAAGACGTTTTGCTTCTCATCCAAGAAGCTTCTTCAGCTCTGACTGGATAGTGGGGAATGGAAGCTGAAGAAGCTTCTTGGATGAGAAGTGAAACATCTTCAAAGAAACACAAGAAAGGCCAGTTGCCTCATGAAAAAGCATCTTTGGGACAACCATGACCTGGGTGACTGAGAACCTCCATAGATGATTACCTGAATACCACTCAGGTAATCTCTAATTTATTCCAACAGGCCTATGCATTATAAAGTGCCTTTCCCAACTTGCTGTCCTTTAGATGGGTTGGACTACAACTCCCAGAACACCCAGTCCATATGGCTGACTGGAGGTGTAGTCCCTATATATCAAGACACCAGATTGAAAGCTGACTGAGAAGCTACACTTCCTTTCTTCATATTGTAGGGGAAATGATGAGGTTGCATTGTAAACTATCTTGGCCGTACATGCTACAGAAAGGTAGAATATAAATAAAACAATTAGGACACTGAGACTTCTCTTTAAACCATCAGGGTATTCCCAAATGGCCTATTCAAAAGTTCAGGGACTGCCAAGCACAATGTTCAAAAGTTCCAAAGCATAATATTATATTAATGGTCATATGATGTTCTTCAGAAAAAAAAATCACACAATGTGTCTTTTGAGAGTCCGTGTTTCATTAAATAAAACACAAATATTAAGCCATAAATAGTTTCAGCTGAATGTTTTGTGCCAAAAAAAGTTACCCTAAGCCTGCAATCATGGATTGTCTTCAAAGCACTTTTGTGGGATTACGGAGTACAAAAAATCACTTGGCTGAGATGGTGGCTATAGAAATTGATTAAATAAATATATAAATGAAAAGAATGGCAAGACATGCCCTCAGTTGTAAGGTAGAACTCCCCACCCTACACAATGGCTTGATGGGCACCCCAACATTAGGACAGGGAAGCTGCAGTGTTTGAGATAATGCTTTTTCTTTGGGATTAGCTAGCTCAAATGGGGTTCCCACAAAGTAGAAACCTTCTAAGAAAATAATTGTAATACTGAGAAACTTTCTGACATAGAAAGAAGATTGGCATGTCTCCCTGCTGAAAGTTGTTGAAATTACAGCTGTTTACATTTAGACAACAACCAGGAAAGATTGCTTCAGACCTCACATGAGTGCAACCCCCACCTGCTATTCATTAAAACCAAACTTTTTTTTTCTATACAAGCCTGGAAAAAAGGAGCTACTGCTTTAAGAGTCACATTAAATTGAATGATTCTTTAAGCAGCAGCAACTTTTTTTCCCCAGCCTTGCACAGAAGCTTATTGCAAGATTTAACACATTGCTTCGGGCTCATTTTCAGGGCTTGTGCAGCCTAAGAAAAAGCAAACCTCTGAAATTTAAGTCTTAATTTTCTTAGAAAGCTTTCATGTAGACACCCGCTCCCCCAAAATGTTGATTTTTGTGAGTACTGTCATGAGGAGAGAGAAAAGTTGCTAATGGTGATCAAGAAAGAGTTGAAGAGGGTCCCCTAATGTCAGCTTAAGCAAACACTGTTTGATGAATTTTAGTTCTGCCACTCATCTCATTGACACGTTAGGCAGAGCAACTGGAAATACATGACAAGAACAAGTCTTGGCTGGGAATTTAAAGTGTGCAACTTTTCAAGAACAGGTAAATCAAGACGAAAGGATGTTGGCGGACAGGTTTATGGCCTGTACTTGGCAGGCAGCAAGAGCCAGCAATCATTCCCTAAGAATTAAGTGGAAACTAACTCTTGACCTTTATATTCACCTCTCCATCAGTTTTCTAGGATGCTGGAACAGAACTACAAGCAACAAACAAGAAGAAGAAATGGATTTGGTTTTCCAGGAAGAATCTATATTTACTACATCCAGGTTTTTTAGCCTTCAGGAAACCCTGAAAGTCAGTTACTTTCTATGAAGGCAAAAATAGCAATAGCAATAGCACTTAGACTTACATACCGCTTCACAGTGCTTTACAGCCCTCTCTAAGCAGTTTACAGAGTCAGCATATTGCCCCCAACAATCTAGCACCTCATTTTACCGACCTGGGAAAGATGGAAGGCTGAGTCAACCTTGAGCCAATTGAGAATTGAACTGGGGGCAGTCGGCAGAATTAGCCTGCAATACTGCATTCTAGCTGCTGCACCACCACCATTCAGAACAATCTGATAAATTAGTGAAAAGAGCTGAAAATGATACAATGACATTTTTCAAATAAAAAATAAATTTTGCTGAAGAATTGGCAAGGTATAGTTGCAAAACAGGAGAAATCAATTTCAGACTGCATCCATTTCTAAATCACAGGATGTAATATTTTTGCTTTACGCTCTGTTGCTTGGAATCCACCTCCTTCATTATCTCCAATTCAGGATACCACATTTAAGAAGGAGTGTTTGAATTTGCAAAATTGCAAAAGTTTGGTCAGAGAAAAAAAAACAATTAAAGCTCTTTTTGAAAGACTGGAAACCTTATATGGACTTTTTGCTGAAGGAAGAAGGGAAAGACACGATGATTTATGGATGTGAAGATTAAGAAAGATATGGATTAAATGAGGGGCTGAAGGAGTCTGTATAATATCTAACAGGGAAGAAAGTAAAATTGTAATTATCTGTTTAAAAAAATGGTTGGCAGTCCCATATGCATTCTTTTAACTTTATTTTTTTTTCTTTTTCATTTCTTGTACTTTTCTGATTTTCTCTTCTTTCAATGTCTTTTATTCTCTGGAAAAAATATCAATAAATACAAATAAATTGTATCAATAGCCTGTTATTTTGCATGGTGGCTTGTGAAGAGAAGGTAAAATCTCTCTGGACCACCTCGATTGTACAGTATAAACACCCCCCCCCCTTCCATATGGCAGCTCCCTAGATATTGGAACACTGCTACTATCATGTCATCCCCAATTCTTCTTTACATTAAACTAGACATATCCAATTCCTGCAACCATTGTTCATGTGTTTTAGCCCCCAGTCCCCTAATCATCTCTGTTGCTTTTCTCTGCACTTTTTCTAGCATCTCAACTTCTTTTTTATAACATGGCGACCAAAACTGGATGCAGTATTCCAAGTGTGATCTTGTCAAGGTTTTATAAAGTATTTCTAACACTTCGCATTTTCTTGATTCTATTCCTCTGTTAATGCAGCCTAGGACTGTATTGGCTTTTTTGGCAGTTGCAGCACACTGCTGGCTCATATTTAAGTGATTGTCTACTAGGTCTCCAAGATCCCTCTTGCAAATAGTACTATTGACCTATTCTATACCTGTGTATTTATTTTTTCTTGCCTAAATGTAGAACCTTACTTTTCTCACCATTGAATTTCATTTTGTTAGCTAGGGCCCTATATTCAAATCTATAAAGATCCTTCTGTATTTTGAGCCTATCTTTTAGAGTGTTGGCCATTCCTGCCAGCTTGGTGTCATCTGCAAATTTGTTAAATTCCTGTTTTATCCCCTCATCTAAATCATTGATGAAGATATTGAAGAGTACTGGGCCTAAGACAGAGCCTTGCAGTACTTCATTGCATATTTCCCTCCATGCATTGATGTCTGCAAACCTGGAGTTGCTCTACTACAAATGCATTACTCAATACAATAAACAAAATCTTCAGTCATTCTTAGCTTTGCCACCATGCATAAAAGTCTATGGAATTAATACGGATCCTTTCAAACAACTCATGTAGAATGTGGACTTTTTCTGGAATTTTTCAAGATTACATAGCTATTCCTAGTGGTCTCAGGCCCTGACAAGCTAATTTTGGCAACTGGAAAGTACACTAAACTTCACTAAGTCTGTATTATTATTGTTATGTACGTATGGGGTAGGAGCAGCAGCTCTGCAGGTACCACCAGGTGGCGCTGTGCTGTGGTTGGATTGGCTGAAGGGTTTTTGGCAGGAGATTCAGATGGATGGATTGGCCAGAGTGATACCTGGCTGGGTATATAAGGGGTCCAGGTAACCCCCTTTGTTCAGTATGCGCCTACCACTAATAAAGAGCTGTCATGCGGTACTCATCCGTTACTTCCTTACCATGCGGTCCAGAACCCACTACACAATAGTGGCAATGAGGATGGGATGCTGTTTCGCTCAGAGCTGAATCACTAGCTGAAGTCACTAGCTGAAGTCACTGGGTCGGAGAAAAAGAGTTCTTCCCTGAACCCTTGCCGGAGCAGCATCTTAGACCAGTCAGACCATGGCAAAAATCACTCAGATCCGTGACTTCGACATTCACCAGCCCGAGCGATGGGAATCGCACCTGGGCCAGGTTGAAGGGTACCTCCCCATCAACAGAATTACTGAGGATCACATGAAAGCAGTGGCGCTACTGTATATCAGCGGGTCTGCCGTTTATGATGTAGCCATTGGGTTGTTCGCCCCGATGCCCATCGCATCCATTCCCTACCACAACCTCGTAAACAAGCTGAATGGGCATTTTATGCCTAAGAGGTCTGAGATGTCCTGGAGATTCCAGTTTATCCAGTGGATCCAGAGGCCAGGCGAGTCAACAACTGACTTCATTGCGGACGTGCGACAAGCTGCCCATCTTTGCAAGTTTCCTGACTTAGAAGACCGCCTGCGAGATTGTATCATGTTTGGGCTGAATGACAAGCGGCTGCGGCAGAAGCTGTTCGCGAAGCCGAAGATGAGCCTGCAAGAGGTGTTGGGCAAGGTCCAGGCACATGAAGCGGCCAGTGGCAACGGTCAAACAACCCACCAACCCAGCAGCAGCTCTGGGGGATCAGTGCACCCGGAGAGCACTGCGTACTGTGGAGCGGACAAAGACAAGGCGGCAGAGATTGACGCAGTAGACCGGAGGCTGGCACAACAACAACTATCACAACCGTGGGTAGACCAGGGGACTCAGCAGAGACCGATGGCATCGCAGAGAGCTGCTGGTAGGATCGGCGCTGATGCTATTCTGGGAGCCGGAGCAACCAGTCTTAAGTGTGCCGGCTGTGGGGGGAGCCATGCAAGAGTGACCTGCAGATTTCGCTTGGCTAAGTGCCAAATCTGCAGGAAGACAGGCCACATCACTGCGATCTGCCAGAGCCGGAACAAGGATGCATCACCAAAAGGTACTGGGACACCCCAAAACGTGACCTCCAATGCTGTAGTGAATCTTAAGGCTGTTTCCCACTTGGGGGTCCATCAGCTACTCACCACCAAAATTATGCTAGAGGTCCACTTGCAGGGCATTCCCTGTAAGATGGAGCTAGACTCCGGAGCCGCTGTCTAAATAATCTCTGAAGAGACCTTTAAACAAGTGTGCGGCCGGAGCAACTGATGGGCTACTTTAAGACTGACTAACCTAAAACTAACTGACTTCCAGCATGCTCCCATGAAAATTAAGGGGGAGGCCACACTGTTGGGGTTCAGGGGGTTCCGTGGGGACTTGGATTTGTTGGTAGTTAATGGCTGAAGGACTAGTCTAGTGGGGCTGGACTGGTTCGGGCCTCTGGGCATAGAAATCTCAGGGATCCATAGGGTCCAGGTCACGAGCCTCGAATCCGTCTGCAAAACATTTACAGACGTATTCGAGGACAAGCTAGGCACATACACGGGGCCACCCATCAAGTTTAAGCTAAATCCCAATGTTATGCTCATTAGAATCAAACCACGAAGGGTTCCCTTTGCCCTTAAAGGTAAAATAGAGAGGGAGTTGGACAGGCTAGTGGACCAGGGGGTGTTAGAGCCCGTGGAAGGGGGTGAATGGGAGACCCCTATAATTACCCTGCTAAAAGGTAACGGGGAGGTGAGGATCTGCGCTGACTACAAGTGCACTGTGAACCAGGCCCTCAATTCGCATGCTTACCCGGTTCCGACGGTCAGCCACATCCTTGCCTCTCTTCAGGGAGGTGCCATTTTTGCAAAGCTAGATTTGGCGCAAGCGTATCAGCAGCTCCTGGTTTCCCCAAAGACAGCTGACGCGCAAACCATAGTAACACACAGAGGAGCATTCATAGTTAACCGTTTACAGTTCGGTATCTCTGTAGCTCCAGGGATTTTTCAAGAAGTGATGGAGAAAACTCTGAAGGGCATTCCAGGAGTATGCCCTTACTTTGATGATGTCCTCATCGCTGGAAGCTCTGAGGAGGTATTGGCTGAAAGACTGCAGGCTGTTTTAAACAGATTTCACTCTGCAGGGCTCAAACTTAAAAAAGACAAGTGCAGCATAGGGGTGACATCTACTGAGTTCCTTGGGTTCAGAATAGATGCCAAGGGGATTCATCCTGCTGAATCCAAGGTGAGGGCAATAAAAATGGCCTCCACTCCAAAAAACAAGGGGGAATTACAAGCTTTCCTGGGGCTCCTAAATTTTTATCATTCATTTCTTCCACATAAAGCTGCCATTGCTGATCCTCTACACAGGCTCCTAGATAAGCAAGCTGCTTGGAACTGGACAAAGAGTCATGAAAAAAGTTTTAGGGAACTGAAAGAGCTACTGTCCAGTAACTCTACTGTCACCCACTTCATAGAGTCAAAACCTATATGCATCACATGTGATGCATCCCCATACGGAGTGGGTGCTGTACTGAGCCATCTTGAAGATAATGGGGACCAAGTGCCCATTGCCTACTACTCACACACATTGTCTAGGGGAGAAAGGAACTATGCTCAAATTGACAAGGAGGCCCTGGCCATAGTGGCTGGGGTTAAGAAATTCCATGATTACCTCTATGCAGGGAATTCACCATATTCACAGATCATAAACCTCTGTTGGGTTTGTTCACAACAGACAAACAGACACCTCAAATATTATCACCCAGGATGCTTAGGTAGTCCATATTTATTTATTTATTTTATTTATTTTAATCCCATTTATATCCCGCCCTTCTCTGAAGACTCAGGGCGGCTTACAATTTAAGCACAAACCAATGTGCTTAGCAGTAGCCTTCATTCTATGTATATGCCTGCTTATTAGGGCTTTCGCCCCCCCCAAGTGGCATTATTACAAAGTCAGCTTATTGCCCCCAACAATCTGGGTCCTCATTTTACCTACCTCGGAAGGATGGAAGGCTGAGTCAACCTTGAGCCTGGTGGGATGCGAACCTGCACTAATTGCAGGCAGCTGGTGTTACTTAAGGAGGCATCAGCCCACTGCTCCACCAAGGCTCCTATCTGCATACTCTTGCAAGTTAGTTCACAAACCAGGGAAAGAGATGGGCCATGCAGACGGATTAAGCAGGTTGCCTTTAGACAAGGCTGAACCTGATCCAGCAGCAGCAGCCCAGATACTGTCCATTCAGGACCTTCCAGAGTGCCCCCTGCAGGCAAAAGACATAGCTGCTGAAACAGCAACAGACAGAGTCCTAAGCAGAGTGCAGTCTTGGGTAGTCACGGGGTGGCAAGAAAAGGCTCCAGGAACAGAATTACAGGCTTACTTCAATAGGAGGCACGAGTTGTCAGCACACAAGGGCTGCCTGTTATGGGGAAGTAGGGTCATCATTCCCGAAACACTGAGAAACACGGTCATTAAGTCATTACATGAAGGACATCCAGGAATAGTCAGAATGAAAGTGTTAGCAAGAAGTTATCTGTGGTGGCCCAGTCTTGATAAGGCTATTGAGGAACAGGTTAACAGTTGTTATGACTGCCAAAGGTCCAGACCTGAGATGCCCCATGCACCAGTATTCAAATGGGAAGAGACACACACTCCATGGTCCAGAGTACACATTGATTACGCAGGCCCCTTCCAGGGACAGTTGTTCTTGGTGATGGTAGACAGCCACTTTAAGTGGTTAGAAGTGATACCAGTCACTAGCATGACCTCAGCCAAAACCATCCAAGTGCTCAGGGGGCTCTTTGCCACACACGGCCTGCCAGACGTATTAGTCTCAGATAATGGGCCTCAATTCACCTCTGCTGAATTCCAGGCATTCACCAGGGCCAACTTGATTAGGCATGTTACAATGGTGCCCTTCCACCCATCGACTAATGGATTAGCAGAATGCATGGTAAGAACAATCAAGGATGCATTGTGGCACATCGTCAATGGCGACTGGCATCAACGGTTGGCACAGTTCCTGTTAGCTCAACACACCACACCCTGCACTGCCACAGGCAAGAGTCCAGCAGAACTTTGGTGGGGCTGGAGGCTCATCACCAAATTGGACAGGCTGCACCCTGACAGAGTGGCTGCTGAGACTGAGCATCCCAGAGTCTCTAGAGAATTTCTCAATAACGACTTGGTTTGGGCAAGGAACTATGGGCTTGGTCATTTTTGGATTCCGGGGGTGGTGGTTGACAGAACTGGGCCATTGTCCTACTTTGTTGGGGTGGAGGGGAATCGTCAGATCAGGCGTCATGTAGATCAAATCAGGAAGCGAGTTCCTGAAGGGCCTCAGGGTGACCAATCACAACAAGAAACAATTGAACAAAATAGGGAAGCCCAGGGATTGGGTCAAACAGAATATGGGGACCAGGGCTCAACCATGACCAATGATGATTTGGAAGACGAGCAAGGACTGAGAAAGTCTATCAGGACCCACAGACCACTGACATATCTTGCAGATTATGTGCAATCTTGAACAGGCCCAGAGCCATTCACAGTATATGATTAATTTGTGTTGTAATGTGCTATGCAAGCCAATTGTATTCTATATGTTTTTTTTTCTTTTAATGGGGAAGGGGTGTTATGTATGGGGTAGGAGTAGCAGCTCTGCAGGTACCACCAGGTGGCGCTGTGCTGTGGTTGGATTGGCTGAAGGGTTTTCGGCGGGAGATTCGGATGGATGGATTGACCAGAGTGATACCTGGCTAGGTATGTAAGGGGTCCAGGTAACCCCCTTTGTTCAGTACGCACCTACCACTAATAAAGAGCTGTCATGCGGTACTCATCTGTTTCTTCATTGCCATGCGGTCCAGAACCCACTACACAATAATTATCCCCTCCAAAATTAGGAGTAAGTCAAAGGATAAACTTAAAAACAAAACACCAAGTGAGAATATAAACCTCAGGAGGCTGGCTGACCTGAAAATGACCTAGGTCAGCTGTAGTCATTCAAAACAGTACTCTGCAAGAAGCTTAGCATTTGGTGTGTTAGGTTACAGCATAACCAGGATGGGATGGGCATGTGCAAAAGTATGTGAAGATTAATGTCCTGGATACTGTTGCAAACAACCTTGGCTCAACATTCACACCCAATTCAATTCCTTTTAATTTGATATTTATGTCTCTGTGGAAATACTATATCCTGCCTTGATCAAGCATTGCAACAGGTGCAATCTGCCCTAAATTAATCATGTATGCGTCCAACTGAGTTCAAAGGCGATTTAAGTATGGGCTTAAGCTCTCCAAGTGAAATTGGTATCAACCCCATGGGATAGCACCCTAAAGTTGATGATAGTCACATGTTTTATATGCAGAGGGCTCCAAGACCAGTTCTAGTATTTCACATTAAAATTATCTCAGGAAGGAAAGCTGAGAAAGAATTTGGCTCCTGAGGTTTTGGAGAGCTACACCACCATCTGGGGCAGGTAAGGCAAGATAGTCTGTCCCACAATTTTTATTTGGCAAGGCTTATGTTGCACATTCAGAATGTGCATATTTATCTCTTGTTACTCCTTGTCTTGCTTTTCAAACCACATATCAAGTCCACAATTTCAGATAAATAGATATCAAGGAAGGTGTCCAAAACTATGTGGATACCCACAGATACCACCATATTTACCCCAAGTAAAATAGTGAAGAAAGAGAAAGCCTGCTGATGTAAACTCCAAAGCCTGTATTTAATCATGATTGTAAGAAATTACCATATTTCCCCGAAAAAACGCCTAACTGGAAAATAAGCCCTAGCATGATTTTTCAGGATGCTTGTAATATAAGTCCCACCCCAAAAATAAGCCCCAGTTACGATCATCAGCCAGATGGACGTATTTAGTACCGTATTTCCCCAAAAATAAGACCTAATTGGAAAATAAGCCCTAATGCATCTTTTGGACCAAAATTAATATAAGATCAGGTCTTATATTAGGCAAGGCATTTGTTAAGTGAGTTTCACCCCATTTTACAACCTTTCTTGGCACACTTCTTAAGTGAATTGCTGCAGTTAGTAACTGGGTTTGTTAAGTAAATTTTGTTTCCCCATTGACTCTGCTTGTTAGAAGATTGCAAAGGGTAATTGCATGAGCCCAGGACACGGCAACAGTCATAAATAGGAACCAGATGCCAAGCATTCGAATTTTGATCACTGACCACGGGGATGCTTGCAAAGGTCAAAAATGTGAAAAACCGTCATGTCACTTTTTTCAATGCCGTTGTAACTTTGAACAATCACTAAGTGAATCACTAAGTTTAGGACTACCTCTATATACTTGACTTAATGTTTCACAAAAGAGCTTCAGGGTGATTATACCAATCAGGTTGGTACAGTTCAGTAATAATTTAGTTTTGAGGGTTCATAAATAGTACACCATCCTTCCCCAATTTGAGGTTATCCAGATACATTAGCATATCATTGGCATAATTCCCATCCAGTAAGACCAAAGTCACGTCCCAGTCAATTTCTTGGATAATCAAACAAACTTAAACTCTCAGCACCACACAAAGAATGAAGATGTGTGCATTTTACTGCGGATATTTGAGATTTACCCATCCCCCTGCTGATAGGAAGCAGCACAAATATCCCTTGAGTAGGAAAGCAAACTTGGCCTACAGAAGATGCAGGCCCTCTCCTTCCCTTCTTTCCTTGCCCCTTGGCTGACATTGAAGCTGGATTCAATTTCTCAGCTGTCTGGACTGGATTCATGGAACCATCAGAAAGTTTGCTTGTCAGATCAAGTGCATTTTCAGCACCACCTTCTCTCACTTGGCTCTGCCACCCCCATTTATTTAAGCCTATCTAGACATTGTTCAGAGTCTCCCCATGTTTTGCTTCCCTCCCTAATCTCCCACTCAGGACCTCTTCGCCAGTGAAATTGCTTTACAACTATTTTTCTTTATCCCAAAGAACTTGGAGAGTTATAGTTAGTTTGTAAGGAGTTGGCAGTTACCTAATGGCTTGGCTCCCAGGATTTTTTGATCGACACCATGTCTGATAAGCTAGAATCAATTCCAAAATATATAATTATTTTTTGCTGTTGCTTAGGGATTATTTTAAGATAAAGCAGTTTATGAAGTGTTGAAAATAAACCATGCATGAATAAAATGACCTTTAATAGGCAAGTTGTCCTTTATTCATTTTTTTACTGACAATTTCACCCCTTAAATATCAGCTTAGTTCATAGGCGTAGACAGAGAAATCTTTTCCAGCCACGCTAGCTAAGGCTACTCACTTAGCAATTGAGCAGCTTCCTAAAGGGCATAGCTTTCCACTAAAGATATTATATTTGATGGCCTTTTCTTCCTTAGAAAGATGCTCTGCCTCCTTTCCATTCAAAAGATGAACAATGGAGATTGATGATGATGATGATAATGGTGATGATGATGATGATGACAATGACAATCAATGAGTGTTGGCTAGGAAAAGACTGAACCAGGAACCCCTGAAACATGGTGTGCCCTAGAGCGCCACACATCCACAGCTCCCATTTAACACCACAGTCAATGACTGCAATATGCTCTACCTGGAGCTGCCCTTGAAGATTGCTTGGAAGCTTCAACTGGTCCAGAATGCAGTGGTGTGGGCAGTGATAAGCATGCCTCAGTATACCCGTGTTACACTCTTCTTCCTGAGCTGCACTGGTTGCCAGTTTGCATCTGCATGCAATTCAAGAGGCTGATTGTGACTTATAAAGTCCTACATGGAACAGGGTTTGATTGCTTGGACAGCCTGTTTCCTGTGGTCTCTTCCTGGCCAATTCAATCCAACAAGATCTGTGTGTTCCAAGCTCCTTCAATTAAGCAGGGCCAAATATCAGGACCCAGGATGCCTGCCTTCTCTGTTATGGTGGCTGCACCCTAGAATGAGTCCCCGGCCGTGAGATATAGGTGGTTCCTACTCTGGTGGCATTCCAGAAGGCCTTAAAAATTTGGCTTTCCTTCCAGGTGTTGGATAGGGTGTTTGACATGTTTGCATTGTTAACTGGATTTGCGATCTTGTTACTGTTATATGCTTTAGAAAACTGTATATTCTTGCTTTGTTTTTATGTTGTGACCTGCCCGGTGTCAATTAGACACATGTAGCTAGGTTTTGTGCAGCAACACAGGAGATCGGTTGAATTTTGATGGCCCAAGATCCTGCAATGCATTCTTTGTAACTAATTCACTTAGATTTTATTACTTTGTTGATATTGATAGCTTGAGATACTGTACTTTGTTGTAATTTTAGATATTATCTAAATTAACATGTTTAATATAATTTTAGTGTTTTTGCTATAATTTAATATAGGCTGTATCCCGGACCTCACTTATAGATATTAGTCAGGCTGTTTAATAAATGTATTTTAACTTTCCCCTGAATTTTATTGAAATTGAATTGAACTGGGGGGATGATGCTTAAGTGAATTAATAAATAAGATAAAATATCTGCATGAAGTTGCTAGATCAGCCTTCAGTTTTGACCATGTGACTTCAGGGGTGCTGCAACAGCCATAACTTTGAGGACAGGTCCTAAATGCCATTCATTCAGACCATTGTAACATCAAATGGTCACTGAATGATCATTATACAAGGATACCTGTATTGCATTGGGAGAACAGTACTTCAGTCCTCAGTCACCATATGCTTAAACTATTTCAATGCACTCTACATTGGGCTACCCTTGAAGACCACTCAAAATTGCAGCTGGTTGAGAACAGACTGGCATGTGCTTACATAACACTAATGCTTAGTGAGCAGCATCATTTACCAGTAGGCTGCTGGTTATTATTAAATAAAAAGTACTTTATGTTCTATTTGAATTCTTTCATGATATGCATTGTTCTGAATTGTGATGGAATCAGGTAAATGTATCACTATCTAGTTGTATCCAATTCTAGGAGGCAGTGGTCATCTTCCTTTCTTAGCCAAGGGTGCCAGCATTGTCCAAAGACATTTTTGTGGTCATGTGACCAACATAATTATATGCCGAGGCACATGGAACACTTACCTTCCTACCAAAATGGTACCCATTAATTTACTTGCATTTGCATGCTTTTCAACTTCTAGATGGGGAGGAGCTGGGGCAAGTAACAGGAGCTCACCCCATCCTGCGGTGCTCAGGTCTCAAACCTGGGCTGTCAGCTTTCCAGCATCTCAACCACAAAGCCATTATGCCCCTCTCGACTATAAATGTAATAAATAAAAAATAAATGATAAAATACCCTACCATTAGAACTCAAAATCTCTGACTCAGTGAATGATCAGGACCGGCTCTACTAATGAGCAATGTTAATTTCAGGAACGGTAGTAAAAAATTATTAATTATTGAACCTCTTTATTAATTTACTTGGATTGCCATTGTGGGGGAGATAATGCATTGAAAATGTACCATCATGTGTAAATAATGCAAAATATGGCAAAATAGCTTGGCTGGTTTTAAATCCCTTGCTGGGAAGGGAGCACAAGTTATCTAGCTCTAACTCTCCAATGGTCATCGCTCAACCACCACCACCCCCATCCCTCAACTCAGAGTTCCTATTTTCAAAAATATTTTGGCAGACAAGGCTGAAAAATCCCACCACTTCCTCAGAAATAAAAATGCAACAGAAATGCAAACATTTAACATCCAAATGAAAGAATTGGACTGCTATATTCTCAAGTCAAGATGATATGGCATCAACTTATGTCCTCGACCTATGACCACAATTGAATCCAAAATTTATGTTGCTAAGTGAGACAGTTGTTAAGTAAGTTTTGCCCCATTTTTCAATCTTCTTTGCCACAGTTGTTAAGTGAATCACTGCAGTTAGTAACCCAGCTGAAAAGTGAATCTGGCTTCCCCATTGACTAAGGGAAGGTTGCAAAAGGTGATCACATGACCCTGGGACACTGCAACTGTCATAAATTTGAGCCAGCCAAGCATCCAAATTTTGATCATGTGACCATGGGGATACTGCAATGGACATAGGTATGAAAAATGGTTATAAGTCACTTTTTTCAGTGCCATTGTAACTTCAGTCACTAAACAAATGAGTATAAGTCGAGAACTACCTGTACTGCTTACTGGTAGCAGAACTGAAAAATCATTTGGATATTTTTTTTCTTCTCTTTTTAATTAGGAGATTCAGGAGAAGTCCATTTTGTTAATATAAAATAAATTCAAATTAACATGAAGTTAAAAATAGCTTGGCAGAAGTACTCACCACTCCCTAATGCTATTTATTTCTTTTAGCTCCTGGGGAAAATCCTTTCTAATGTGAGACTTGTCATAAGTAATGACAAAGAGGATTATCTAGAATAATAATTACTTTAAAAAAAAAGGATATGTAAACTGAGCTCCAAAGCATATTCGCATCCGGCCTACTTAGCAGTCATGGTAGTTCCCTTCACATAATATGTGAGGAAGCAGAAGAGACTAAATTAGAAACATGCAGAGAAACAAAAAGTAGGTTAGCATGAGTATGGAAAAACATTTATTTAAAAATTGAAGACAAATTGGGGTTATTCTTACACAGAGAAGAGTATAATAAAAATTAAGTTTTCCATGAGATGACAGTTTTTATTACAAAATTCTAAGCAGAAAATATAGAAATGATATTTATTTTTAGTTTGAATCTTTTGAGCAACAGTTTTGGCACTTATTAAGTAACATGTCAAGTTCATTTAAATAAAAAATTTACATTTTCTCCAGATCTGAATACTCCTGGAATAAGAGAATAATAGAATAACAGAGTTGGAAGGGACCTTGGAGGTCTTCTTGTCCAGAGGTCCCCAACCTTTTGGGCACCAGGGACCGGTTCTGTGGAGAGAGGTTTTTCCATGGACTGGAGGGTGCGTGGTTTTGTGTGTTGCTTGCATCCCGCAGATGGGGCTTTGCTTGTTTGTGCAGACCGGTTGCTGGCATGCCGTGGCCCAGTACTGGTCCATGGACCAGGGGTTGAGGACCCCTGTTCTAGTCCAACCCCCTGCTCAGGCAGCAAACCCTATACCAAACAGTTGTCTAATCTCTTCTTAAAAACCTCCATTGTTGGAGCACTCACAACTTCTGAAGACAAGCTGTTCCACTGATTGTTCTCATTGTCAGGAAATTTCTCCTTAGTTCTAGATTGCTTCTCTCCTTGATTAATTTCCATCCATTGTTTCTTGTCCTGCCTTCATGTGCTCTAGAGTATACGTTGACCCCTTCTTTGTGGCAGCCCCTTAGATATTGGAACACTGCTACCATGTCATCCCTTGAAAGAATTCTGTCAGCATTTCCACATCACCTGAATTTCCATTATATCACTCTGTTACAAACAATTTAGAATTGCACCTCATGAGTTTTCACTTTGATGAACCTTGAAAAAAAGAAGTCCATGCAAACTACTGTCAACCATACACAGTACGGTAGATTAGATCAAGAAACAGTGAATTGTATATAACATCAAAACTGTGGACAGATAATGTTAAAAATACTGGATTGGTGTTCTTATAGTTAGAATATAAAATCAATATTGCAGTCCATTCACATTGTTGCAAAAAAAAAAAACTAAGCAAGAGGTGCATAAGAATTTCTTCTCTTTATTTGGTGCTTTGAATAAAATTCCTGAAAGAATCCATAAAATGCATGCTTCTACCTTTATTATACAAAACAAGCAGTTGGCTCATTGAAATCTATCATTTTTGTTTCTCGCATGGGCAGAGCTGAAAATAAGACCATTTCCAATGAAAAGCTGGGGAATGTCTCTTTGTCAAACAGAAATTAATCTTCTTGATACGACTGGAAAATCAAGATATACTCTTTGTATAAACTCTTGAACCATCTGAAAGGAGGAAATGGAACTTATAGCATAGGACCCGTAATATAACTGAACCCAGGTAATATAACTGAACTCAGTCTCAGGTTGCTGCCCACAAAATAAAGTACAAATAAACACAAGAAAGAAATAATTATCATTTTTATTTATCTATCCTTTTACTAGAATGATATCTATGCATCTACATTTCAAACAGCTCAACACTGTATACATTTTTTTTCTGATTTTGTGCTCAGGCTAAAGATCGTGGTGGCCTTGATCCCTGACCTGCAAATTTGCCTACCGTGACTGAGAAAAACAAAATCTATTTTGCCCTGAGGAAATTTGAGAGCTATGGATTTCCAGATATTATTTCCCACTACATAGAGAGCCAGCAACAGAGAGTCAGTTTGGTCTAGTGGTTAAGGCTAGAAAGTGGTAAACCTTGGGTCCAAGTCCTGCCATGATATACTTGGGTCAGTCTCCCTCTCTCCAGCCCAGCTCACCTCACAGGGTTGTGGTGGTGGGAAATATAGGGGAACAAAGGAGTATTGCATGGGAATTAAGGAAGGAAGGAAGGAAGGAAGGAAGGAAGGAAGGAAGGAAGGAAGGAAAGAAAGAAAGAAAGAAAGAAAGAAAGAAAGAAAGAAAGAAAGAAAGAAAGAAAGAAAGAAAGAAAGAAAGAAAGAAAGAGTAATGTATCGGGCCTTGTTTTACTGAGTGTACCACGTGGGTTTGAATGCTGGAAGGTTGCTTAAGCAGGGAACTGGCTAACGGCTTACAGCTCCTCAGACAACCAGTCTCCAGCTCCGTCATTGGCTGCCTCTAGGGCAGCAATAGGTTGCTTCAAACCTATTGGCTACCACCTAGAGGCCAGGGTATAAATAGCTGCATTCGAAGCCCTGCTTCCCAGTTCGGTTCCTGCAAGCAAATAAAGAATGTTCTTGACTGAACTCACTTGCCTCGTCTCTTCTCTCAAGCAACAAGCCCAGTACACAACAGAAAGAAAGACTGTTTCAAGGCCTCCAATGTGGCAGATATTTATGAGGTAACATGGCAGCAGTCTTATTAGGGCAGCTGCCTTAGGCAGACCTGGAGTACCACAAAAGGGCAGGAAGTTATCGTATCTGTCATTGTGCTCATCATTATCCTATTGAGGAATGTGTATGCAATGAAAGGATGGGTTAGAGACTATTATGGAAATGAAAATGCATACAGTATTGCCAAGAAAACAGGAAGGGCCTATAGGGCATATGAGACTTTCTGCTTCAAGAGCACATGTGACTTGTCTGTCCTTGAGTGTTACACCATCATGACAACTGCATCTACTGCTCTGCCTTAGACAAACCAGCCCTTGGGCTACTTGTGAAGCCATAAAAAGTCAATACCAGCTATAGCGTCATGGATTTTCCCAACCTTCTGTCCTCCAGAGATATCAGATTTCAATTTTTATGTTTGTTTTCTTTATAAACTGGTCCATTAAATATGAACTTACAATATTTACAATAGCTACACAGACGCAATGTTTATTGGCTTTATCGAGCTGCCTCACTCTTTGCTCTGCACTTGAGAGCTACGTCAGGCCCAGTGGCACTTTCTATAAAAGGTGTTGTTTCCATTCAGGCCTAATTTGTTCCACAGGGTCAGAGTTCACTATAGCAGCTCTCTAGCACCACCATACTGACAGGAATTATGGGAGTTGGAATCCAAGTCACTTGGAGAACACCAGATCAGGGCAGAAGAGAACCATCCGCGATCTGACTAACAGTAAGTCTCATTTGCTATTGTGTTAAAGTAACTTAAAAACAGAAATGATAGAGTGATTGAGCCAGAAGCCCTCCAGTAAGCTTAGGTCAGGGTTAGGCAACCTTGGCTCTTTTATGACTCGTGGACTTCAACTCCCAGAATTCCTGAGCCAGCATGGCTGGCTCAGGAATTCTGGGAGTTGAAGTCCACGAGTCATAAAAGAGCCAAGGTTGTCTACCCCTGGCTTAGGTGGCGGATGGTGGACTTGAAACAGGGTAGCCCCGTGTTGTAAGTTTAGTTCTTATCACCATCAACAACGTGGCACTTTCTAAAACTGTTATTACTCTATCCACCCATTCACCTTTATTTTCTTTCTCTCACTTCTTTTGATGTCTTCAATTTCGCTTTATCTGATTTTAAATGACATCCGGCTCTATAGGACAACCAGTAGGTGGTGCTGAGAGGTAAAACCTAACATGCTTTGACTCTTTTGCTCTCTTTTTCTTTTTCTTGAGTAATCTTTCCAAGGGCATTCATTTGTCTTCTGCCTCCCCCCTTCGGGCTAATGCACTGACAGATTTTTTTCAGTGCATTATGGATTAGATGTGATAAGACCTAAAAGGGGCCACATGTTATCAAGATAATATATTCTCCTTCTTGAGGGAACCGCAGGAGTCCATTTGTGTAATTCAGCAGTTTCTTATACTGTATTATTATTATTATTATTATAACTTGAAAGTATAGGGGTTAAAAGTTTAAAAGCAGCACAAAAAAAATCCCAAGGATTAATGAAGCTTATTTAGAATGAAGTAATAATGCTTATTAAGATTTACCCCATAAGGACTAAGGAGTGGTCTTTTGATGTGATTGCTTGTGTTCATTTAATAATGGCAACACAAGCCAAAACCAGAATACCTAACTATTACAAAGATGCTAACTGAACCTCAAAGTGATGACTCCCAAATTATCAACAGACTCACACATCTTGCTAAGCCATATTGTTGTTTTGGTTCCTGGTAGTAGTTAGCACATTGTGTGAATCCAGGAAATAGTGGCTTGCAACTCATGTATTGTAATTTAGTACAATGTGTAAACTGAACAAGTCGTGATGTAAGCCAGGTTTGTTTAGTTCAGTGGTTAAGACACTGGGCCAGAAAGTGGGAGACCATGAGTTCTAGTCCTGCCTTAGCCATGAAAGCTGGCTGTTCCTTCTCTCTTATAAGGGTTGCTTTTGTGAGGAACTTAGGAGGAGAAAGTTGCATTGGATATGTCTGCTGTCTCGAGTTATTGGTAAAAATAATAAAGAAAGGGTATCAATATTAAAAAGTAACATGTCCTCTACAACCTCATTCAAATCCTTTCTGTAGAAATGAAACCTGGCCTAGGATAGCGATTTGCAGCACTCTATTATGATTAACAAAAAATTAATATTTGATTCATTTATTCAGCAAGCTGCAATTTTTTCCATCTGTAGACAGTCTGTAGTTTGGCGTACATCTTACAGCTTGTCAAAACAGCTATCCCGGGAAATTTAAGGTTTTGTTAAATAACCTATTCATGGCAATTCTATCTTCCAAGCTAATAAATCATGTTGGCTAATGAAAATAAATGCTTCTTCTTCCAGAGGTTCACTCACTGAGTACTTCATCATGAATTCTAGAATGTTTTTTCTGACATTGACTTTAACTTGACATATCCTTTGATTACTTTACAGTACATCCAAAGCTCCCTTTTCCAATATGGAATCCTCCAGAATTATTGCATTACAACTCCCAGCTTTCTTGAACAACATAGCTGGCCGTGTTGGTTGGACTTTTGTTGTGATTTCCCAACAGATCAAGTTGGGAAACTTTCAGCTATAGCAGGGGTGTCAAACTCAATTTCATTGAGGGCCGCATCAGCATTGCAGTTGCCCTCAAGGGGCCAGGTGGGTAGGGCCAGGGTGGGAGTGGCCTGCTGGGTGGGCGTGGCTAGAGTGCATATGCCCTACTGGGTGGGCGTGGCCAGCTCTACATCGTTCGCATCAAGGGTGCCTATGGGGGGCCTGGGCAGGAGTGGGACAGATCTGAGGGTCTCTGGCAGAAGGAGGGTCTCTGGGCCAGGGCCAAGGCAGTGGGGGCCGTTCCCTCCGTGTTTCCAGGATGGCTTCGCGGGCCACATGAAACCACTTCGCGGGCCGGATCTGGCCCCCGGGCCTTGTGTTTGACATGTCTGAGCTATAGCATAGATGGGAAAAAACAGCTTCTATGAGTCTACCAGATTTCCAGGACTTCAGAAAAGAAAGATTATTATTCTCTCCTTGCTTCTTTCTTTGTCTCAAAATCGCTTCTTTGAATTTTTTTTTTTGATCATCCGTCTTCTTTTAATGAGGATGTACAATATGTGTCACTGCCAAGTTCTTATAACTCACTTTTGGAAATGTTCAAGAGATATCTCTTATTATTTCCCAACTGCTGATGAAGTATGTACAAAGTTTCCTAACCCATTAATCTGCCTGTGAAAAATGATTGGCCAAATAGCAGCCATAACAATATCAAATATTATAATTCTATTCTGTATAGAAGCAATAGAATAATTTTGGATAAAGCAATAACAGAAAAATCTTTAATGATCAAATCTAATGCTAAAATTACTAATGCATAAGAACATATAAAACATTTTCCGAGAAACAGAAAGCAGTTCACAGTAGAATCACTTTTCATTAGAGCCTGACAATAATGTAATTATCTGGGAATCAAGTCAGCAAATGACAAAATGAATCATGATATAATAATAAATAAAAATAAAACCTTTATTGTCAAAGTACAACATGTGTACATTGAGATTAGCTGAGCCTCCCCCCGTGCTCTCTCCCCACAACACACAGTGACAACAAACCCTCCATCCTATCACACCATGTGAACCAACTACACTACACACCGGCCTCCCAAGTCAATTCTGCATAAAATTATGTCCCATTTAAAAGCCTAACAGCCCACGGATAAAAGCTATTTTTCAGCCTGTTGGTGCGGCTGGCTATACTCCTATATCTCCTACCGGATGGTAGGAGAATGAAGAGATACCGTCCAGGGTGTGAGTCATCCCTGAGAATCTTCCTCACTCTTCCAAGGCAAAGAGCCCTGGCGATGTCATCCAGTGGTGTCAGGGGACAGCCCACAATGTCTTGTGCTGTGCTCTACTGTTTCAATACTTGCATCATAATGTCATCTGTTGCCCACTTTGATCCTAAAACTCTCACTGCAGCCCATCCCCTGCTCCTACTATTCCTTTCAGACGTGACTGAGGTAGATTTCAGAAAAAAGGACTTGCCACCATCTCACCTGGTTTGGGATCATAAAGCCAATGTCAGCCTAGTGAGTCACTTTGAGTCTCACCATCAAATATAATGACACTGTTGACAAATCTGGGACCTCAGAGGTCTTCTAGCCCAACCCCCTGATCCAGCAGGAGAGACTATACCCTTTCAGGCAAATGATTGTCCAGTCTTTTTTTTGAGAGCCTCTAGTGATGAAGCACCCACAACTTTTGAAGGCAAGCTGTTCCATTGGTTGATTGATCTCGCCATTAAAAAGTTTCTCTTTAGTTCTAGGTTGCTTCTCTTGAACTAGTGATTGCCTGTGCAGCTGGTAACTATGAAGGCATGAAGCTTGGAAAATGTGTGTGAGTGTTTCTTCCTCCCATCCTCTTTTTGATTTTCTTTCACCTCCTCTGACAGAATTTAGCTTCAGAAATAGGTCAAGAGGAAATCAGATTTCTCGTTCAAAAGCTGACCGGTTTACGTGAGTGTGGCAGTTTCACTCCTCAGCTTGGCTGGTACAATTAGGGGGAGAGCAGGAAGTGAAGGTAACCTTGGAACCGAAAATGCAAGCTTGGCTGGGAAGTTTTGTAAACAGAAATCAAAAGTTGCCTCAGTGGGCCATCTGCAAGTCATTGGCACCTTCAATTCCCCCTTGCAAACTTCCCCATTAATAAATTCAACAACTCAGCTTTAAAAGCAGAGAGAGAGAGAGAGAGAGAGAGAGAGAGAGAGAGAGAGAGAGAGAGAGAGAGAGAGAGAGAGAGAGAGAGAGAGAGAGAGAGAGAGAGTAATTGACTGCACTGTGAAATTATTCTCATTTGCAGTGTACGCCAAAACTGTGTCATGCTGCTAGGATGGAAAGCTATTCTTTGCCAACAGGACTGGAGAAGTGATTAAAAAAACTTTAAAGGGCACTACCCAGACTAAGTTGAAGTCAGCATCTGTTATGCTTTTACATTTTTCCAACCTTTTTTTCATCAGACTGAAAAAATCTGGACCAAATTTTAGTTTTTACATGTGATCACCTTGGCAATGGAAAATAGTTCAGTTTCTTTTCCTTAATATCAGGAGGAAGTTATAGGACTGAGTTGTAGTTATGTAGGACAAAGAATTTCAAACAGTTACGTGGATTATCTCTTCTAAAATGTAAAATTACATGCAGAGCAAAAATTGAATATGTACTTACACGCACAAATACACACACACACTTTTCTAGCGAGCCACTTGGCTCCATCAGCTCATTAACTTTTTTAACGTATATTTAAATGAATTACACTATTTTGTCAATCCATATTAGGTTTTATCTGCTTAGATGTTAGTATCTTGGCATCTTCACCTGTTACATGAATATACCCTGAATTCTTCTATTTGCAGTTCCATAAGTGTAGAGCATAAAGCATGGTTTATGGGTAAGTAAAATGTGTGAGCAACAGTCATATGGCTTTAATAAACCATGGTTTAGTATGATATGTGAAAAAAACAAAAAAAAACAAATTTTTCTCAGAATGCCTCAATTGTCCCCAAGCTTGCTAAAGGCTATGCTACTAATCAAAATGGCATCTTCTGGTGGGACCAGCCAAGCAAATCATGACATTGCAATTGAAACTCCACTCTTTCTGTATTTGTATAACACACCCAAGTACATAAGGACCAGTGTTCATGGCAAGATATCATAACATTGTTCATAATTTGGAGAAAAATTCAGTTTGGTACAACACCCCTGTAGGAAATGAATTACAGATCCTTTAGGCCTGTGGGTGCATTTGGAATTTTAAGAGCAGGTTATGAGCATTGTGACAAAGTAGCATCTATTGTGGATTTGGCCATTTAGCAGAAGGCAAACAGTAATGTTCCTTCTGAAGATCTTCCAATTCCTTCCTTCCTTCCTTCCTTCCTTCCTTCCTTCCTTCCTTCCTTCCTTCCTTCCTTCCTTCCTTCCTTCCTTCCTTCCTTCCTTCCTTGGAAAGGTTGAGGGCAAGAGAAGAAGGGGACGACAGAGAATGAGGTGGCTGGATGGAGTCACTGAAGCAGTAGGCGTGAGCTTAGATGGACTCCAGAAGATGGTAGAGGACAGGAAGGCCTGGAGGAACGTTGTCCATGGGGTCGCGATGGGTCGGACACGACTTCGCAACTAACAACAACAACATTAACACCTCACATGATCTGCAGCCCCCTTGCTGGCTCATATTTAAGGTATTCTTTTTTCATTATCCTTTTCTGCACTCCTCATTTTACTCTGTTTTGAGCTTTCCTTTTTATAATTCCTATTTTTCTGTTTCTATGTTTTGTATTTTGCTGAAATGTAATAAAGTTTTTTTTAAAAAAAAAAGCAAGCAAGCAAATAGCGGAATACTCACAAGGAAAACTAATTAATTTAATACAACTTAAAAAAGAAATAATAATTAAACATTCATTGACCAATTAAATATGAGCATGCTGTAAGCCACTTTGGAAAAACCTCAAGGAGATCTTACAACCAATTTAGTGCAATTTTGATCAAAAATTATATGAAGCTTGTGCATTTCTTTAGTCCTAGTCTTTTTTATGTCTCGGTCCCAACTGTCATAATCCTTGTCAGGCCATCAGCACAGAGTTTATTTCAACAGAATTTTTATCATACCTTCCGATTAGGCCTGTCCTCTTAGAGAGGACACATCATTCGTATTTTCTTTGCTAGGCCATCCACTTTGTTCCATTTCCTTTTTTGTTTTCTAAGTATAAAAGTATTCTGGTTCCATGATGTAATCATTCTGTTTTCAGCTGCTTAGATACAGCAGCTTATTTGGCTATTTGGAAACTATTTGATCTGGCTAATTATGCTATTTATTTTTACACCATTCTTCAACATGATTTACAAATTTACAGCCCGGTGTGTGGTGTAGTTGGTTCACATAGTGTGGTGGGATGGAGGGTTTGTTGTCACTGTGTGTTGGGGGGAGAGAGCACAGGGGGAGGCTCAGCTAATCTCAATGTACACATGTTGTACTTTGACAATAAAGGTTTATTATTATTAACAAAACCTAATTAAGATCGTAATAAAAAACAACACTCAGTACCATCTTATGTTAAAGTTATACAATGATCTCAGCACAATTACAGGAAGTAATCCATGAGCTCAATTTCATTTATCTCTGAGAAGGGATGCACAAGATTAAATTGTTTTTTTTTTTTTTAAAAGGAACTATAAATCAGCCAGTAGGACTAAAATGACATCCAAACTTCTTGGAAGTAAAATGTATTTTGCCTGATTGCAAAGGACAAAAAAGCAACTCAAGTGTTTCTCATAAGGAAGCTTATCTTAGAATGGAGGTGTGCTTCTCTGGGATACCCCAACTCACATAGGTCTCATCCGACTCCAGATTTGTTTAGCATTTTCCAAGTCAACTTCTCTATGGAAGAAGATCTACAATTCCTTGAAGTTGATGAGTCATAAGGCAACAGCAGGTCAGCAATTCAAGGCTACTCATTACTTGAACATTGTCTGCCCACTGCCTTCTATTTCACGATCTTGATCTTCCAGCAAGCTACTCTTCCCTTGGACTCATATCCTTGACCTTGGATTCTGCTGATCAGGAACAGCTTCATCCCACATAGAGCATTTATTCATACTTAACCATTGCTCCTCTCAATATGCATGATTCTTGTTTTTCAAAGAACCTAAGAACGGAAAAGAGACTAAGGCAATATGTAATATAGAGACAAGTCTTATTTTTATTCTTTCTAACACCTATTAATACGTACTCTATCGTGATCTCTTGTTTAATAAATATATTCATTTCTTGTATTCAGATGTGTACCATCTCTCATAATCCCTTTGGCTAACACCTCTGCAGGCACTAGATTAATTTATTAAAGTAGTAAATTAATAAATATAATATTCTGCATACTACGTTTTTATGCACCCCTACATCTATATAATGTTCCCATTGCTCCTTTGTCCTACACAGGTAGTCCTCTACTTATGACTATAATTGTGCCCAAAATTTCTGTTGCTAAGAGAGACAGCTGTTAAGTGAATTTTGCCCCATTTTCTTGCTACAGTTGTTAACCGAATCACTGCAGTTGTTAGGTTAGTAGCATGGTAGTTAAATGAATCTGGCTTCCTCATTGTCTTTGCTTGTCGGGTCACAAAAGGTGATGACATGATCCCGGGGCACTGCAATGGTCATAAATATGAACCAGTTGCCAAGTATCTGAATTTTGACCATATGACAGTGGGGATACTACAACAGTCGTGAGTGTGTGAAAAATATTCATAATTTGCTTTTTTCAATGTTGGCGTAACTTTGAACAGTCACTAAATGAATTGTTGTAAGTTGAGGACTACCTGTAACGGTTTCTCTTTCAATGACATGTTGGCCAAAGAGAATTGGTTTTTCTAAGATTTTTTCTGGCAATCTTTTAAAACAAGAAATGGCAGCCTACAACCTTCAAAATGTTTTCCTTGCAGATCGCAGAACTGTTTTTCATTTCAACTGTCAAAATTAGAGATTCCAATTGTATTGCCCAGTCTGGAAATACACATAAATTATATTCCCAAAATAGGCTCATTACAATACAGAAACAAATAACAGATAAACAGATAACAAACTCAACTCCCATCCACAAATTTGGAAAACAAAAAGATGCCTCATGGCTTTGCTATACGCACAGTGGGGTCGCAGTCATTTTACATGATTTCTCTACCCATTGCTTAACCTTCCCCCCCCCTAAAAAAAATTAGGCCCTAGCTGCTCAAAGATTTCCCACATAGTGCTCTGTAGCAAGGCAACACAAGAACATTGTGGAGAATTCGCACAGCTATTTTCAGATCTGCTTTTTCAAAGGGAATCCCCAGAGTAAACTTTAGCTATGGGCCTATTCAGGTGCTAGCTCTTGATACCTGTCACATGATTCTGCATGCAAATATTGAGCCTTTCAATTGAAGCCTGTCCACTGGTGCCAAGGCAGCTTGCTACAAGGGTATTTTCCAGACTAGACTGTTGAATGCTCTCTAAAGTAATGAAAAACGTGAAAAAACCCCACTGTAAGCAATTCCCAAGGTGAGGGAGAGAGGGAGGGTGGGGAGAGTGGGGTGGAGTATGCCAAGGCATCTCCAGGGAAGCTTCTTTTTCTATGAACTGAAAGATTCCTCATTTTTCCGTAGCTGCCAAGGTACACAAAGCGATATCATTTTAATAGCAGTTTTAACTATCATGACTTTCTCCAAAGAGCTTTGGGAACTGCGGTTTGTTGAATGAGGGTGGCACTGGAGAAGTGCAAATAGAATGGGTAACTTGCAGGCTCAATTTTGCAAGTGCAGAAAACAAATCCAGTGGCATGAATTCTCAACTATTTTTATTTCCCCTTCCCCTGGTCTCCATTTTTTTTTAAATGGATCAAGCTTAATACTATAGTCAGGCTTAATGCTCTTAGATCTCTTAAGAAAATCAACATGTCGTCAGAGAGCTAACAACTGACCTTCAGAGTGCTTACGACCAGATGACTGCAAAGAATACAGTATACAGTAAATCCTTCTGTTCCCCACCATTCAGTCAGAACCAAAGAACCTTCTTGATGAGAAGTGAAATATTTTCAAGGGAAAAAAGAAAAAGAAAAATCCAGTTGCCTTTTGAAAAAGCACCTTTGGAACAACCATGACCTGGATGATTGAGAATCTCCATAAATTTTCAACATGTCACAGTTTCCTCATATCTTGCTATCTTTGGTGATGGTTTTTTTGATGGATTTCATCTAGATGTCAAAAGATTGTCCAGCTCTAATGAAGCATTGAACACCGCACCCCCCCATAATTGCAGGGCAACAGGAAGTCCAAAGATATCAGGTTGGCAATGGTTGTACAAGAGGTTCCCTACCTTTCTTGGGGAGAGGAAATTGAGGCTTAGCTGCCATATAATTTTTGCTAGGTAGGGACTTTTGGGAATGGTGAACCTTGGCATGAAATGCAAGCAGATACTGTTTATGGCAGATCACTCACTCTGCCTTAGTGGGGAGCTACACCCAACTTCATCATCAAATATAAGAGTTGTAAAAACATCCAACTTTCCATGAAGCTAGCTAGGGTGTGTCTCCGATCATTACTGCCCAGTACATCAACAAAAAGATACTACTCTCAAAAACGAGGGGAAAATTCATTCCCCTTCACATAAAAACTGTTTTCAGTAAAAACAAACCTTTGACATTCCACATTCCTACAAAAAGAAGGTGCCAAGTGAGACAAGATAATAGGTGTTGCTTTAGCTGAACTTTTCCGATCCTTTGTCTCTGCCATTGAATTTGGCAACCTACAAGACTGTTTTTATGGAACCTCTTCGGAAAGGTTAAACCTATTAAAATGTATCTTCTGAGAGCCTCTCTTTGGATCACTCCAGCTCAGTGGCGTAGCGTGGGTTGTCAGCACCCAGGGCAAGGCAACCGGAAGCGGAAATAGAGGGGCGGGCGGGCGGTGACGTCACGGCACTGCTGAAAAGACGCGCCCCGCAGAGGCGTAGACTTTCCAAGAAGAGTCGCGCGCATGCGGGATGCTTCCGGGTCCCTCTCGAGGGCGGCTGGGCGGGGCTCCAACCTGCAAGAGCCGCTGCATTCAAGCTCGCACGTGAGCCCCGCTAAATAAAGCCACGCATGCACACGAAGCTAGGCCGGCCAGCCAACGGGTCCGTCTTCGCTCGGCCAAACCTGCCAGGGCGCCTGCGGGGCGCTTGCAGTTGGCCTGAGCCTGGGCGGAGAGTTGGCCGCTTCTATTTATTTTATTCAGTTTATGTGGCCGCCCATCTCACCTGCCGGACTCATTTCGCTTTGCAAGAAAGAGCAGCTCGAGAGCGGAGCCAAGCCAACTCTGTGCAGCCCTTGGGGCTCCCTGAGCAGCTCAGTGCGAGCGCGCCCCCCCCAGATGTTGCGCCCGGTGCGGCCGGCCCCCCCTGCACCCCCCACGCTACGCCACTGCTCCAGCTGCTTGAAAACTATGAACTATCATAACAATATGCACTTCCTACCTCACAGTGCACTTGCCTCCTCATCTATTCCAAAATTAACAAATACTTCCTGTGGTCTGGTCTTTCCCAGCCATGGCCACTTTTAAGTTGCATGGACGTCAACTCCCAGAATTCCTCAGTCAGCAGTCCATGCATCTTAAAGTTGCCATGATGGAAATTCAGCGTTATAACTTATTCTTCCCATATCCATTTCCTGAAGAATGCTATTTTCTAAAGGCTGAGATCATACAACATAGGTCTATGCTAAAATATTGGGGAATAATTAGTTGTACAGCAAGTTGCGGGCATAATTGGTTTTATATGTCAGGATAACAAAATCATTATGGTTTATGTATATAGTCACAAAGCTACTACTGGTAGATATGGACCACAAAACTCTGATCAGCATAAGTTATTTTCTGTATCTTGCTCTTGCCATTGGAAATGTTTGCAGCCCAGAATTGATAACAGCATGTTGTGTGGATGTAGCAATTATGTTTTGTTAATCTGGAGACATAGTGTTTTGTACGCAAAGAAGTCTCTTCTCCTTTGTGATGTACCTATTTAAATTTCTCATAAACCTGACATTTCAGGACTTGAAAGACCAGCCATAGATACCCACAGCATTTTAGACTGGGCTTTGGTATAAGTACTGTAAGTGTATCCTAGTTAGTGGTGGTGATCTTTTTGCTTTGAACATCATAGCTCCAGAAGTAGCAGTGTTTCTATCAGAAATGCAACATGAGGAGGAAAGGGCTAGGACTGCAGTCTAGATTCTCATTGCCATCCCCTCCTCACATCACTACCAATGACTGCTAGGAAAACATGCCCGTAGAAAAATAAGTGTGAATAAGCGGAATGTCCCAATAAGACTAGTGTAAGCTGCTTGAGATAGACCAGACTAGGAAATCAAAAGGCTACTACTTTTATTGTAAGTTTATCACAACATAAACTTGCAGGTCTGAATGCCTTTCCCTCCTCCCTTGCTTTTTTCTTCTTAAGAACTAGGAGGTCTTGTCTGAGACATTTTCTTGGGTTACAGTTCTCGTCTGGATTCAGATTATTATTTTTAATCTGACTGTTGTCTTCTTAGTGGCTCGTCTTCATATTCATTTATTCATTTATATAAACAGTATGTCCTGCATTTATTAAATTTACAAATAACTCAAGGCCGGGAACACACACTATGTATACACTTTCAGAGGAAGCAACTAAATTTCATTTTTAATGTGTGCCATTGTGCCCACAGGAAAAAACTGACAATAAAAGTTATCTATCTATCTATCTATCTATCTATCTATCTATCTATCTATCTATCTATCTATCTATCTATCTATCTATCTATCTACCTACCTACCTACCTACCTATCTATCTATCTATCTATCTATCTATCTATCTATCTATCTATCTGTTAAGTATTGGGCTCAATGGTAACACCACGTGGTAAGCTGTAGCAGCTAACGGCTCTCCAGCAACCCAGACTTCAGGTCTCCAGTGCTGCTATTGGCTGCCCCTAGGTGGCAAATGGTTGCTTTAAACCTATTGGCTGCTGCCTAGGGGCTAGGCAATAAATTGCTGCAAGCTGCAGCCCAATTCTCAGTTCAGATCCTGCAAGCAATAAATGAGCTTTGTTAAACTCACTTGCCTCGTCTTCTTTCCTGCGCGAAAAACTCACTATACAACACTGGCGACGAAGGTGGGATCCTGCTTCTCCAGAAGAGCTGAAGTTCACTAGGGGAGAGGCAGCTCACGCCTGGAGGGAAAAGGCATTTCCCCCCCACTTCGGTCGGCTAGCAAGCCACGCTAGCGACCTTGTGCTCAGCGGGTTCAGTCCCTGGGCCTTGGAGAAGCAGGATCGGAAACTGCAGGAACCAGCCGAAGACAGCATGCCAAAGGTCGGAAGACTTCGCAAATTTGATGTCAAGCATCCAGAGGGATGGCCTTCCTATTGTCCCAGGTAGAGAGCTACCTCCGGGCAAACCAAGTCACAGAAGATGGGCTAAAGGCCGCCACGCTGCTCTGCATGTGCAGCCCAGCCACATTCGACCTGGCCAAAAATCTCTTCGCACCGACGCCAATAGAGTTAGTTTCCTACGCTGACTTCAAGAAGAAGCTGGGAGAGCATTTCCAGCCAAAGATGTCAGTAATTGCTTGGCGTTTCAAGTTTGAACAGCGATTGCAGCAGCCTGGCGAAACAGCATCTGAATACATCACGGCCTTGAGGCAGGCCACACGCCTCTGTAAATTTTCTGACATGGAGGAGCAACTGCGAGATTGGCTCGTCTGTGGCCTACGGAATCGAACGCTCCAGCAAAGACTTTTTGCCAGACCGAATTTAACATTCATCGAAGCCCAAGATGAAGTAATGGCAGACGAAGCCACCAGGGGTGCAATCCAAACAGTCCAGCCCACCAAAACAACAAAGCACGAAGAAACAGTCCACCACAAGGACGCCAAACGCTCAGAGGAATCTTTGGAGGAAGAAGATCCTGAAGTCAACAAGCTTCACAAGCAACCCAATGCACAGCACCGCAGCAGCAAACAGCAGGAGAACACTTACAAGGCAATCCTCTTACCGAGATGTAAGGGCTGCGGCGGCAACCATCAATGCGCTGATTGCAGATTCTGGTCAGCCACGTGCAGGGCCTGCAGCAAAACAGGCCACATTGCAACGGTTTGCAGAGCTCACCAGAGGGACAGGCCACCCAAACACCAGTTGGAAGATCTTACCAGGAGAGGTACTGGGGCCCAGGGTCCATTTAGTGTAGGGTTTTGTAGAAGCCATAGAAGTGTATGCCGCACCGGGGCCCAACGCCCCCTCAAACCTAAACTCAAACTGCAGGTGGAGCTACAAGAAGTCCCTTGTAAAATGGAGTTGGACTCTGGCTCTGCTTCTCCATCATCTCCCTGGACACCTTCAATTTTGTGTGCAGTCGCAGTAGGAAATGGGCCAAGCTAAGGCTCTCCGACATAATTTTAACTAACTTTCAAAATGCCCAAGTCAAAGTGAAGGGAGAAGCCACCTTGGCTGTAAAAATTAAGGGGTTTTATGGGCACCTGGATGTCATAGTAGTAGGGGGCCAGAGAACGAGTCTCATAGGACTCAATTGGTTTGATGCTTTAGGCATTCAAATAACTGGTATCAACTGGACACATGCTGCAAACCTTTTGTCAGTCTGCGAGGACTTTGCAGACATTTTTGATTCAGCCCTAGGAACATACACAGGCCTGCCTATCTCATTCAAGCTAGATCCCAACGTAGTCCCCATTAGGGTTAAGCCTAGAAGGGTCCCTTTTGCCCTGAAGCATAAAATTGATTTAGAATTAGACAAGCTTGTAGAACAGGGTGTTTTACAACCAGTTGATGGTGGGGAGTGGGAAACTCCTATAGTCACGCTACTTAAGGCCAACGGAGAAATTAGGATATGTGCAGACTATAAATGTACACTGAATAAAGCCCTTAAGCAACACGCTTACCGTGTCCCAGTGGTGAACCACATTTTAGCCTCTTTGCAAGGAGGAACCATTTTTGCTAAATTAGATTTAGTAAAGGCCTATCAGCAACTGCTGGTTGATGAGGCCACAGCCGTGGCTCAGACAATCGTGACTCACAGGGGGGCTTTCAAGGTAAAGCGTTTACAATTTGGAGTTAGCGTTGCCCCAGGCATTTTCCAGGGAATCATGGAACGCACACTTAAAGGCATTCAGGGTGTTTGCCCTTATTTTGATGATGTACTTATTTCTGGGGAATCCACAGAAATGTTAGCCAGCAGGCTCAGGGCTGTTTTACAGAGGCTTCGAGAAACAGGCCTCAAATTAAAGAAGAGTAAATGTAGTATTGGGGTCCTTTCAACAGAATTTCTAGGATTTCAAATTGATGCTAATGGTATTCACCCTGCTGATTCCAAAGTGAAGGCCATTCAGTTGGCTCCTAGCCCTAGTCCTTCTTATCTAGCTGATTAAAGGAACTATAATTTGTCTGTACTGAAACTTGTCACTGTACTGAAACAGTATTGGAGCTATGATGTTAATTGTCTTGTGTACTATAATGGAAGTCTATTCATTCTGGCTAACTGATACTCTAATGTAACTTGTACTGTTTTACAAAAGTTGCTATGATGTTAAGTCTTGTAACTTGTACTATTTGCCAATTATTGCTATGATGTTGTCTGATCTAAGAGGGGAGGGGTGTTATGTATTGGGCTCAATGGTAACACCACGTGGTAAGTTGGAGCAGCTAACGGCTCTCCAGCAACCCAGACTTCAGGTCTCCAGTGCTGCTAGGCGGCAAATGGTTGCTTTAAACCTATTGGCTGCTGCCTAGGGGCCAGGCGATAAATTGCTGCAAGCTGCAGCCCAATTCTCAGTTCAGATCCTTCAAGCAATAAACCATGAGCTTTGTTAAACTCACTTGCCTCGTCTTCTTTCCTGTGCAAGGAACTCACTACACAACATATCTATACTTGTTGTGATTCCGTGCCAGCCTGTGATCCCGGCAGCTGAGTCCGGAGAATCTGAGGAGGGGCCTGGGGAGTCATCGGAGTAGGAGGAAGGCTCTTGTTATGTATGGGGATAAATAAAAATACAAGCAGCGGCTCATTGTCACCATCAGGTGGCGATGTGCTGTGACAGGATTGGCTGGTAAGCGCTCGGTGGGAAAACCCAAATAAGGGATTGGCTGCCAGTGTATCTGGCCAGGTATATACGGGGTACAGGTAACCCCTATTGTCCAGTTCTGTACTTCACCAATAAAGAGCTGCCATATTGAAACCCTTGTCTGTCGTCTGACCATGCGATCAAGAACCCACTACACAATAGTGGCGACGAAGGTGGGATCCTGTTTCTCCTGATGAGCTGAAGTCACAGGCATCTTTCCACGAACCATCTGCGGCCGGCTAAGCAAGCGCTTGTGGTCAGAGCGGAGAAACAGGACTCACTATGGCACATTATGGGCAGATTCCGCCGTTTGATACCAGGCACCCCGAGAGATGGGCTTCACACCTGAGTCAGGTTGAAGCGTTCTGTTGTGATTCAGGGTCAGCCTGTGGGTTCGGCAGTTGGGTCGGATGACTCAGAGGAGGAGGAGGGGGGTGTTGAAGGGCTTGCTGATGATGGCCTTGAGGCTCCGCAGAGCCCTCAGCCAGGCCCCTCCCACCTGGTCACGATGGAGACCCAGCTGTGTGAGCCTGACAGCGTGGATGAAGATGACCCACAGCTGGCCCTGTTCAAGGACGCCCGACGCAGGAGGCAGTCAATCAGGAGTAAACAGAGGAAGGCAACGGGGCACCTCAGAAGGAGGCAGAGAGAAGCCACGCCCTGAACTGTATAAAAGGGGAATGCGTGGGAGGGCTGGTTTGCTGAAGGCAACCACTTGAATAGTTCCTGTTTCATAGCTCCTGTTTCATGGTTGGTGTCTCTTTTATGTTAATAAATTTGGCAGGCTTTATTCCAGCCTCTTGCCGTTTGTGAAGGGGTTGTCCCTGCTTTTTCTGCAGGGCCGGTAGCAGGCTGGTACAGAACACGTTCCTGCAAGCTAACCAGATCACAGACATACATGCATGAGTGGCTCAGCGATTCACGATCTGGCCGTTAACCTGTGCGCACCGACGGCAATTGAGGCCGTGTCATACAAGGACATTGTGGAGAAGCTGAACAACCATTTTAAGCCGCGGATGTCTGAATTGGCTTGGCGAGGGCAGTTCGATCAGCGGTGCCAATGGCCAGGTGAGTCAGCTTCCGAATTCATCGCAGCCCTGCGGGAAGCCGCTCACCTGTGCAACTTCAACAATCTAGAAGACCGACTGTGGAATCATTTGGTGTGTGGACTCCGGGACAAGAGGCTGGAGCAGCGACTATATGCTCGGCCGATAATCACACTACAAGAGGAGCAGGATGAAATCCTGGCCAGCGAAGCCACCGGCAGGGCAGTCAACATGACCTATCCAAACTGACCCAGCAGCCCAGGTAGTTCTGTTCATTTTGGAGAGGCTGTGTACGGCGGAAGCGGGGAAGCATTGGGAGAGGCTGAGGTTGATGTCGTACAACAAAAGCAAGGGAGACAGCAACTGCGGCGCGACAACAATGGAAGCCAACGAAAGCCCACAACAGCCGACAAATGTACCAAATGTGCCGGCTGCAACTGCCGAGAGACCATTCAAAAGTGTGCAAGCTGTGGAGGGAATCACCCGAGAGCGACCTGCAGATTCCGCTCCACAAAGTGTTGGTCCTGTGGCAAGACGGGACACATTGCAGCTGTCTGCTGGAATCGCACACAGGACAGCCTGAACGAACTACAGTCGATATACGCATGGCTTAAAGGTACTGAGTCCCCTCAGCTCACCTCTACTAAATACTGTGATAATGGGAGGACCGTGTCACACACAGAGATCCACCAATTATTCACACAAAAAATCAAACTGGAGGTCTGTTTTCAAAGTGTACCTTGCAAGATGGAACTCGATTCCAGGTCCGCAGTCTCAATAATTTCGTTTGAGACATTTAAAGCATTTTGCGGCCGGAGCAAACGGTGGGCTCCTTTGAAGCCCACAAACATTCAATTAGCTGATTTCCAGCATGCACCCATTAAAGTTAAGGGGGTGGCCACCATGTTGGTGGGGTTCAAGAACTTTCAGGGTCCCTTGGACGTCCTGGTAGCAGAGGGCCAGAGAACCAGTTTAGTGGGGCTGAATTGGTTTGTGGCTCTGGGAATTGGGATCTCTGGAATCCATATCACCCAGACCAAAAGCCTCGAATCCATCTGCAAACTGTTTGCAGATGTATTCGATGGCAAGCTCGGTAAATACACAGGGCCCCCAATTAAGTTTAAATTGAACCCCAACATCCTCCCCATAAGAATAAGTTTTAAGTTTAAGTTTAAGTTTTATTGAATTTTTATACCGCCCTTCTCCCGAAGGACTCAGGGCGGTGAACAGGGCATATAAATAGAAATACAAAAGTTAAAAAAGATTAAATTATTGCCCAATTAAAACAATCAAAATATAAAAACATTAAAACCTTAACATTCCCCCATCAGGCCAGGCCAGCTTGTTCGAATAGATGGGTCTTTAACCCGCGCCGGAAGGAGCGAAGATCCGGTGCCATCCGGAGCTCGACCGGCAGTTGGTTCCATAAAGCCAGGGCACCCACAGAGAAGGCCCTCCCCCTGGGGGCCACCAGCCGGCATTCTCTGACCGGAGGTACCCTGAGGAGGCCCTCTCTGTGGGAACGCACAGGGCGGAGGGGAGTCGACGCCGGCAGCAGGTGGTCCCCGAGGTATTCCGGACCCATGCCATATAAGGACTTAAAAACCATCACCAAGACCTTGAACCTCACCCAGAAGACAACTGGTAGCCAATGCAGCTCGCGGAGCAAAGGTGTAACATGGGAGTACCGGGAAACTCCCAAGACAACTCTCGCGGCCGCATTCTGTACCATAAAAGTTCCCTTCACTCTCAAGCACAAGACTGAGAGCGAATTGGATAAATTAGTGGATCAAGGGGTGCTAGAACCCGTGGAAGGGGGAGAGTGGGAGACCCCAATAGTCACCCCACTCAAAGCCAATGGGGAGGTTAGAATCTGTGCGGATTATAAGGCCACGGTGAACTGGGCCCTAAATCCGCATGCTTACCCGGTCCTGACGGTGAGACACGTCCTCTCCTCACTCCAGGGCGGTGCCATCTTTTCTAAGCTCAATTTGGCACAAGCGTATCAGCAACTCCCTGTTACCAGGGAGACGGCAGATGCTCAGACTATTGTAACTCACAGAGGAGCTTTCAGAGTTAACCATTTGCAGTTCGGTGTCTCTGTGGCTCCTGGAATTTTTCAGGAGGTGATGGAGAGGACTCTGAAGGGCATACCAGGAGTATGCCCTTACTTTGATGATGTCCTTATTGCTGGAGATTCTGAGGAGGTCCTGGCTGACAGGCTGCAGGCTGTGTTAAGCTGACTCCGTTCTGCAGGGCTGAAACTTAAGAAGGACAAATGCAGTATTGGAGTGGCATCAACTGAATTCCTGGGGTTCAGAATTGATGCCAAAGGAATTCACCCTACTGATTCAAAGGTAAGAGCAATAAAAATGGCTCCTACCCCAAAGAACAAAGCTGAATTGCAAGCTTTCCTGGGGTTGCTTAACTTCTATCATGCTTTCTTACCCCACAAAGCAGCAATTGCTGAGCCGTTACACAGGCTCTTAGACAAGAAAAGTCCTTGGAATTGGACCAAGGTCCACGAGCAGAGTTTTAGGAATCTAAAAGACCTATTGTCCTGCAACTCAACTGTCACACATTTTATTGAAACCAAACCCATCTGCATCGCATGTGATGCATCCCCCTATGGAGTGGGTGCTGTCCTAAGTCACATAGAGGACAATGGGGAGCAGAGACCTATCGCTTATTACTCCCGGACACTGTCAAGGGCAGAGAGGAATTACGCCCAAATTGATAAGGAAGCCCTGGCAATAGTGACGGGGGTCAAGAAATTTCATGATTACTTGTATGGCAGGAAATTCAATATTTTCATGGACCATAAGCCTCTGTTGGGGTTGTTCATGACTGACAAGCAAACCCCACAAATCCTATCCCCCAGGATGATGAGGTGGTCCATATTCCTTTCAGCATACATGTGCAAACTGGTTCACAAACCAGGAAAGGACATGGGCCATGCAGATGCATTAAGCAGATTACCAGTAGCCACTACAGAACCGGATCCAGCGCCTGCTGAACAGTTTGGCAATTCAGGACTTACCAGAATGCCTGCTCCACGCTAAGGACATTGCTGCCGGGGCCACAGCAGATAAAGTTCTCAGCAGAGTACAGGTGTGGGTGGCCTTAGGGTGGCAAGAAAAGAGTCCAGGCCTGGAATTTCAGGCATTCTTCACGAGGAGACATGAGTTGTCTTCTCATAAGCGATGTCTATTGTGGGGTAGCAGGGTCATCATCCCAGAGAAACTTAGGGATAAGGTCTTACAGTCACTACATGAGGGACACCCTGGCATAGTCAGGATGAAAGCCTTAGCCAGGAGTTATTTGTGGTGGCCGGGCCTGGATAAGGCTATTGAGGAACAGGTAGCGGGATGTTACACATGCCAAAGATCAAGGCCAGAACAGCCACACGCACTGGTACACAAGTGGGAGGTGACACACAAACCGTGGTCCAGAGTCCACATAGATTATGCTGGCCCGTTTCAAGGTCACACTTTCCTAGTGGTAGTAGACAGCTACTCCAAATGGCTTGAGGTAGTACCAGTGTCGAGCATGACCACAGCCAAAATGGTCCAGGTGCTCAGGGGACTCTTTGCTACACATGGCCTGCCTGATGTGATAGTTTCAGATAATGGCCCACAATTCACATCTGCTGATTTCCAGGATTTCACGAGGGCCAACTTGATTAGACACGTCACCTCCGCGCCCTTTCACCTGTTGTCTAATGGGCAAGCAGAACACATGGTGAGGACGACCAAGGATGCGTTGAGACGCATCATCAGCGGAGACTGGCATCAGAGGTTGGCCCAATTCCTCCTGGCACAACACACCACTCCATGCACCACCACAGGAAAGAGCCCAGCAGAACTGCATTGGGGCAGACGACTCATCACAAAGTTGGACAGACTCCACCCTGACAGAGTGCCCACGGAGATAGAATGACCTTTACCCCCCAGGGAATTACACACGGGAAACCTGGTTTGGGTCAGAAACTATGGGCCGGGACATGTGTGGATTCAAGGGGAGGTGGTTGAAAGAACAGGGCCGTTGTCTTACATTGTAGAGGTGGAGGGGGGTCGTCAGGTCAGAAGACACATTGACCAAATCAGGAAGCGGGTTCCTGAAAGGTCACAGGGCGATCAATCCACCCAATCACAAACAATAGACCCTGGGGAGGAGGAAGATCTCACGAACTCTATACTGATGCCAGAGACTCTTGGCAGGTCTGAACAGCAAGGGGAACAACAGGCTCTGAATCACCAGGAAGATGTGGTTGCAAGGGCCCAGAGCCAGGTCTCAACTTATGATGTGGCTATCCAGGGAGGGGAGCAACCACTGAGACGGTCAACCAGGGCTCATAAGCCACCTACCTATTTGGAGGACTATGTAAGGACATAAGGAAGGACGCAATGCGTCTAATCATCACCAAGAAGCATGTATCAGAAATAAAAAAATGTTTATTTTTTATTATGGGGGAAAGGGTGTTATATATGGGGATAAATAAAAATACAAGCAGCGGCTCATTGTCACCATCAGGTGGTGCTGTGCTGTGACAGGATTGGCTGGTAAGCACTCAGCGGGAAAACCCAAATAAGGGATTGGCTGCCAGTGCACCTGGCCAGGTATATAAGGGGTACAGGTAACCCTTTTTGTCCAGTTCTGTACTTCACCAATAAAGAGCTGCCATGCTGAAACCCTTGTCTGTCGTCTGACCATGCAGTCAAGAACCCACTACACAATAGCTCTGATGAGCTCCAAGACTTACATTCTAGTGAGGAGCCTGGCCCTTCCACTCATGCTCAGGATAAGACGCAGCTGTGTGGGGAGGCTGGGTCGGACTCAGAGGACGCACAGCTGGAGGACATGAGAGATGCCTGCAAACAAAGATAGGCCAGGAGAGTAGGCCAGAGGGAGGCAATGGGGTGACTCCGGGGGATGGGGAGAAGGCATTGAGAAGCCACGCCTTGAGGACTGAATTACAAAAAGGGAATATGTGGGCTAGTTGCTGGAGGCAACCGTTCCAAAGTACTTCATGGGATCTTGTTCTGTTGGTATTGTCGGTGAATAATTCTCTGTTTTGCATTGTGTTTCATGTGGACAATTTTCTCCATTTGGATTGTGTTTTGTTGCCTTTGTTTTTGGACCATTTGACAGGTTTGTTACCAATATTAAAAGGGGTTTTGTTTTCTTCTGAGTCTTCAGCCTACTTGTCAGAAGGGGTTTTGTTCTTGTGCATTTAACAAGGACGTACATAGGCTGGGACAGAACAATACTCCTTCCTCCTCCTATTTTCCCCACAACAACAACCCTGTGAGGTGAGTTGGGCTGACAGAGCGTGACTGGTTTAAAGTCACCCAGCTGGCTTTCATGGCTGAGGCAGGACTTGAACATGTGGCCTCTTGCTTTCTATCCTGGTGCCTTAACCTCTAGCCCTTCCTTCTTCCCGTTAGGCCTCACTTTGGAAAAATGGGCCTCTTTGCAGGTGCCAAGAGAGAGGTGAATCTTGGCGCTTTGTCCACAGACGGCCTGCTGGCTGCCATGCAAATGGGTGCTAATCTGCAAAACTCCTGGATCAGCAATGAACATAAGCACTTTGCCCCTCCCTGTCTCCACGAGCACACACCCATGTTTATTTCCTCTCTCGCACTCCCTGTCTCTCGTTTTGTGTTTGTTTTAATATCAACACCATCCCAGCGACACCTTTGCCTGCAGTGGGTCAGACAGCTGATCAGCCCACTTCCCCAGGAGCCCAGGCGCTCCTGTTTGTGCACTGTGGGACTGAGCCAGGAGGAAGAGCTTTAAAATGACCCATTGAAATGGAAGTTCTCCCCACCCAAATACCTGAGGTCACCGCCAAGCTGGCTGAGTTCCCTGAGTTTCAGACCTTCATACCAATAAATGAAATCATAACGTTGCTTCACACTTGGCGTTGGGAAATCAGGGACGGTGAGGCAGCCTTCCCAGCCAGGTGCTCCCATATCTGTTGGGGATGTAACTTCCAGACTTCCCCACCTGAATTACCAAAAGACTGGGAAATCTAGAAACAACGTTATCAGAGGGCGCCGGGTTGGAGAAGAACAACACAGCTTTGTAGATCTGCTTAGGAATGGTCATTTTCCCAAGGGTTTCTTTTGGATCACGGCTGTCTTAAATCTGCTAGAGCTCAACTCTGGCATGGGATCAAAGACATGCCTTTCCATAGGCCAGGTGGTTACTTCCAACACAGATTATAGTAAGGCATTAAATCAAAATTGAAAGTTAAGTGCTGAGAAAGTATTTGGATTCAAATCATTTTAGCCAGATTTGTAAAAGATTAGCCTTTTTAACTAACACCACTTTAAATTAAAAGTAGCCTTTTTCCAACTGGGTGGCTTCCAGATGTGTGGAACTACAACTCCCATCTCTATCAGCACAGCATGGTGAGCATTTTAGTCTCACGCATCTGGATGCTGGGTGGTTCGGGAAGGCTGAAAGTATCTTATATATGTTTTCAGGGTGTTTTTACTTGGCTTCAGCCAGATTAGTTTGAGAATATCTTAAATAATCCCCATTAGTTCCTCAAGGGAGCCGAATAAGGTTACTCTAGTTAAAATGTTTATTTTAAAGCTTTCAGATAACAATGATTATGTGTTACAATTAAAGCAGACTTTAAGCACAGTTCATTTTATCTTAGAAGAAATGTGCCTTGCTCCAGCTATGTCTGCTTCTCCAGCTTACAGTATTTGGATGGAATCCATAACTGTATAAAGACACAAGTGCATGATACACTCCCTGAGGCAAAAGAGAAAGCCTATTCAGGTGACTGAATGAGAATTCAGCAGAAATTCTACAAAAGGACAATACACTAGATACAATCTAGAAGGAACTAATCCTCCTGGGAGATACAGGAAGTAAAGGTACTCCTCAACTGACAAAAGATGGTCACATGACCCAGAGACACTGCAGCCATCATAAATATGAACCAGTTGCCAAGCATCTGAATGTAAATCACGAGACCATGGGGATGCTGTAACGGTCATAAGTGTGAAAAAGGCCATTTTTTTCAGTACAATGATGCTGAATAAAGTGACCTTTTTCACACTTATGACCGCTCCAGCATCCCCATGGTCTCGTGATTTACATTTGAATGCTTGGCAACTGACTCACGTTTATGACAGTTGCAGTGTCCCAGGGTCATGTGACCATCTTTTGTAACTTTCTGACAAGCAAAGTCAGTGGGGAAGCCAGATTCACTTAACAACAGTGTTACTAATTTAACAACTACCACGATTCACTTAACAAATATGTGGCAAGAAAGGTCGTAAAATGGGGCAAGCCTCACTTAACCAATTTCGTCACTCAGCAACATAAATTCTGGGCTCAATTGTGGCTGTAAGTCAAGGACTACCTATAAATTGTTTAAAGTGGCATTCAATAAAGTCTCCTTAAGGAACTTCAGTTTTTTTTACAGTCTGCACCAATACCTTAAAAGTTACCATTGCTTAACTTAAATCCTGAAAACAGCTTCTCCTGAATGGGGAAAATTCCGACCACAGTTGGAATCAGAATTTCTGTAGCTAAGCAAGACGACAGTTAAGGCAGTTGCACCCAATTTTGTGACTTTTGCAATGGTTGTGAAATGAATCATTGCAATTGTTAAGTGAATCACACAGTCATTAAGTGAATCGGTATTGACTTTGCTTATCAGAAGCCGGATGGGAAGGTCGCAAATGACGATCCCATTACCCTAGGAAGGTGCAACCGTAGTAAATACATGCCAGTTGCCAAGCCACCAAATTTTAATCACGTGACCATCAGGATACTGCAATGATCATAACTGCAAGGACCAGTCATGTCACTTTCTTCAGTGCTGTTGTAACTTCAAATGATCACTAAACAAATGGTTGTAAGTCGGGTGCTACCTGTATATAGAATGTGAAATGTTCATGGAGACCCATTCATATCACTGGAATTGAAGGATGTGGTATCTTCCAGCAATATCTACAACAAGTAGGGATCCATGTGCTTATAGAAGAAGAGCATGGATCCCTCTGTTTATTTATTTATTTATTAAATTTATATGCTGTTCATCTTCCTGGTAAGGCTCTTCTTCATGCTGCTAATAGAGCTTAACACTCCTTTTAGTGCTTACTTGAGGGGACATAGAACTATAAATTTATTTATTTATTTATTTTAATCACATTTATATCCCGCCCTTCTCCGAAGACTCAGGGCGGCTTACAATTTAAGCACAAACCAATGTGCTTAGCAATAGCCTTCATTCTATGTATATGCCTGCTTATTAGGGCTTTCGGCCCCCGCCAAGCGGCATTATTACAAAGTCAGCATATTGCCTCCAACAATCTGGGTCCTCATTTTACCTACCTCGGAAGGATGGAAGGCTGAGTCAACCTTGAGCCTGGTGGGATGCGAACCTGCACTAATTGCAGGCAGCTGGTGTTACTTAAGGAGGCATTAGCCCACTGCTCCACCGTGGGCTTCATCCACCTTTAGTACTAGCAAGACCAAAGGATTTCACATCGGATTTTTGTTGTGCATCATTCAAGAAGCAGTTGATCTGACAAATTTAAATGCACATTTCAATGTTATTCATTTGGTTATAAAATTTATTGGTTGCCCATGTTACCACAAAGTAACTCTGGGCAGCTTACAATCTTAACAAAGCAAAAATTATACAAAGCTAAAAGACATAAATAAAATACTATGAAATGTATTTTATTGTAAATGAAATGGTACCAAAAAAAACCATTTAGGCAGAATTGCAGACATGAATATGTACATTTGGAGAAATTTGTCCAAACGCACAAACCCGTTTTACTGTAAACTTTTTTTTAAAAAAATGAGCTGAACAATACCATTTATAAGAGTATAAACAGAAATCCACACATAGAAAAGGAACATGAATCAATACGGATAAGAGTATATGTAGAACCAGCCTACAGTTTGGCAAAGTGAGATCATTACTTCAGCTAACTAACACTGAAAGGTGAATAAAGCGATAAGACCATAGACTTCATAGCTTAGATCTCGGCTAGTTAAAGAGGGAGCCTTCTGCACGATCTTCCACACATTAATTGAGGTAATCTGTTGAGATTTGCCTAGATATTCTGGTAACATCTCAAGAACAAGCTATTCTCTGTAATCCTTTGAAGAAAAAAAATGCTTCCCGTGGAGCTAATGACTTAACCTCTGCTTTGGCTTTCTAAAAAGACCTTGTGAAGATAATCTTTTTGAAGAGGCTTTTGATTAAAGTTTTAATACCTCGAGTAAGCCTCCATATGAGACCATTTCTATAGCAAACATAGAAGGCAGAAGTAAAGAACGTGTATGTTGCTTCCATATTCTGAGAGTAAAACTGCAATCCAATGCATGTGTAAATCAAAATAACTTTTTTTTTAGAATAAAGCTCTGTGGGATTAGACTGTAAACTACTCCATTTCTCTTGAGGTTCTGGGACCGCTGAAAATAGAGAAGTTGTTTTGCCTGCTCTACAAGAATGTATTCATGACAGAGCCTGTTGTCACAAGATTTTTCAGCCTGATTGTTGCCCTCAAGACTAAATTAATCCCCTTAATTCTATTAGCTTTGGTGGGAGTTACGTAATGGGTCTTTTTATATCTCCCCCTTCACCCCTAATGATACACAATGAGAAGCCACTTTGTTAAAATGATTGGACATTTTGAGATTCGCTCATCCTTCGTTTGCAGAGAAAATGTCGCTTGGGCAACAACAGAGAGCTTGAAAAGTCAAGACCTCAATCAAAAGCTCTCGTGACACCCTTTATCCTTTGAAGTGGGCAAATAAGGTGCTGTGTAAGAATAGGAAAGGGTGCAATCCATTTAGTTTCCATTTTGTATGCAAAACAGAACATGAACTGAAACTCAACTATCCTTCTAAATTTGTAGTTCTCTGAATTTAGCAGAGCAATTCCTCAGTAGAAACAGCAATAGTGTATGTTAAAGAACATTTTGTGCCAAACCTGTTCATGAATGAATATACAACTTACATTAGCTATTTTGTTGCCCAAAATGAATGTACAGTAGGCAGAATTGCAGACATGAATATGTACATTTGGAGAAATTTGTCCAAACGCACAAACCCGTTTTACTGTAAACTTTTTTTTAAAAAAAATGAGCTGAACAAGAATGAGACCATCAAAATTAATGTGATACTTAGCATTGATTGTATAATTTAGGCAACCTTACGTTCATTAACACTTTTGAAATTATATTTAAACTTCCCTTGGGTTTCAAGGTGCAATGTACTTAAACTTCATAGTATTAACAATTTCTAGTTTCTGTTGGATAAAAACCACTGCATTCAGTTATCATTTGTATTTTATAATGCTTTATTTGCAGTTATGATGTAATGAAACAATCAACTTAGAAAAACAATAAAAAACCAAGGGAAACCAACAATGAACCAAGAGAATGCCTATTTCAGTAAGCAATAGTGCTTGAGGAGTTGTTTAGGCTCAGAAGTCATATCAAGTTAGGCCAGATAAGTGCCTAGGTAGGGAACTAATAAAAAATATCATGTTGTAGACCAGCCTAGAGAGTTTGAAAAAAAATTCAGAAATTGGCGATGGCAAACCTGTTTTGTAACATTCCCTAAAAAAACCACACAGATGGATCAACGTAATTGCTAGAATTTATGTTCGACTGATAATTGTCTTTAAATTTTTGTGCAAGAATTAATTAGCTAATAGTAAATCATCCAATTTTCATTTATTCATGCTAACCTTTATAATATGATTTCTAGCTTATGCCAATTTTTTAAAAGTAAATTCCTGGCTTTACATTTCCAATGCCTAATTAGAAATGTTCATCATGGTATGAAAAGTAAAATTATTTTTTATTATTTCTTGACTGTGGAAGCTCCATAGTATTAAAATTCCTTCAGGATTCTCTGATATAAAAGTATGAATAAACACAATCTGCAAGGGTTTTCATCATGTATGTCCTAATTATGTATATTAATTTATAAATTATACACATGTACTATTATACATTATGAAACATAACCCAAGAATACCTTTTATTTTCTATATTCTATATATTTAGTATAGCTCTGTTTCTCAGTTGTTTTAGATTGTGGGAAGTCAGCCCTCCCACCCAAAAGGAAATATTTTGGGGAATATTAAAAAAGGCAGAATATTTTATTTCCCCAAAGGATCTTAAAGGCAGAAAAGCAGGCCCAGTTTTTCTTAATAGCCCCAAGCAGAAACCAGCTTTTAGAAATGCAGATTTGGTGATTCATTCAGGAAGAACAAGGCCAGGAACCTTGGAGCTGATTGGACTAGAAAAACAAAGACCCCTAAAATCTATATCCCCCACCCAAAATCTAAAGACATGACCTTAAGACACAATAGCATTAACCCACCACCATTAGAATACCAAAAGGGCACACTCAACCTCAGGTCAAAGTTCATGCCACAAGAACAGGAAGAGCCTCAAATACAATGCCACAGGAACAACTCTAAACACAAAAGCCCAAGAAGATATAAAAACCCACCATTCCCAGCTCCATTTTGTCAGCCGTTCCAGAAACACATGCTGTGTCACTGAAGTTTCTGGCAACTCAATAAACTGGACCTTTCCTAAAGCACTCTCCATTTTCTTATTTTTGGCTTGGACTAGACCTGAAGATTTTTCTTTTAACAAAATAAAGGAATATAAAGAGAGATTCTAATATTTTGTTTTCCTGCACCCCAATGATTGGTCTTGCACACCCCACTACTTTTCCTTTAAGTAATTCTGGAACACCCCTTGACAAAGCTCATGATGATTAATGAAATTTGCATCCATCAATTACCGTAGGCAAGTTTGGCAGAGAAATCAAGCCTTTTCTGGCCAACTCACAAGCATCAGCCACAATCTTAAATCCAGTTCCAATAAGATAGCTCTTTCCTTCATTCACTTAGCAAAATGACTTCCCTAGATGGAAGCATGTAGACAGAGCTTGTGTGACACAGTTGCTACAGTGGTAGAAGATAACTCCACTTAATGATCAAACAACAGCAGCAGCTTCATTAAAATATCTCCCTCTTAGAATGTCTATCCACAGTGTTGGCAGCCTACCAATAGCATCTACTCAGGTGTCAAATATTTGCTAGCCCAGTCCATTGTTCTAAATAATCAAGTACTTTAATCAGCTCATCAGTTGGCAGTTAGCTATAATTAACTAGTGTTCAGGCAGGAGCTTGTTACCATGCTAAGCCCAGAGACAAAAGGACTTTCCCAGACCACCTTCCTGTCACTGGCCCAGTTGATGGAAAATGTACTCTGACAAATGCAAATAAGAACCAGATGCAGATGGCAGCAATACCAGCTAAATGAAAGATAAGGAACTTCACAGGGTCACCCTTTTCAGTTCCCATTTTCCTACAGAACAATTTGGAAGTGATTGAAAGTCCCTCCCTTCAGCCACACTTGAAACACTGAGAACATGAAATGATTGCTCAGCCACAGAGAAAAAGGAGATAAAATCAGTGCCTTGTCTTTGCTTCTACTAGTTCTGGAACAAGAACCTCCTTCTATATGAAAAAAAAGAAAATCACAGAATATCCTAGTCTTTTGTCTCATCCCATCCATGCTGCTATGAAATAAATCATTTTGCCACAATTTTCTGCAGCACTCCAAAGACAATGATGCTTTTTTAGGATGGTGGCAGGTAGCCGGGACCTAAAAACCTGGCTTTTTGAGTTAGCTGGCCTGGACTGAGGGGTTTTAAGGTTTTTAAATTCTAATTTTAAATTTTGGGGCTATTGATTTAATTTTATTTTAATTTTTATATTGTATTGTTTTAATTTTGCCCTGTAAACCACCCTGAGTCCTTCCGGAAAAGGGCGGTATATAAATTGAATTAAATAAATAAATAAATAAATAAATAGTCCCCATACCTGGAAGACCAAAAGAGTCAAGAGCTCTTGTCAGTGGGCAACTGGATTACAAGCTAGCTCCACTGTTTGATTGAGTTGTAGGAAACACACACTTCTTTTAAATAAACCTCAGCCAAAACAACCACTAAAAAAAACCATCAGATATCATGTGATAATGCAGGTCTACACATGACTTCGAAGCATCAGAGAGTTCCTGTAGAAGTGTCAAGAGCAAAGAATGATTTAATGTATATTCTTGTCTGTGACCCAGTAGAAAAAAAATTCAAAATAAACTGTGCTGCCCAGGCTGCGTCAGTACTGAGGACAGCAAGTGATTCTGTTTTTGCTACTATAATACAGGAAGTATTATTTACTTAAGAATTAGGGTTTTTTTTACTGTTAAGTACTGTTGATACTGTTATTTATTATTAAGGGAAAATAGCCAATTTGGTGAAGTGGTTAAGACATCAGGCTAGAAACTGGGAGTCCTTGTGATCTAGTCCTGCCTTAGGCACAAACAGGGCTTTTTTTCTCATAGAATGCTCAGAACGGAGTTCCGGCACCTTTTTTTGGATGGAACCTTATAGGGTAAGCAAGCTGGGTTGTATGACATGTGTGAGTTCCGGCACCTTTTTCTTTTACAAAAAAAGCACTGGGCACAAAGCCACTAGGTGATCTTGGGCCAGTCATTTTCTCTCAGCCCTAGGAAAGAGGGAATAGAAAACTACTTCTGTAAAAAAATGTTGTTAAGATAACTGCAGGGACTTGCCCAGGCAATCTCTGAAAATCAGACTAATTGAATAGGAGAAAAAAAAAGTTTTAAAAAAACCATAGTTTCGACCCCCTCCCACCCAGTTACAAGAGAAACAGCTGCTGAATCATTTCCTTACTATGGGATGGACAAGTTTGGAGAAGCTTAGGTGAAGACTTTTATCAGTTAGTCTAGCCACCTATTGTTTGGTAACAGGCTGCAGGCACTGAGGTTTTCTGTGCCTCTTGTCTAACAGACTGCTTCTAAGCACAGGGACACCACTTTAAAACAGACACTGAAGACAGCTACCTCAGTTGTGGGCTTGAGATGAAATGAAGGCAATACCATGAGGTCATAGCATATAAAATAGTTACCAGGGTATGTTTATGCTGTGATTAGGAGGACATGAAAATGATTCTAAGATAATGATTGCCCTAAAATCCCCCTCATGAATTTCCATGGCTAAGGCTAGAACACAAATACAAAATATATTAATGGAACATACCATTTTTTAAAAAAAATATTAAAAACCATCCATCTCATTCAGATGTTCTGGCTTAATTTAGCTGCTATCATCATCATCATCATCATCATTATCCTTATGTTTAGCTCTCTGTTGGCTAGTTTGAAGTATAGAGACATGAACAATAAATGCAGGTGTAAAAAGACTAAGAATTAAACATATTGCATATATTACACTTTTAAACAAGGGTATCAGTTACAATAGATTTGAAATGTCAAAAGAAAGTGAAGAGAGTGGAAAATTAAAAGGAGTTGAAAAAACACGTGCTATTTTCCAAATTGCATTGGCTGGCAATTATGCTGTTATAATAAAATACATACTTTGAAGAAGTGTTTCCTATCTATTATACAGTTTTGTCTGGTAGCCAATACCAATATTGTGATATAATACAATGGAAAACAGATGCTCATACAAAAGAGTGGCAACCTGGCAAATCACAATAGAAGATGGAACTCAATGTCTCTTTCCTTCCTCTTTTTTATGTGGAACTTGGGGAAACCTGTTCTAATACTTTAGCATAACAAATTATCCTGTTTGGCTTACACTCAAAGAGGAAGAGAAAACAGTCGAATTGAGACCCTCCCAAACAGATTAAGCGGGACAAAATTTCGTCTTTGTTAGAGGCAGAAGGCCCCTGAAGGAGCCTGGAGCTGAGAATCTCTTAGGTTTAATGCGGGTTGTTCAAAACATCCTCTTTGAAGATGTTCTATTTTTAAGGAACATTCTCAGATTTTCCCCTCTTCCTCTTCTTCTTCCCCTTTCCTTTTACATTTGGTTAATTGTCACATTCAATGGTAAATCTGAAGGCGCCATTTTTTATTAATCTAATTAGCATAAAGATGGGACACTAGCAGGAAAATCACAGTTGTCTGAATATTTTAGATTTATTTTTTCCTGAAAAACAAATCCCAGAATAAGAAAATGTAGAAAAGCTATGTGATTGTGTCTATCCATTTTGATTGGAGGCAGATCTTAGGTTTTAAGCCATTCAGGATGAAGAACAGCTCATAAAGGCTTTGAAATTAAAATATTAATGGAACAGACGTTCCCTAACAATCGGCAAGATGGTGGGGAAAAATTGGAATATGGAGGAAAAATATGCCAGGAAATTTGTTTCTAAGAGTTATATCTCATCTTTTGTTCAGGAGCTCAAAGTACTTCTATTTTTCCCCCCAACCCAAATATGATACCTCCGTTTTTGCCTACCAGGCTCCTAAATTTCAGAAAAGGAAGGAAGGAAAGAAAGAAAGAAGGAAGGAAGGAAGGAAGGAAGGAAGGAAGGAAGGAAGGAAGGAAGGAAGGAAGGAAGGAAGGAAGGAAACCAAAGCTTTTAGGGAAAACAAATGCCATTTTCTAGTATCAATGTTTTTTAAAATAATGACTCAGACTCACATAAGCCACAGAGGTATCCTTAAAAATATGTATTTGTTTGTTTATTAAATTTCTATGCTGTCCATCTTATTGATACAGTGTCTCTGTGTGGCTTGTAATATAATACAGAGTAAAAAAAAGTACTAGAAACAAAATTAGAGAAACTGAATAGAAAAGCTAAAAACCAAGATGATGCACAGCCTGGGGTGAAGATCTTCTCTACTCAGTGAGTCACCCCACATGGGTAATTATAGCCCAATTCTGTATTTGGAAGTGTGCCCACCAACCTAGTGGGGAGAGGGGGAGACTTGGATCATGTGTCTTCTCTGCCAGCTAAGTATCATATTTAACATTGACATAAAACTTTTTTCTCATCTTTAAAGATTAAATTTATCTAATTAATCAAAGTGTTAACAGTTTCCAATTTCCCTTGTATAGATACCACTGTACTCAATAATTACCTATATTCTATAATGTGTTGTTTGTATTTGATAGTGCAACAAAACAATTAACTTAGGGGGGAGGTAAGTTAGTTGAAGTGAAAAAGAATGCTTTGGAGAATGGAAGGAACTGTGGACTGCTTTTACCAACTATTCTACCACCTTTTATAATACTAGACAACACAGCATCAACAGTAGAAACCTTCACGTTTCTAGGTTCTATAATATTTCAAGATTTAAAATGGACACCTAACATAAAAAATGTCATCAAAAAAGCACAACAAAGAATGTTCTTCCTGAGCCAACTCAGAAAGCTCAGAGTGCCCAAGGAGCTGCTGACACAGTTCTACAAAGGAATTACTGTGTCTGTCATTTGCACCTCTCTAACTGTCTGGTTTGGAACTGCAACCAAACAAGGCAGACATAGACTTCAACGGATAGTTAGAACTGCAGAAAAAACAGTTGCTACCAGCCTGCCTTCCACTGAGGACCTCTTATCCTGCACAAGCAAGAAAGAGGGCTTGTGAATATATCTACAGACCCCTCACATCCTGAACACATAAACTATTTCAACTTCTTCCCTCAAGACGACACTAGGGCATTGCACACCAGAATGACTAGACATAAGGATAGGTTTTTTTTTTCCCCCATGCCACCACTCTGCTTAACAACTAATTCTTACAACACTGTCAAACTACTTAGTAAAGCTGTATTACTATTATTCTCCTTGTCTTTCTTATTACCTATCCTTATCTTCTTATGACTATAACTTTATTGCTTGCAACTTACAATTTATATTGTTTTTAGTATCCCAGTATGATTTATGTTGTTGCTTAGCTAGTATCCTATGACTATCACTGTGTTGCATCTTATGATTTATGATGGTGTTGTATTTTATGATTTATGATGAATGTATTTTTATGTTGTTTATGATCATGATTTATCACTATTACTTGTATGTACACTGAGAGCTTACGCACCGGAGACAAATTCCTTGTGTGTCCAACCATACTTGGTCAATAAAGAATTCTATTCTATTAGGTGGGTGTTTTCTCCATCATCATGCTGAGAAAAGGTGTTCAGGTAAGACAACACCCCTTCTGACTGGCCAACACATATCAGCCCTTTTGTGTGAATGCCGATAAGCCTACACCTTTAATTCCTATTATTCACTCTTCTAATGTTTTGTTTTCCAAATTTGGAATTGCAGGGAGGGAAGAATCTTCTGCTTGGAGAGGCCAGTACTGGCCATATCCTTTATTGCACTTCCACAGCATCCTTTCACCACCAGTGATTCATGACTGCTTTTACTTCTACTGACGTAAAATGCAGAGAACAAAGAATAAAATTCTCTACCCTGCCCTGATCTGGTTCAGGCCCTGCAGCATCAAACTCTCTTCCTCCCTCAATTTCCCTTGCCAAAGAAAAGCCGGAACTGACAGGAGCATGTCAATTTCACCCAGGTCACCTATCAGACCTGGACTTTCGGAGGCCAAGTTCCCAGCCAAAAAGAGTTATTCCCCTTGTGAGGCAATCAATCACCGCAGCTGCCAAAAAAGGAATGAGGGTGTGCAGGGTCACGGAGCCGATGTATGAGCAACCATAAAAAGTTTGCACAGAAGCTCCCTAACTTATTAAAGATCGAAAAGTGGATTGTTTTTGAAGATAAAACTCACTCAATCCTTTGGCTATATCCAAATGGCCCAATACTTTAGCCACATCAGATACCTGACTACAGAGTGAGTTTTTTCCTCAGCCCCATTTGCTTCTACAAACCCTGTGAAGCTCTCTCTCTCTCTCAACCCCTTCTGCATGTTCCCCCAACTTTCTCTGGATCTACCATCATCTTCTGCATGCTGGCAGAAAGATATTCCCCAGTGCAGCTTTCCCTTAAGTTCTTTCATGCTTCTCTTGTCTTTTTTATTCTCTCCTCAAAGTATTCAGCCTCTCTTTTTCATATGGGGACCCCAGTTCCAGCCATCTCTTCCAATTTTTTTTTAAGCTACAAAAAAGATATCTGGAATTCTGATCACAGATCCACGTTGTTGCCTGTAGTTGAGCCTCAGACAAGTGTTCCTAAATCAACTAACAGAAGAATACAAGTCAGTCAGCACTTTTTCTAGGAATATCACTAAATAAGGGCAAAGGGCTTTGCGGTACTAGAAAGCATGCAGGAATTAGCCATTCCTGCGAATACAAACAAATCTGTTTTCAAGGCAGAGATTTTGTAACCGCTCGGAAGCCACACATTTAAAGCCACAGATGCCAAGAAATTCTTTCAACAGGGAAATAAGTATAGTGTTGTATACACGGACACCGCATACACTTTCATTCTGGAGCAAGACCAGTGAAAACAGATAGGTCCTTAATATGTCCTGCATAATCTACTTATGGCATAGTGTGAACCAAAGAAAGTTGGCACATCTTATCAGACCAGCCACCAGCACTATGAGTAACCAGGACCAAGAGATTCTTGAGTTAGTCCAGTTGTGGCCTTAGAAATTAAATAGAACCAGAGCCAATATTGGCTACAAGCTACCAGTTGAATTCCTGTTATCCGAATATTCCTTCAAACATTTTTCTGACGTTTATCAAAACAATTAGTCCTAGTTGATACTTTCATTGTATCAAAATAGCCATTTAAATAGTAATTACTTCCTGCTTCCTGGAACTGTTGACATTCAGAGAATGTCAAAGATGCAATCTAAAACTAAAGAATAAATAATTGGGTGATTGGCAGCACTCTGAGAACTTCTACACCTCCATTTTCCCTCCTCGGATCTTAAAAATATTTGAAAGTAACTTACAACTACATTCACTGCCATCAACTTAGGTTCGGATAGAAAGGGCCATTGGTTTGAAAGAGGGGTAAAAGAATCCAGCTAAGTTAGAATTGAACAGTCCTCTCTCAACAGAGGGGGGAGAATAAAACACCACCTTTCTCCAGTTTCAACACAGCTCTTGCAGCGGTTCCAGGAAGATTCCACAACCAATTGCACCCTGATTTAGGTGACCCTGAGGGCACAGATAAGTGGCATCAACAGCTCTCAGAGAGAGTGCTAATGACCAGATGACTGCAAAGAAATACAATTCTTCCATTTCCCAACACCACCACCATCCTAACAGAACCTAGCCTTGCATCCTCCTGCCATCTGAACCGATGAAGCTTTTTTGGATGAAAAGTCAAACATTTTCTTCTTCCTCCTCAGGAAAAAAAAACAGTCCAGTAGCCTTTTGAAGAAAAAGGCACCTTTGGGACAATTTTTTTTAATTTTAATTCCATTTATATCCCGCCCTTCTCCGAAGACTCAGGGCGGCTTACAAGCTTAGCAGTAGCCTTCATTCTATGTATATGCCTGCTTATTAGGGCTTTCATACACCCCCCCCCAAGCGGCATTATTACAAAGTCAGCTTAATTGCCCCCAACAATCTGGGTCCTCATTTTACCTACCTCGGAAGGATGGACGGCTGAGTCAACCTTGAGCCTGGTGGGATGCGAACCTGCACTAATTGCAGGCAGCTGGTGTTACTTAAGGAGGCATTAGCCCACTGCTCCACCAAGGCTCTTTATAACCTGGATGACTGCAAATCTCCACAGACATTAACCTCTTAGTTCCTTAGCTCCACTAGGTAGACCCAACAAGGAAATCAATTACACAGGAAGGCTGAAACTACTTTTATTGAGGTTGGTGATGATAACAAAATCTGACTGTGTTGGATCTCCTACCTGCTTTTATACTCCAGTGAATCAGAGTAGGGGCTGCCTGAGTCATTCCAAAATTACATCATTTCTCTGAACTTGTTTTGACCCTTTTCTCTAGATAATAGTTCTTGCATATTTCCATCATGATCATCTTCCTTACTCTCTTCTGTACCATAAGATAGAAAATGAAAATCAGTCTTGAGTTGCCCCAGGTCTTGCAGTGACAAAACCTCTCAACCCCAATCCACACAGAAATATTTATTTATTTAAAAGTCAAACAGGCACTTTTTATCTAATGTAAAGAAGCTTTCAATTCCCTACCAACTTGCTTTCACCAGGGCTATGGGTGGAGAAATGAAACTATCAAGCTACATTCTCCTTACAAGATTTGCTTACTAAATTGATTATACTACGTGCCATCAAGTTGGTATTGGCTCTCAGCAACCCCTTAGATAGATTTTCTCCATGATGATCTGCTCCAATTTGGTCTTTCATGTCTTCCAATGCGCACCCATTGAAGCTATAATTGGGTTCATCCACCAGCCAGAGTTACCTTTTAGAATGGCTAAAATGTGATATTTGGAGAGGCTGTCAACATTTTAGAATGGCGTAGGGGTGAGACAACTGTTTATCTCCAATAAAAGAAAACGCTTTTTTTACTGTGAACTATGAGTAATTGGAAGTAACTTGACTACAGAAAGAGGACATTATGGGATCATATGCTCTGGGAGCCAAACAAATACCTTTTAGCTATTAATTTAGCTTAACACAGGCCTCCAATGCATTAATATAGTTTTGCATAACAGAGAGCTGCATTGTTGTTTGCTATACTATAGCTTAGCATAAACAATACACTCAGTGCAAGATTGCCAGTCTTGCGTTTAATCATTTTACCTCTTGTTGCATTAAATATATAATTTGTTGAAAGATAGGATCAACTACATAGAGAATGTCAAGATGAACACCATTACTGCTTTGACACTTACACCAACAATTAACAGAGTTCCAAACATCCACAAAAACTGTAAGGTTGTTTTCGGTGTCTGTATTTTAATGGGTGCTAGGAATCTTCACATTGTTGTTACAGTTGTACTTCCAGTGAGTCAATTCAGCTTACGGTATGTTAAACGGCCAAATATTTTCAAGACAAAAGTCATCAATAATATATAAAAAATATAAAGGCATCTAAAAGGACATCCATCTTGATTTCCCAAACTAGCTGTGTTAAGCTTGCTGGTGTAGGAGAAGGAATGGCAGAACCTGGGGTCAGAGTGAAAAGGAGGATCAGTCTAGAATCATAACGTAGCCATAAGCGAACTAAGTCCAATCCCTGCTTGGGTTCCATTGGCCCTTATGTAATATTAACCAGGTGTCCGGCGATAGGTGAGAAGATTCTGGTGTATAGGCTTTACCAATAAGTCAGTTTAATTGAACCTCCATATATGGACCTGGGCTTTTGCGCCTGACAGCTGGACTATAACAGATTGTAGTCGGTTTCAGGAACCCCAACCCTAATTCTAATCCTGTAAGTACATTGAGATACAGAATGCTGACAGAATGAAAGGCTGTACATTCATGCACAATCTCTCCTCTATTTGTAGCTGCGTTAAGCTAAAGAGCTCTGCACCCACCTCACCCAATAAAAACATCACCGGATGGACTTTTTGTTTGGAAAAATATATTGAATTTTTTAACCTGACGAACTGAAGGGGAGTGATTAAAATAATACAAGATAAATATTTGAGTTTAGTGTTCATAAAGAAGTTTCAGTAAAGCACCTTTCCCTTGATTTGCATATGCATATTAAATGAACATTTCCCTTTATACAACACCTAATAAGAGAAAGGCATTTCTTTCCTGATTTTTCATGGATTGAACTCTTAAACAACCAAGGTACTGACCTTGTTTCTTGTATGTGGGTATCCATAACTTATTGCAAAATGAGAATGTGAGCTGGCCCTTAGAACCATGCACATTTTACTTGTAAATTAATTCAATGAGATCTAGTCATTATGCTAAGGACTCAAATTTTACTAAAATGTTAAGATTCACTCTTATGCCCACTCTGCATATAAGCAAATTCCCTATATTTTAGATTTCAGTCATTCTTAAATTAAAGACCTTGTCCCAAAGTCACATTTTTCAGATTTGGTCTAAATGCACAAAGGTATTTCAGACGATTTGGTCCTGAGAATGAGATCAGCTGAATCCTCCATTGCTTAATAAATGTTGCAAGAAGTGGCTTGGATTGGAAACAATTTTGGTCTCTCCTTGGGCCAGTAAAAGGAAATGTAGGGTCAAGATAATGAATACAGCTTCAGAATTGGCAAGACGTCCCAGCTTCATACTTGATAAGCTACTTTGTATTTCTGTAGAGGGAATTCTCTCCACATGTCTCAGGTCCTAAGGTGCCACACTGAAGTTATACAGGTAGTATAACTTCATTACGGCCACAACTGGGCCCAAATTTTCTGTTGCTGAGACATTTGTTAAGTGAGTTCTGCCCCGTATTACAACCTTTCTTGTCACAATTGTTAAGTGAATCACTGCAGTTCTTAAGTTAGTAACCTGGTTGTAAGCTGAATCAGGTTTCCCCATTAACTTTGTTTGTGAGATGGTAGCAAAAGGGGATCACCCATCATAAATATGAAACAGTGGCCAAGCGTCTGAATGTTGATCACGTGACCATGGGGATCCTGCAACGGTTGTAAAAGTGAAAAATGGTCATAAGTCACTTTTTCCAGTGCCATTGCAACTTCGAGTGGTCACTAAACAAACTGTTGTAAATCAAGAACTACCCATATAAAGGAGCCTAAATTCAAAACTTCCAGTATAGCAGAAAAAAAATGTTGAATGCAGTGGATGTTTGCCGCTATGTTAAGCACAGAAAAATGCAAGAACGCTAGCAATTTATTTTCTTTTATTTTTATGAAGAGGGGGGAAACGGATGTGCATCTAGGCACAGCTTTGAGGAGGTAGAGTAAGACTGTCAGTTACTGGTTGGCAAGCAAACAATGATTGGCTAACAGTTCTACATCTTCAGTTTGGGGCCAGTAAAAGCAACTGCTAGTTGGCCGGCAGTTTTGTCTGCAAGCTTTAGACGTTCAAGCTTTTAAATATGCTTGGGCTTTTAACAGTCTGACGTACAAACAGACCAGGAAATTATCAAAAGGATCTGGGTTAATCTTGGGTACATTTCAGTCTGGATTTGTCTGGAAAATCCCAGAGTTGATGAAACATGTTTTGTGCTTTTCTAATACTGAGTGACAGATACATTCTGGACAGCAAACATATCGCCTTAACCACCTTAGCCCTAGTTTTGGCGAATAAAACCTTGCAGTCAGGCATTAACCTCCCATCTGCCACCCCATGACGCATTACAAATTTTCACACATATAAGGTGCTGTGAAATATGGCAACCCTTTGTTAAAATGCCTAAAATCCTGTTATTAATTTTAAGCATTCAGATTTAGCACTTTTGAACACCTTTAGGATATTTGTTAGATACCACACCGTAAAGAAAAGTTGAAACTTCACGTACAAACTGTAAAACAAACAAACCTGCAGAGGTTTTTCACTCTTTCCACTTGCTTAATAGGGGAAAATGGAATGTTTGGACAATCCAGCCAAAATCAAGGATTGTTTAATCCCATTAATTTCAATTTAGACAGAATGAGGTTCTATAATTAACTCTCTCAATGATTTCATTTCAGCACAGAGGGCAATTCTACATATACTGTAAGGACCAGGAATTATTATATTAATCTTGAGTTTTTGAAGTGCTTACTTTGATTAGACCCTGGACTGTGCACTTTGATATTACTCTTAATCTAATATGTATTACTTTACTATATCTTGTCAAATTAGGAAATTCCTTAAGTGGTTAATGAGTTCAATATGGATTTGGTTGCATTAGAGAATATATGACTTCCAGCTAACATGACAAATGCTAACCTATGGATCAGTTTTCTGTTTGCAATTGAAAAATAATTACTATTGAGCAGATAGATACTCCCAGGTGTAAAATGCTTGAGAATAAATAGTCTGTTTGTGAGGCTGGTCACCATATTTATTCCCAGGGTATGGACAAATCTGGCAGGCATGCAAAGAATTATTTCTATGAATAAAGTTCCTTTTTCTTCCTGTTTGCAGGAAATGAGCAACTTCTTTAATTTCCTAAGGGGAAAGCAACAGATTGGAGGAAGCAATTTATTCACTCAGGTATTTCTACAGTTTTAAATTTCTCAATCTTATTTCTTATGTAACATTTTCTGGCTAATTCTTTCCTTCCAAGGCCAATTGCAAAGCATAGATTGTGAGTCATAATTTTATCATTCAAAAAGAATATTGGGCTCCACGGAAAAATTGGACTTTAAATCAGCAAAGAGAAATTAATTCAGCTTTCCAAAGCTGATAGCCTCATGAAGGGCTAGGGATGCAGTTCCCAGAAATCCCAATTGGTGTTGCAGAAGGGAATTCTGGGAGTTGTATTCACAACATACAGGGAATCCTCATTTAGCGACTGTCCCATTTGACAGCCATTTGCAATTACAGGGAGAATGAAAAAGTAACTTTACAACCGATTCTTGCATTTATGACCTTTGCAAGTCTGTAAAGCAAAGGAAAGCTGAGGTTAGATCATAAGCATTACTACTACATAGCCACCACTTCGCTTAATGACCAGGTTGCTGGTCCCACTTGTGGTTGCTAAATGGGGGCTATCTGTACCTGTGTTTAAAACTCACTTGGATGAGTTTTATGACAGGAATTACCAAGATTTTAGCTGTTTCAGATAAAAGACAGAAGGGCTATTTCCTCCCCCTCTTGAAGAGACAGAAATGCAATATTCATATTCTTCATTATTGATTATGATAGATAGATAGATAGATAGATAGATAGATAGATAGATAGATAGATAGATAGACAGACAGACAGACAGACAGACAGACAGACAGACAGGATAGATGAATAGATTGGACAGATTGAATAGGATAGATAGATAGATAGATAGATAGATAGATAGATAGATAGATAGATAGATAGATAGATTGATTGATTAGAGGTTTCTCAGTCCAATTTATCATGAATTGCATTATAACATACTTTTTAAGATAAAATAACTAAATAGTAAAAATACCAGTGCCACCCTCACACTTGAAGGCAACAGCCTCCATTAGAAAGTGCAGTCAGATTGTATAATAGATTCAATTCTGCCCTCTAATGCTTGGTGCCCTTCCCTAGCATGCCCTGACTGCATGAGTGGTGGCATCACAGCCCAGACTGGGAGCATTAATGAGAGTGACCAACCAGATGGTTCTTAGATGCTCTCAAGGAAGGACATGTAGGCAACAGCCTTCTGGCATAATTGGTTCTGTAGATCTGATAAATTGCAAGGACGTTGCTCTGAACATGATTATTCTGCTATACAGGTATTATGTCAAGGACGACTTCTCTTTCTCATCAAGATTCGAGCACCTGGAGCTGGAAAAAAAATCTCCTGGAAACATATTTTATGTTTCCTATTTATAGGAATTCAGATCATATCCAGATTTAACTTGTTTAATGTCATTGCCTTTCCACAGGAAATTCCGAAAACAATCATTCTGAAAAAAGGAAGCAGTCTGTAACACAGATTTTTATATTATAATCATTGTTGCATTCATTTAATGAGGGCATTCACTGTCTTGTTCTTCAGCCCCAAAATACAAATGAGCAAACATTGCACAATATTGTAAGTTATAGTGCAGCCTTAAAAAAAAATTAAACTTATTGGCCTTGAAGCCAGCTTGTGTGTAGAATTAGATTCTGGGCCTGTGGAAAGTCTCCATATACACTGAGGCAGAATATTCTAAATGAACACCTACTTGGTTCTGACAAATGTTTGCTGGTCATAAACATCTCCTCTCCTATGGTATAGGGACCTGGTGAAAAAAGCAGCTGCTGGTGCAGATCTGTGTGGAAGAATGTGGTCCTTATGATGCCAAAAACAGGCCTAGAAACAGGCCAAGAGCAAAGGAATTTTTTTAAAAAAACTAGTGAGATGTATTCCATTTGAAAGATTCCAACCAGTAAAGTATTAACTTCATTTGCATTGTAAGTACTCATCAAAGACATCCCTACAGCAACACACAACACTCCAAGCAAAATGTTTTAGAGCTGTCGGATCTAGACTGCAAAAATCCAAATAGCTAAAAGGTGGCAACAGAGATTCCAGTTATCTGTACTTCTTTGCTGCCATTAGTGGTCATTTGGCTTTTTGCAGCTCAAATCTGGGGGCCCAAAGTATTAAATATAGCACAAATGGTAGTCAGACTCTCCCTGTTAAGGAGGAGAAGAGGCATAACCTTATATCCTGGAAGGGGTTTCATGTCTCAAAAGCCATTGTGAGAAGAATCCAGAGAAAGAAAAATTGGGGGGAATATTAAAAAGGCAGAATATATTTCCCCAAAGGAATAATGGAGAAGATCTTTAAAAAGACAGAAACCAGCCCCAGCCCCTCTCCCCCAAGCAGAAACTAGGCAGAAGCCAGCTCTTAGAAATGCAAATTCAATAATCCATTCAGAAAGACAAAGACCCCTAAAATCTACATACCCCACCCAAACTCTATTGGGGACATAATAGGATTAACCCACCAATACAAAAAGGGCACACTCAGACTCAGGTCAAAATATATGACACAGGAAATACAAAGCCTCAAACAGGAACAGGAAACAACCTCAAGAGCTCAAGAAGTATAAAAACCCAACACTCTCAGCTACATGTGGTCTCTCTTTTTCCAGAGCCATCTTTCTGTCTGGCTCTGCTCTTCAATAAACTACAACCTTCTTTCTAAAGCAGTCTCCAGTTTGTTTATTCCCAGCTTGGAATGGATCCTGATGAAGACTTTTCTTTCAACACCATGTTAGCCTTCAAAGCCATGGCCAGATTAAAGAACCTATCCAGGCCCCCCAAAAATCAATCCTTTGGGAATACAGCTGAATATTCAGGCCTGCAACAGAAGGAGATTTATTTATTTATTTATTTATTTATTTTAATTCCATTTATATCCCGCCCTTCTCCGAAGACTCAGGGCGGCTTACAAGCTTAGCAGTAGCCTTCATTCTATGTATATGCCTGCTTATTAGGGCTTTCACACACACCCCAAGCGGCATTTTTACAAAGTCAGCTTAATTGCCCCCAACAATCTGGGTCCTCATTTTACCTACCTCGGAAGGATGGAAGGCTGAGTCAACCTTGAGCCTGGTGGGATGCGAACCTGCACTAATTGCAGGCAGCTGGTGTTACTTAAGGAGGCATTAGCCCACTGCTCCACCAAGGCTCCTTTATGAACAAGCAGCTTCTTCCAACTGCTCAGCTAGGCTTACTTACTCATTTTGTAAGTAAATAAACATATTGTTGTATGAATTTGATGGAATGGTTAGTTTGCATTTCAGTAGATTGTAAGGGCCTAAGCCAGGGGTAGGCAACCTCGGCTCTTTTATGACTCATGGACTTCAACTCCCAGCATAGCTGGTTCAGGAATTCTGGGAGTTGAAGTCCATGAGTCATAAAAGAGCCAAGGTTGCCTACCCCTGGCCTAAGCAATGAAATTAAGTCCATAAAGAGAGCCCATCTGGAAGATCTCCTTTTAAAAATATCCTTCCTAAAAGTAGAAAGCTATTGTGGCAATAAAAAAACACAGGACTTAGAACCTCTCACCCTGATATAGTTGTTTTCTACTTGAAGAAAGTTTTTCAAGGTAGCATTGAAAGGTTGTATTCTCACATAGCATTTGAAGTGAACCCATGGTTTCTGTCTTCTTGTACTGCCTTGATGGTACTTGCTTTTGGGGGGAGGGACAGGGCGGGGGGGGCAGATGGTTATTTGAGGTTTGCTTGCAAGTGGGTAGATTTATTTCTTCCTCGTTCCTTAGGAGACAAGGTTAACTCTGCCAAAACCAGGTAACCCTAATTGCAACCTCAGTATATCCTAAAGTCGTGTTATGGCCTACCGTTCTTCTCTTAAGCTGAATGCTCCCTTTCTTCACTTTGCTGGGTACTTCTCTGGTTAGATTTTTTTTCCCCTTAAAATTCAGCCCATCGACCAAAAGCATTGACCTTTCAAGGGATGCCAAGTTGAGGAAGCAGACTCTCCTTGTCAAACAAACACTAAGAAGCAGTCAAATGGCTGGATGAAGAGGTTGCATCCTCAGGAATCCTAGATGGTCATTCAACTCTCTCCTTTTCTTGCTTAGGTATTGCTTTATTTCTATTCCTACAAACATTTCAGGAGCATTTTCTTAATCAAGCCCAGAGGAGCTTTTTGAGAAAGAGCAGAGGTGAAATCACAGTTTTCCGGCTGGTAGGAAAAAAAAATGAGGCTACCTTCATTTGCTTGTCCTTTTAAGAAAGCCCTGATAGTTCTCCTTTCATCTCCCTGCCTCTCAGCTTTATTATCCGTGCAAGTTAATCAATCCCTGGATGAGAAGAACATAGGCTGTAGATCCTATTATCAGCTCCAATGAGAGAGCCAGGAAAGCAAAAGAGAAAAAAAAACAACAACAAAGAAGCATCAAAATAAGACAGAACAAAATGGGAAAGGAATCATGAGGAAGAAGAATTAGGACCTGCTCCTTACCCACCCTCTCTCTTGGTTCATGGCCAAGAAACACTTACGTGAAGGTTGATCATTTCTCCTTCCGATCCCATCTTCAGTCTCCCCAGGTTTTCTCCTTAGTCCTCTTGAACCCACATAAGAGATCACGTCTCGGTAGCCTTCTGGATTCTCCAGAGCATTTGCTGAGTGGGAGGGAAAGTGCAGCTCCTGGAACAGACCTGCTATTCATTTGCCTGAAGTCCAACTCTCGCTTTGGCTGGAGCATTGGAATGGGGGAGGAGGAGGGAGACTGGTAGTGTTGGTGGAGGCAGTGGCATGCAAAGCCATTATTGTCTTCAAGATGCTGAATGCTCCTCCTTGTTATGTTATCCATGACTACATGTCTCTGGAGCTTCTGGATCCAGCTGAGTCCTATGAAGTCACTGGCATTGCAATTCAGGGACACCTGCAAATGTACCACTGGGTTCATGGCACAGATCAAGCCAGCTTTTGGCAGAAGACAGGCTGAAGCTAGAGGGAGTTGGAGTGCAGATGGCACAAGGCTGGCCCTCTTGGTGTATGTGTTATTCCAGGCAGCCCCTAAAAAGACCAAGAGAAATCAATCACTAACAGCAGTGAGTCACTTTCCAGCTCCGGATTCGTAATGTTGGGACCAGTTCTTATCCATCCAAGTCTGGCTTTGGAATAACACCATAAATTATCCAGTGCTGGAGTTGATAGTTAGAACCACAAAAAGTAAAGATGGCAGCCACCGTGGTAAGATTAAAGCTCCATCTGTTAAAAAAAATAGATGGATCATTGAATTATGATTGTGGCCACCAATTTGACTTCTTTTTACCACACTCTGTGGATAATCCTGGTTGTAAACCTTTAGAAGCAGCAGTTCTGCCCCTTCCCTGCTGTCTCTTAAAATTATGTTTTCCACCCAAGAGGGACACCAAAGGACATGATCTCAATATAAGGCTTCGTGCAGGGATGGCTATTAGGGCTGGTTCCAGGGATCCAGAATCCCAAGGAGAAACTTTGCATTCAGCCCTTCTGCCTAAAATTATTTCCCTGGCGATTTGCATGGGAAAGTCTTACTGGTTGGGTTTATGTTTCACTAAGCCACAGAATATTTAATAATAACTTATTGAATAAACCATTATTGGCTAGGTTTGTAGAACATACTCTCAGTCACAAACCATGACAGAGCAATCAGAATGAGAATACTGTGTGATTTGGTATGTTCTCTCAGTCTATGACTACAGTGAGCTAGAGGCTTTTTTAAAAAATATCAGTTGTTACTTATTTTCTGTATTGATAATTGGTGTCCCTTCAACATACAGAATTTCCAGAGCAGCTTCCATTAAAACCAAAATAATATAAAGTGCACTGTCAAAATATCAGGCTCTAATGAGCAACAGATTAGCAGATAACACAGAAACATAGCTGCAGAAACTCATGTAACTGTTCATTATACTGCTATATTTAACTATTATTTTTAAAGACCCTTGTTGGGGCTTAGGTGAGTCACTCTAAAGACAGCAGGGTTTTTTCAAGGGGAAGGGGTAACCCAGGGGTCTTCAAACCCGGCCCTTTTATGTCTTGTGGACTTCAACTCCCAGAATTCCCCAGCCAGACACACTGGCTGAAGAATTCTGAGAGTTGAAGTCCACAACTCATAAAAGGGCCGCGTTTGAAGCCCCCTGGTGTAACCCCATGGGTGGCTTACCTTAGGCCTGTAAGCACAAAGTCACTGTTTCAGAGAAGCTAAGATGAAAATGCTAATATAGATTTTCTGTTGTTGTTGTTGTTGTTAGTTGCGAAGTCGTGTCCGACCCATCGCGACCCTATGGACAATGTTCCTCCAGGCTTTCCTGTCCTCTACCATCTTCTGGAGTCCATTTAAGCTCACGCCTACTGCTTCAGTGACTCCATCCAGCCACCTCATTCTCTGTTGTCCCCTTCTTCTATTGCCCTCAATCTTTCCCAGCATCAGGCTCTTCTCCAGTGAGTCCTTCCTTCTCATTAGGTGGCCAAAGTATTTGAGTTTTAGCTTCAGGATCTGGCCTTCTAAAGAGCAGTCAGGGTTGATCTCCTCTAGGACTGACCGGTTTGATCGCCTTGCAGTCCAAGGGACTCGCAGGAGTCTTCTCCAGCACCAGAGTTCAAAGGCCTCAATTCTTTTGCGCTCAGCCTTTCTTATGGTCCAACTTTCACTGCCATACATTGCAACTGGGAAGACCATAGCCTTAACTATACGCACTTTTGTTGACAGGGTGATGTCTCTGCTTTTTAGTGTGCTGTCTAGATTTGCCATGGCTTTCCTCCCGAGGAGCAAGCGTCTTTTAATTTCTTGACTACAGTCCCCATCTGCAGTGATCTTGGAGCCCAGGAAAATAAAATCTGTCAATACCTCCATTTCTTCCCCATCTATTTGCCAGGAATTGAGAGGGCCGGATGCCATGATCATAGATTTTCTGAGAAGCTGTATAAAAATCATTATAAATAAGGCTGGAATTGAAATAATAAGTATGGCTAAATGACAAAATTATATGGGAAACTAATATACGTACATTTCTTTGGATTTGCATAGTTATGCTAGGCTTCTGACCTCCAGCTGCAAATCCCATAAATTATCATTTATGATCACATTGTTTGCATCTTCAGGAGCCAAAGAAATATTTGCCTGGCTATAAAGTTGAAAACAAAATCTTTGAACAAAAGTATTCTTGGTTTGAATTAGTTTGATTTAGATCATGTGTGTTTAATTTTAAGTTCATTACATTTCATAGTCTTGAGGTTTAAAAGGCCTGCCCCCCCCCACCATAGATCTTTTAACTTTCACTTTTCCCAAAGGACATACTTATAGGCAGAAGTTTAAAAAGCACAATTGACAGAGCATCTGATGAAGTTTATTGTACCTCACAAAATCAAATTTGCCCAGTTCTGAGAGGGATTATCGTGAAAAAGAAAAAGAAATCAACTAAAGAATGTATACTTTAAAAATAAAATGCAGGATGTGTATCTATTCAGAGGTTATATCTGTAAAGTTATAAATCACAAGTACTCAAAGTGTTTTCCGCCCCATAATATGGGGTTGTCTCACATTGTCCTTCAAATATTTGAATAGTGTAATCATTCCAATTAGTCCACACCCTTCTCTTTTCATCCTTACTTCTCTAGGCTAAATCTTTTCTCATTGCTATTCATCATCAGTTTTCTTAAAGTGCAAGCCTAAAAATGAATGTATTAGTTCCCATACAGTGAGAACCAGTTTGGTGTAATGGTTAAGGCATCAGGCTAAAAACTAGGGGACCGTGAATTCTAGTCCTGCCATAGGCACAAAGCCTGCTGGATGACCCTTGGCCAGTTTTTTTCCTCTCAGCCCTAAAAAGGAGGCAATGGCAAACCACTTCCAAAAAACCTTGCCAAGAAAACTGCAGGGACTTATCCAGGCAAACTCTGAGAATTGGACAGAAGAAAAAAAAATTCAGCAGCACCAAGCTGTTCTTAGCTGACCTTGAAAAAGCTAAGCAACAATGGACCTAGTTAATCATTGGATGGGGCACCATCAGGAAATTTCTGGGCTTTGGGTTAAAAAGTCCAGGAAACTCTCTGGAAGCAGGCAACAGCAAACCAGTAGTGTGTTGCCAAGAAAACAACATGAATATCTCTGTGAAGTTATCCACAGTCCTGCTCAACTCAAGTGAGTTTTTTGATTCCTGAAAATGTATGTATGCATATACAGTATTTAAATTTATTACAGCTGTCCAGTTCCAATGGACTCTGTCTTGTCCAGAATATAATAGAGTTATTATTCCCCTGACTTTGAAACTGTGCTTCTGTCTATTAATTTGGCCTATAATCATGTTAAATTTCTTTGCATCCACATTACACAACTGTTTTATGTTCGACTTCTATTAGAGTCCTGTTCTGGGTGATCACAGGCATCCCTGAACGGTTTTGACATCATGATAATAATTTTTCCAGCTGTTGCGGTCCTAGAAACCATTGCCATTCAGTCTTGGATCACCTCATCATATCTGATGTTCAGGCAAAAGCTTATCCAGAATCCAAGCATTGAGATATGTCAAATATCTTGTCTGCTTCTGGTTCTTTTTAAAGACACTTTATGGTTGATGTGTATTTTCTTTTAAAAATTCTTCATGAAAATGATGGAACAAAGATTCCTTTAAGATGGAAGTAATCACTGGAAGATAGGTCTGGATATTACTAATGCTAGAGAAAAAGAATACTTTGAGCTACGAAATAACTTTAAAAACAGTGTCCCCCTACAAATATGGGAAATATTACCATATCATTTTCATTTTAACAAATGCAAAATTTAAGGATGGAATAAAAGTTCTAGTTATTTACATTTTAAGGTAGGCTATTTGAACAGAGGTATCCATCTCAGGGAGGATTTTGAAGGTTTTGTGCTGCACTTCCAATACTGATCTCCATTCAAGGAGGCACTGTATTGGTGGGAGAATCTGGGAGGCGATTGGGGCATTGTCTTTTGACATGCAGTCAGCCAGGCTCCATCTGTTTGGATCAGTGATAGAACCAGTGATGTTGTCAAATGAAAGGCTAAAATAAGTTGACTTATCCCATTGCTCTGTACTATCAGTTAACACAAGGGTGTCAGACTCGCAACATCACGTGACATGTCACGACGTATCGTGACTTTTTTCCCATTGCCGGCAATGGGATGGGCGCGGTTTCGCCATGACACATCCAGCCTGCGGGCCGGCAGTTTGACATCCCTGAGTTAACATCTCTTGCCAAGTGCTTCAGCTTGACTTAATGTCTTTGGGAAACCACTAATAACCAAATCTAAGTCTTCATTTTCTCCAGTTCTGTCCTTGTTACATGTGAAATTACATGATCTAGTACCAAAACCCTTTTCTCAAGATATTGCTTTATCAGTATGCCAATATAATAATCATAATCATAATAGTAAAGTTGGAAGAGACCTTGGAGGTCATCTAGTCCAACCCCCTGCTCAGGCAGGAAATCCTATACCATTTCAGAGAAATGGCTGTCCAGTCTCTTCTTAAAAACCTCCAGTATTGGAGCATTCACAGCTTCTGGAGGCAGGTTGTTCCTAACTGTCAGGAACTGTTTCTCCTTAGTTCTAGGTTGCTTCTCTCCTTGGTTAGTTTTCATCCATTGCTTCTTGTCCTGCCTTCGGGCACTTTGGAGAATAGCTTGCCTCCCTCTTCTTTGTGACAGCCCCTGAGATATTGGAACACTGCTATCATTACTTGCCCAGATGTTCCCCTCCAAATATTGTCCACTGGATTTGCCCTTGAGGTCCAAATCTTTTGGCAATCCTTTCTCACGTAATTCCTCTGCCAGATCTGGAGGATCCAGGACTATGGCTTGCAGAAGTCTGGAAACCATTGTAATCCCCCATTAACCCTGGATACCGAGGAGAAATGCTTGTTGCCTAGTTAGCAAAAATGTTTAAAAATATGTCAGATAGATGTTGGAAATGTAAACACAAGTCAGGCACGTATTATCATGTTTGGTGGACATGTGATAAAGCAAAGAACTATTGGAAAAAGATACATACCTGGCTAGAAAAGATGTTAGGAGAACATGTTGATTTTAAACCTGAATATTTTTTTAATTAGGTATAATGCCAGAAAAGACTAATAAACAAAACTTATACTTGACCCTGCACGTTGCAACAGCAGCAAGATTTATATTTGCGCAATACTGGAAAAATGAAGGAATACCATCAGATGAAGAAATAAAAAAATACTAGAATGCACAGAGATGGACAGATTGACTATGAGATTGAAAGAAAAGGAAGAAATGGACTATTATCAAATCTGGGATTTATTTTACCATTGGCTAGAGGAAAGAACAAAGGATTAGGAATTAAAAATGTATTAGCGATGTAAACTCAGACAGCACATTTGTTGAAAAATTATTATTCTTTGTATGGAAAAATGAATAAAAAAACATGAAAAAATATGGAAGGCTGATTCACCTTGCATTATCACTGAGTACAGAATGGGGATGTAGAGGCCAATAATATTTATTAATGTCCAGATAGGGAGGTTTCTGTCTGAGACATTCATTTTAGTCAAATCATTTAAATATCCAGAGCATACAATCTGGGAAGTATATTTGCCATGATGTAGCATTTGATACCTCATTGTGTATTTGCTCAACTGACCAGGAGCCACACATTAGTTGTTTGGTGAATGCCAAAGTCCACCTTTGTTAGGCAGAGTTCATCTTTTGAATGAAATTTCTTCAGGTATTGTGTGTTCAAAAATATTAAGTCTTAGAAAGTTGGAAGGTGAGGAGAAAGCCCTCCATGGTGATTTCAGAAGCACTGAGAACCAGCAAATGGATCTGCAAATCATTGTTTGGAACAGAAGAGTCTCCAAGAATTTTAACCGCTGCAGTAATCCATGGGATTCAGGAGGAATGTTTGATAGGGAGGCAAACAAGCTAGGCCCATGCTTACCAGATCTGTTCTATCTATCTATCTATCTATCTATCTATCTATCTATCTGTCTGTCTGTCTGTCTGTCTGTCTGTCTGTCTGTCTGTCTGTCTGTCTGTCTGTCTGTCTATCTATCTATACACACACACACACACACACACACACACACACCAGTGTTTCCTCGAAAATAAGACTGGGTGTTTTTTTTGCCTCCAAAAGAGGCACCAGGTCTTACTTTTGGGGGATGTCTTACTCCCCTCAGGCACCGACAGCCCCACCCAGCCGGCCCACTTCTTCTTGGGCTGAAGGAGCAGCTTCATGCTGCAGCTGCATTCCAGCCTGGATTTTGCAGTCAAGCCGTTTCAGAAGGCCTCCACAGATGAGTACCGAACTGTGGATTAAATCCATAGCTCAGTCCTCAGTGCAGATCTCTTGCAGAACCGAGCTATGGATTGAATCCATAGCTCTATTTTCAACTGCAGTGGCCTTCTTGGAAAGCCTCTGACTGCAAAATGCAGGCCTGACTGCAGAAGACGCTGCAAAAGTGGGCCGGCGAGGAGAGCCCTGGCTGCAAAGTAAGTGGGTGTGGGGCACAGGGGGACAGATCCACACCTCCCACCCCTGCCCTAGCTTGATTTTTAGGTGAATACCTAGCCCAAGAACTAGGGCTTATTTTCGCAGTAGGCCTTACTTTCGGGAAAACATATATTTGTTGGATTACAAATTTACAGGCATGGAGCAATGCCAAAATTTCCGCAACTTGTGCAGAAATGCAAGGCAGAAATGTCCCAGATTTCAGGACTAAAAGGGAAGAAATCTGTTGGGGCCCTTTTCTTCTAGGTAGAGGTGGCACCAGTGACTTATATTTCCATGGTGGCTTCTTATAATAATAATAAACCTTTATTGTCAAAGTACAACATGTGTACATTGAGATTAGCTGAGCCTCCCCCTGTGCTCTCTCCCCCCAACACACAGTGACAACAAACCCTCCATCCCACCACACTATGTGAACCAACTACACCACACACCGGCCTCCCAAGTCAACTCTGCATAAGATTACATCCCATTCAAAAGCCTAACAGCCCACGGATAAAAGCTATTCTTCAGCCTGTTGGGGTTTCTTCATATCAGCAGAGATTTCATGGCCAAGATTCTTCCACATCCTTGGCTCTTAATAGAATAGTAGAGTTGGAAGGCATATTGGAGGTTTTCTAGTCCATCCCCCTGCTCAGACAGGAAACCCTACACTATTGGATTGGACTAGAAGACCTCCAAGGTCCCTTCCAACATTATTGTTGTTGTTGTTGTTATTGATCATCTCAGTCAGCCATATGTTCAGACTGAATTTGGCATTTTTGTCTACCTATCAAGTCCTTATAGGGACAGGGTGACTCAGTGGGTTAGGACACTGAGCTTGTCAATCAGAAGGTCGGCAGTTTGGCGGGTCGAATCCCAAGTGCCGTGTAACAGAGTGAGCGCCTCTTACTCGTCCCAGCTTCTGCCAACCTAGCAGTTTGAAAGCACGTAAAAATGCAAGTAGAAAAATAGGGACCACTACGGTGGGAAGGTAACAGCGTTCTGTGCGCCTCTGGCGTCCAGTCATGCCAGCCACATGACCACGGAGACGTCCTCGCTGGCTCTTCGGCTTTGAAATGGAGATGAGCACCGGCCCCTAGAGTTGGAAACGACTAGCACGCATGTGCGGGGGAAACTTTACCTTTACCTATCAAGTCCTTACCAAAGACCTGGGATAGGCAGATATGGATGTTTGATGGTATTACAGATATCGTTGCAGGATGGAAGCAGTTCCTAGTAAGGCCGCCTTTTGCAATTGACTAATGGTGAATTTGTCAATGCCAATGTTGTTGTTGTTGTTGTTGTTGTTGTTGTTGTTATTATTATTATTATTATTATTATTATTATTATTATTATTATTATTTCAGACAAATGGATGTCCAATCTCTTCTTAAAAACCTCTAGTGTTGAAACACCCACAACTTTTGGAGGCAAGTTGTTTCACTGATTAATTGTTCTGTCGGGAAATTTCTCCTTATTTCTAGGTTGCTTCTCTCCTTGATTAGTTTCCATTTGCTTCCTGTCCTGCCCTCAGGGGCTTTGGAGAATAGGTTTTATTTAGTTATATTTATATACCGCCCTATTCCCTGAGGACTCAGGGCGGTTTACAGGGAATTAAAAATCCAAAATACAAAAATTAAGAACAAATTAAAAAAAATATTAAATTAACCCTGTAGTCAGTTAAAAAGAACCCCAAATTAAAAATTCCTCCTCAGTCTGGGCCCGAGAGCTGAAAGAGCCAGGTCTTCAGGCCCCGGCGGAATGATCGGAGGTCGGGGGCAGTCCTCAGCTCCACCGGCAGCTGGTTCCAGAGGGCAGGCGCTCCCACTGAGAAGGCCCTATCCCTGGGTGTCACCCGCCGGCAATCTCTCACCGGCGGAACCCTGAGCAGACCCTCCCTGTGGGAGCGCACTGGGCGAAGGGCGTTTGATGCCGGCAGCAGGTGTTCCCTCAAATATCCCGGACCCAGGCCATGTAGGGCTTTATAGGTGATAACCAGCACCTTGAATTTTGAAACCCACCCCACTTCCTTGTGGCAGCCTTTTAGATATGTTTCTTAGATATGTTTCCATGTTTCTTCCATGGAAACAGGGCGGCTAGATTTAACATTGGTGAGCAGGAGACAATAACCCAGAGAGTTTATAAAAGTGAATCAGATTTTTTACTCAAGCAGCAGAAATGGAGAGCAGTTAAGGATGTATTCTCACAGCATGTGGAACCACTACAGCAGACATGTCAAACACAAGGCCCGGGGGCCGGATCCGGCCCACGAAGTGGTTTCATGTGGCCCGTGAAGCCATCCTGGAAACAGTGAGGGAACGGCCCCCACTGCCTTGGCCCTGACCCAGAGACCCTCCTTCTGCCAGAGACCCTCAGATCTGTCCCACTCCTGCCCAGGCCACCATAGGCACCCTTGATGCGAACGATGTAGAGCTGGCCACGCCCACCCAGTAGGCCATACGCACTCTAGCCACGCCCACCCGGCCCCCTGAGGGAAACCGCAATGCTGATGCGGCCCTCAATGAAATTGAGTTTGACACCCCTGCACTACAGCGAGAGTGGGTCACCAGGGAGGATTTTTTTTGCATGATTAATATTGCTTCTCCTTGTACAAGTGAGTTGAGCATGAAAGGGGAAATAGCCCATTGGGCAAATTAATCTCTATGCTTCTGTGGCAGAACTCCTGCGGCAATTCTTGTTTGATCATGATATCATCGTAAAAAAGAAGTTTGTAAATAGGAAACCCAAGTGCTGGGAATGCTGCCAGATCATCCTTGTATTTCTGGAATGCTATTTCACACTTGAATAAATCCTGGAGAAGAGCATATATGTACTTTTGATTGCTGACAAAAATTGTTTTACAACTGGCAAAGGATGCAGACTGGGGTACATAGGAACCTAGGCTTCTGCCAGACATGATGACTGTTATTGTATGTAATTGCCTGACTCTGCACTTTTCAGCCCTTTGAGGCAGGCCACACCAGAAAATGAACATCCGAAGAATTACAAGAATGCTACTTCATGGTTGTAAAGTTAACAACAAAACCTTTTTTTTTCTTTTTCTTTTTTTCTGATTATATTCATTTTTATTTTTCCATTTCTTCCACAAAATAGTCAACAAATATACCACAATACATAGATACATACACGTAAGTTTGGGTGCTGCTCGCCCATTTCCCCTTTCACTGTATCCACCCTCCTTCTCTCTCTTCCCTCTTCTCTACTTTCTTTCTCCCTTTCTCCTTTCTTTCCTACTTCCCCCTTCTTCCTCTCCTCTCCTCTTTCCTTCACCACTCCCCTCCCGTTTCTCCCCACTTCTCCTCCTCTTTCCCTCCAACCTTCCTACTTCCTTCCCCCTCCTCTACTCTCTTCCCTCTCTCCTCTCCTTTCTTCCCTCCCATTCCTCTTCCGATACAATTCAGGGGTAATGTCTGAGCAGTTCCTCTCCTTAGATTTTCAATATCTATATTAGGTATGATAACATTAATTTTCTATTACATCAATATTTCTATAAATCTGACCTTCTCGGTATATACTTCTATAAATTTTTATACTACCTCCGGTTATGCAATACTGTGTCACCTGGGCCTCCCTCCTTATCTCCTCATTTTTCTTCCATCTAAATAAGCCGTCTTTTAAACACATTCTCTTTTTCACCCACTTGTAAAATTTTCCCCAAATTTCATAATACTCTGACTCTGTCTTATCTTTAATTATCACTGTTAATCTATTCATTTCCGCACATTCCATTATTTTCCTGATCACCTCTTCTTCTGGAGGAGTTTTCAGTGACTATTGTGTAGTGGGTTCTGGACCGCATGGCAATGAAGGAACAGATGAGTACCGCATGTCAGCTCTTTATTAGTGGTAGGCGCGTACTAAACAAAGGGGGTTACCTGGACCCCTTATATACCTAGCCAGGTATCACTCTGGCCAATCCATGCATCCGTATCTCCTGCCGAAAACTCTTCGGCCAATCCGGCCACAGCACAGCGCCACCTGGTGGTACCTGCAGAGCTGCTGTTCCCACCCCATACATAACACCCCTTCCCCCTTTAAAGAAAAAAACATATAGAATACAATTGGCATGCATAATACATTACAACACAATATCAATAATATACTGTGAATGGCTCTAGGCCTGTTCAAGATTGCACATAATCTGCAAGATATGTCGGTGGTCTGTGAGTCCTGATAGACCGTCTCAGTCCTTGCTGGTCTTCAAAATCATCATCGGTAATGGTTGAGCCCTGGTCCCAATGTTCTGTTTGACCATCGCCGCTGGCTGCCTCATATGCCTGGACCTCGTCCAAAACCTCTTGCAGGCTCATTTCGGCTTTGCGAGCAGTTTCTGCCGCAGCCGCTTGTCACTCAGCCCTAAAGTGATACGATCCCGCAGGCGGTCCTCTAAGTCAGGAAACTTGCAAAGATGAGCGGCTTGTCACACGCCCGCAATGAAGTCAGTTGTTGACTCGCCTGGCCTCTGGATCCACTGGACAAACTGGAACCTCCTTGACATCTCAGACCTCTTAGGCATAAAATGCCCGTTCAGCTTGCTTATGAGATCGCGGTAGGGAACGGTTGCAATGGGCGTCGGTGCGAACAACCCAACGGCCACATCGTAAATGGCAGACCCGCTGATGTATAGTAGCGCCGCCGCTTTCATGCGATCCTCAGTAATTCAGTTGACGAGGAGGTACCCTTCGACCTGGCCCAGGTGCGATTCCCATCGCTCGGGCCGGTGAATGTCAAACTCACGAATCTGAGTGATTTTTGCCATGGTCTGACCAGTCCTAAGATGCTGCTTCAGCAAGGGATCGAGAAAAAAATTCTTTCCCTCCGATCCAGTGATTTCAGCTAGTGACTTCAGCTAGTGATTCAGCTCTGAGTGAAACAGCATCCCACCCTCATCGCCACTATTGTGTAGTGGGTTCTGGACCGCATGGCAATGAAGGAACAGATGAGTACCGCATGTCAGCTCTTTATTAGTGGTAGGCACGTACTAAACAAAGGGGGTTACCTGGACCCCTTATATACCTAGCCAGGTATCACTCTGGCCAATCCATCCATCCGTATCTCCCGCCGAAAACCCTTCAGCCAATCCGGCCACAGCACAGCACCATCTGGTGGTACCTGCAGAGCTGCTGCTCCCACCCCATACATAACAAGTGTTAGCCATCTTTTAAGCACATTCTCTTTTTCACCCACTTGTAAAATTTTCCCCAAATTTCATAATACTCTTACTCTGTCCTATCTTTAATTATCATTGTTAATCTATTCATTTCCGCACATTCCATTATTTTCCTGATCACCTCTTCTTCTGGAGGAGCTTTCAGTGCCTTCCAGTTTTGTGCAAACACAATCCTAGCCCTAACCCTGAGAAGACCCTCCCTGTGGGAGTGCACTGGACGAAGGGAGCTTGATGCCGGCAGCAGGTGTTCCCTCAGATATCCCGGACCCAAGCCATTCAGGGCTTTATAGGTCATCACCAGCACCTTGAATCTCACCCAGAGGGCAAACGGAAGCCAATGCAGCTCGTGGAATAGAGGTGTTACATGGGAGTATCGGGAAACCCCCATCACAACTCGCGCGGCCGCATTCTGCACCAGCTGAAGCCTCCGAGTGGTCCTCAAGGGCAGCCCCATGTAGAGAGCGTTGCAGTAGTCTAGACGGGAGGTCACAAGCACATGAGTGACTGTGCGTAGGGCATCTCGGTCCAGATAGGGTCGCAACTGGCACACCAGGCGAACCTGGGCAAAAGCCCCCCTGGCCACGGCTCCTATATGATCTTCAAAATTGAGCCATGAATCCAGGAGGACGACCAAGTTGCGAGCCCTATCAACAGGGGGTAACACCTCACCCCCCATTGTTAAAGGTGGAATAATCTGGTTAGCCCAAGATGCCGATACGCACAGCCACTCAGTCTTGGCGGGATTGAGACGAAGCCTGTTTCTCCCCATCCAGACCTGAACCGCCTCCTTTACTATATTTCTCTGGTAAAATACCCAACAGGAATATTTCTGGTCTTAGTTCTATACGTTGTTGTATCATCTTTTCTATCCATGATCTGATTATGTTCCAATAGGTTTTAGTTTCTGCACACGTCCACCACATATGATAGAAAGAGCCTGGTATTTGATGGCATTTCCAACATTTCATAGATCTGTCCTTAAACATTTTAGCTAGTCTTTCTGGAGACATATGCCATCTGTAGAACATCTTATACATATTTTCTTTATATGCTGTCGCCATTGTCAGTTTATAGTTTCTTTCCCATAGTTGCTGCCATCTATCTAATTCAATCGTATATCCAAAATTTCTTGACCATTTTATCATTGACTCCTTAACTTGTTCCTCCTCTAATTCCCTATATATTAAGTAGCTATACATTTTTTAAATCCATTTTTCTTCAGTTCCCGTAAGTATTTCATCTAACTCTGTTCTCCCCAAATTAAAACCATCTATTTTAGCATCTTTTTCATATCTAGATTGTATTTGCGTTCTCATGTACCAATCCATCTTTATTCCTTGTTCCTCTAATTGTTTAACAACAGAACCTTGAAAGCTGGCAGATTTTCCCTCTGTCCCATCTCATACAAGACAGAATCAAGCCCAGTAAAGTCTAATCAACCAACCCTTTATTTGATTACTCATAGTGGACAGAATCTTGCCACACTAAAGTTATAATCTTCTAACCTTCTAGATATAGCCTAAGAGAATATGGGCTGTGACTACCCTGAACCTCTTTTCCCTTTCCCATTCAGTTTGGGACTGTGCAGTCTCATAATTTGGATCTCTCTTTGGGAAAACTCCATGTTGCCAAAACTGTTCTCCACCGCTCCTACAGATGCATATTCCATCACATCAGGGTTATTTTGGGTTTCTTTCTCATGGCTTCCCTTTCCCAAGGCTGTCATTTATTTACTATTAACAGTCCTTCACACCTGTCAATTTTCCACGATAGATTAGGAAACTAAACTACTACTTTTATTATAAGGGTATAGCCTGTTACTCGTCCCAGCTTCTGCCAACCTAGCAGTTCGAAAGCACGTAAAAATGCAAGTAGAAAAATAGGGACCACTACGGTGGGAAGGTAACAGCGTTCCTTTGGCATCTAGTCATGCCGGCAACATGACCATGGAGACGTCCTCGGACAAGTGCTGGCTCTTCGGCTTTGAAACGGAGATGAGCACCGGCCCCTAGAGTTGGAAACGACTAGCACGCCTGTGCGGGGGAACCTTTACCTTTACCTTTTTAACATTACTTTGCAAATCTGAATGTGCTTCCCTCCGCCCCTTTCTCCCTTTTTCTTCAGGAAAACTAGTGAGGGTCCTGTCTCATTCAGTTACTTAGATTACAGAACTGGCTCAGACTCAAATTTCTTTTGTCTTGATTGCGGCTTTTCCTCCTATTCCTCAAGGTTCATTCTTCTGCCCATTACAATACCTTCATCAATATTTCTGTACATTCTCCCCTCTTTGAATACACCACCTATTATCAGAATCTTTGAGAATGCTACAGTTGATGGAGACATACCGTTTTTGATCAAAGGCCATCCATTAATGTAATAATGTTTATACCACTGGGAAAATATATGTCATGAGGAAGTAGCTGTGATATGTGTACAAGAAAGATTGTTAGCAATGAAGGTTTTATAGCTCAATGCATTGATTTTTACATTAAATAGGCAAACATGATAGAAATATTTGGGAACTGTAAGTGACCTAGGTACTGTATGCAACTGAAAAAAGTATACATATATATATAGAACAGTAAAAAAATTCCCTTTAGATAGGTGAATGCAGTTTATTTTTAGGACTCTGATTTCCTTCATCTTTCCCCACAAAATCAGTTTTTAGCTTGCAAAAAAAGTATCTTGCAACAGAGGTACATAGTATTAAATGAAAAGTTATTATTCCCAGAAGAGCAGCTATGTTAATCTTTTGTCACAAAAAACGACAGGCGCCTTAAAGGCTATAAGTTCAAATTGGAAAGCTGTTGTCATTTGTCTTAACTGCCTGTGTTACATAATTTGCATATTTTTGCATACGCACTAGGTGCCAGGGTGCTGCTGGAAATGACTAAATAGTTTATTCTGCATCTGTAATCAGTAAAGATCAACTAAATGAGAGTTCTGGATGTATGAGGATGTGATGGATTATGTCTTTGGAGGGGGTGGGGCGGTGTGATCAAGTACAGTGATGTGGTAGTTTCCAAGGAGGGAGGGAGCACATTCTGAGGAAGGGGTGAGACAAGAGAAGCTAGATCCAAGAAAAAGGAAGAGATTTAGGATAGCCACTTCCTGGAATCTCCCAAGGTATAACATTAGGGTTAGAGGACTAGTAGTCCTCGACTTACAACAGTTTGTTTAGTGACCGTTCAAAGTTACAATGGTACTGAAAAAATGTGACTTATGACCGTTTTTCACACTTACATCCTTTGCAGCATCCCCATGATCCTGTGATCAAAATTCAGATACTCGGCAACTGGTTCATACTGATGACCGTTGCTGTGTCCCAAGATCATGTGATCCCCTTTTGTGACTGAAGGGATTTTATTCTGCTTATGATTTTATTATGCTTAAGTATGATACTAGAGGTGATATTTTGTAATCATTTTATATATATAATCTTGTTCACGTGTAAGCAGCTTTGTAGGTGCCTTATATTGGGAAATTATTTATATAAAAGCAAATGTCTCATACTCTAGGTCAGGGGTAGCCAACTTTGGCTCTTTTATGACTCGTGGACTTCAGCTCCCAGAATTCCTGAGCCACCATGGCTCAGCATGGAAACCTCTCCCTTTCCCTTCAGCATGTTTGGCTCAGGAATTCTGGGAGTTGAAGTCCACGAGTCATAAAAGAGCCAAGGTTGCCTACCCCTGGTCTAGGTACAGGTGATTGCTTACATAAAAGGTGAAAAATGAAATTCAATGGTTCAGGAAATAGGGAGGGGGGAAGGTGAGCTAGCCTGGATTGATGTCACTACCCCTTTCATGACCATCTGACAAGCAAAGTCAGTGGGAAAGCCAGATTCACTTAACGAATGGGTTGCTAACTTATCAGCTGCAGTGATTCACTTAACAACTGTGGCAAGAGAGGTCGTAAAAAGGGGCAAAATTCATTTAACAACAGAACTTGAGTTGTTCTTTCTTGTAAGAAATATCTCACTTAACAACAGAAATTTTGGGTTCATTTGTGGTCGTAAGTCGGGGACTAGCTGTACTATAGATTTAGTTGGCAAGATAAAGAACTGAACTTTGGCTGGATTGTTTTATGTCGTTCTTGGGCTGGGCCTGACAGAGAAGGTAAAAAATCGATAGGCATTTTAAGATATCATATATTCAAAGTTTGTTACATAAATGTTTGTTGTCCTTCTTAAATTTTCTGCAATTTTGTTATGGTTGTCCTTTTTAAAATGCACTTTCAGTCTTCACCCCTGCAATTTAGCCATCTTAGGGAAATCCATAAATACAGACATGATATGGTTTGTTGACGTTCCAGCCAAGCCTAATGGATATTTATATATTAAATTTATATAGCCAACTGTCTCATTTCCATGGCTCTAGGTGGCATGTTGTCTTATGTCAGTTATAATACAATCCAAATCTTTGGCCCATGATTCTTTTGCTATCCTCTTTTCTTGGGGCATAGTAGTGTGATATAATTTATTTATTTTTATTTATTTTATTGCATTTATATACCGCCCTTTCCCTGAGGACCTCACTGCATTTTTTTTGACAAAAGCATGTGACATACAAAGGAAAACATCAGGTAGAAGTCAAGGTTATAGTATTCTGTGCATATGTAACATGGATCACAACTTATTCAGATATTTACCTCTCTTCCCTCAATTTTTTAATATTTTTAAATCATACAAACTCTTACAAAACCACAAATCTCATACATTTTTTTGTGTTCTCATCATCTGGAAACATGCAAGATTTCAGCATTTTCACATGAGCTTTTACCTGGTTTCAACATCCTTGTGCAAGGTGTACTAGCCTTTCTAGTTTTTTAAAAATACAAATGTAGGGAATTTGTGGCTTTCCTGGCAACCATGTATGCTGTGTTATTGACCCTAAGTAAACTAATAAATAAATAAAGTTATTGTCAGCATAAATGCCTATTTGGAATTATTTTTCACATGTGCAAGAGATTGCACAAGGTGCAAGGCTGTGAAGAAATACTGCATTTGCCAGTGGGAACTTATATCATGCACCATAATTAAGGAAAAGTCTGACTGAGTGAATTGCCAGCCTGCAAAGAAAATTACTATGATCTTCCTTGGTTAAAAGTAGTCAAGGAAGCCATACCATTTGAAACACTAGGTCATTTAAAGTTTTGTGGTTAAACCATACATTCCATGTTGGAATAAGAAGGAAGTGAGAAATGTCGAGCTGAAAAAAGAAAGGGAAATAGAGATAGGGTCCAATTTTCAATTAACTTCTGAAGTTCAGACTAAGTGCCTCTCACAATTGCTAGGCAAACATCAGGCTTTCTTTAAATTTGATTTTCATAATAAAACTTCTAAGAAGGAGCCAAGTGATAATTGGACCCTTATGTCTCCACTAATTTTTGAATGTGCCTCTTCAGTTATGCCTTTCTATCTTCAGAAAGCCTCAAGTCAAGGTGTTCACCCTCAGAGAAAAATGGAGGAAAAATGAAGAACACTCTGGAAGAAGTGCGTGCTCTGTCAAAATATACACCTGTTTTATACTTTTTTTTTCTCAGTTTTATACATCATGTTGGAGCATAAAGCAGTTTGACTTTGGTTTAGAATGTAGTGCTAATTCAATCACCGCAGTTTGTAAACTATGTTTTATGGCAGTGTTTTTCAAATTTGGCAACTTTAAGATGGCTTGAATTCCCAGAATTCCCTAGCCAGCAACTTGCCAACTTGGAAAACACTGCTTTATGGCAATGTATATTAGTAAACCCAGCCAATTATGATGTATTCAATAAATAATTTATTCAACCAATAAATCAGGCTTGAGCAAATCATGACTCAGCATAATATGTGAAACAGATCTTTGATTAAAAAGTTAGTTAACCATGATTTCTCTCTAAAGTCTTAAAAATGTAAAGAGGAGGAATATCTTCCCTGGCTCCACTCCCAGCTTCAGTCCTGGATGCCTTTTAGAGGTGGGAAACATACAAAATGAACATGAAAGAAACTAGGAACAGAGCAAAATGAAAAGAGATATAGTTGGCTATAAACCTGGCTCATAACACAGGAGAAGTTTAATTATGCCATATAGGTAGTCCTCGACTTACAACTGTTCATTTAGCGACCGTTCAAAGTTACAATGGCACTGAAAAGAAAGACTTATGACCAGGGCTTTTTTTTGTCATAGAACGCTCAGAACGGAGTTCCGGCACCTTTTTTGGATGGAACCTTGTAGGGTAGGCAAAGCGGGTTGTATGACATGTGTGAGCTCCGGCACCTTTTTCTTTTACAAAAAAAGTACTGCTTATGACCGTTTTTCACACTTATGACCATTGCAGCATCCCCATGGTCATGTGATCAAAATTCGTATGCTTGGCAATTGACTCATAGTTACGACAGTTGCAGTGTCCCGGAGTCATATGATTCCCCTTTTGTGACCTTCTGACAAGCAAAGACAATGGGGAAGCCGGATTCACTTAACAATTGTGTTACTAACTTAACAACTGTAGTGATTCACTTAACAACTGTGGCAAGGTAGGTCGTAAAATAGGACAAAACTCACTTAACAAATGTCTCACTTACCAACAGAAATTTTGGACTCCATTATGGTCGTAACTCAAGGACTACCTGTACTTTCATTACTGGATAACTTTGTTAAGTTCCAGACCAGGAGCTTAAAAAGCAATCCACAAACAGATTAGCAATGCTGTCTGGGGAATTCTGAGATTTGAAGCGCACAGATCTGAAAGCTGCCAAGGTTGAGAAACGCTGGATTAGAGTGTATCTGGATGTGTGAGCACTCTCATTCCTTGATACTGCTGGAGCTGATTTATATTGCACTGGAATAGTCATTTTTGTGTAACGAAAAGCTTCCCATGACAATTCTTTAACCACAAAATGATGATTCAGCTTTGAGAGTCGGTTATTCTTGATTTCGACTGTTTAGAACAGAATTCCAAATGCAAAATTCACCAGCTGCAGAAACTTCTTTTACTTTTTTAAAAAAAGAAGTTGACTACTCATAACAGCCTTGGTTTGGAATTAATGCTCTGCTGGCCTTACCTAATAAATTTCTGTGCCTTTGGGTGAGGCTGAGAAAACCTTTTTGTGAGCCCTTTTTCTTCTGCTTCCCCAACCCTTTGTCCTCCAAACAGGGTGAGAGTGATACAACTCCCAAAATTATCAGCCAACATAGTCATTGTAATCAAACCTATCTGGAAGGCACTGGGGGGGGGGAGAAACACTACAGTACTACACTGTGTATACGCTTACCTACAAGTGATACTGACATCAGTATAGATGAGAATGCACTGCTGGGTGGTTTTCAAAGAAAGTGTAGTACAGGTACTCCTCAATGTATGACCACAAGTGAGCCCAAACTTTCTGTTGCTAAGTGAGACATTTATTAAGTGAGTTTTGTCCCATTTTATGACCTTTCTTGACACGGTTGTTAAGTGAATCATTGTAGTTGTTAAACTAGTAATGCGGTTGATAAGTGAATCTGGCTTCCCCATTGACTTTGCTTGTCAGAAGGTCATAAAAGGTGATCGCCTGACCCCAAGACACTGCAGCCATCATAAACATGAGTCAGTTGACAAGCATCTGAATTGTGATCATGTGACCATGGGGATGCTGTAACAGTCGTGTGGAAAACGATCGTTAAGTCACTTTTTTCAGTGCCGTCGTAGCTTCAAACGGTCACTAAATGAACTGTTGTAAGTCAAAGACTATCTTTTTTTTAAACAATCCCATTTATATCCCACCCTTCTCTGAAGACTCAGGGCGGCTTACAATCTAAGCACAAATCAATGTGCTTAGCAATAGCCTTCATTCTATGTATATGCCTGCTTATTAGGGCTTTCGGGGGGGACCAAGCGGCATTATTACAAAGTCAGCTTATTGCCCCCAACAATCTGGGTCCTCATTTTACCTACCTCGGAAGGATGGAAGGCTGAGTCAACCTTGAGCCTGGTGGGACTCGAACCTGCACTAATTGCAGGCAGCTGGTGTTACTTAAGGAGGCATTAGCCCACTGCTCCACCAAGGCTCTATCTGTACATAGTATTGCTTAATTGGACCTGGACCATGAATATTCAACATCAAGTTTCTGTTCAAATATAGAGTTCATTGAAGAACATTTCTTCTAATCCACCTTCACTGGGTTCTTATAGAAATATATTTTTATGGGGTGGGGGGGGGAAACCTATGTTAGCTGCCATTAGATTTCAAAGTAAAGTTTGGGCACTAGATGCTTATGTAAATAAGACAAATTATATAAAATAATTATTAAACTGATCTATCACTTGTCTTCACCCATCATTTGACACACCACCAAGAAAGAGACATTATGAGAAATAATATACTGAATATCAAGAAAATTTGGTCTGATCAAGCAGACGATGAATCTGTTCTCTCTTTCTCTTCTCACAGAAGGTCCACTACAGCATTCTCAACTGCACAAGGGGGGGAGAGAGAATTCAAAAGGTGTACCTCTCCCTTACTATTTCTGCCAAGAAATGTCTTTTAAATTTTACCCTGCTGCTAAGCTCTGAAAACCTCCAAGGCTGCTTGATATGGTGATTTTTTTCCCCCAGCTTCATGATAACAGTGGGGGAAAAACTGTCAGATTTGTTTTCTGGCAATTGCAAGAAAAGATTTAAGTGGCAAGAAGAGAAATACAGAAGAGAGAGAGAGAGAGAGAGAGAGAGAGAGAGAGAGAGAGAGAGAGAGAGAGAGAGAGAGAGAGAGAGAGAGAGAGAGAGAGAGAGAGAGAGATTTTCTTATCTTCTCTTTGGGTTGTGCCTCTATCTGGAAGACTGAAATGACACATTTCATGTTCTAGCTTGCCATCCTTTCCGTGCCCTTCAATTTGGCAAGCCAGAAGCTCTAAGCTAAACAGTCTGTATTGCATGGTCTGCTGTAACCAACAATGTTTTGGGGGAAAAAACTAGTAAAGAAAAGCCAGTAAAAATCAGCCTCCAAAATAAAACAAGGAGGAAAGGAATATCTTAAATATATTGTAGTTGCTAGACTGTAGTTGCACGACATAGTACAGCATAAAATCTTATGCCATATATTTACGTAAGACTAAAAATTTAATCATTTGTACTATGAAATAAATCTCAGTGAGATGAATTTCGGGCAAAATACACCCAGGCTTGCAATGAATAGTTGGGAATCACACATCACAGCATGTAATGATTTGTCTTAACTAGGTTTCCTTGAAAAAAATGGTGGCTGGTTATGTTTTGAGTGTATATCCATAGACATCTCTGCTCTCACTGATTATTCATATTAAACATTAATTACTATAAGTAAAGGGACGCAGTGGCTCAGTGGGTTGGGATGCTGAGCCTGTCCATTAGAAGGTCGGCAGTTTGGCGGGTCGAATCCCAAGTGCCGCGTAACAGAGTGAGCACCTGTTACTCGTCCCAGCTTCTGCCAACCTAGCAGTTCGAAAGCATGTAAAAATGCAAGTAGAAAAATAGGGACCACTACGGTGGGAAGGTAACAGCGTTCTGTGCACCTTTGGTGTCCAGTCACGCTGGCCACATGATCACAGAGACGTCCTCGGACAAGCGCTGGCTCTTCAGCTTTGAAACGGAGATGAGCACCAGCCCCTAGAGTCGGAAACGACTAGCACGCATGTGCGGGGGAACCTTTACCTTTACCTTTACTATAAGTAATAGTAAATTTTATTGGGAAAGTCATTTCACCCACAAAGAGATATAAGAAAACCTGTGTAAGTTAGCGTACAGCATTTAACCAGATAAACATGCATCTTTCTTGAAATTATTTTACATAGAATTAAATAAAATGAGCATTAACGTGGAACTGATAGGAACTGAAATTAGTAGTAAGTTTATTACTGTAACCACAGGTAATGACATAAAGGGTGAGGGGTGACATGATAGCAGTGTTCCAATATCTCAGGGGCTGCCACAAAGAGGAGGGAGCCAAGCTATTCTCCAAAGCCCCAGAAGGCAAGACAAGAAGCAACGGATGGAAACTAGTCAAGGAGAGAAGCAACCTAGAACTAAGGAGAAACTTCCTGACAGTTAGAACAACTAACCAGTGGAACAACCTGCCTCCAGAAGTGGTGAATGCTCCAACACTGGAAGTTTTTAAGAAGAGACTGGACAGCCATTTGTCTGAAATGGTATAGGGTTTCCTGCCTTAGCAGGGGGTTGGACTAGATGACCTCCAAGGTCCCTTCCAACTTATTATTATTATAAACATAATGGCAATAGAATAGTGAGATTATAAAGTGAAATAAGAAAAAGAGTGTTAGATGTAAGAAGGTTAAAGCAAGATAAAGCTAGGGCTACAACTGACAACTTAAGTCAAGGGTCTTCAAACTTGGCCCTTTTATGACTTGTGGACTTCAACTCCCAGAATTCCTCAGCCAGCGTGCCTGGCTGAGAAATTCTGGGAGTTGAAGTCCACAAGTCATAAAAGGGCCAAGTCTGAAGACCCCTGATTTAAATATTTCTAAGTTTTAAAAAAGCAGCCTAAAGTAAAAGTAGCAGCCTAACTTTTAACAGTTATAAACACATTTTACAGAGCTTAATTGCTTGAGGTTCAAGCCACTGGGTTTTATATATGTATGTATTTTATTAAGAAAATCCATATGGCCACTCCACTCGGTCAGAGTGACTTTGGGCAACTTGCAGAAATAAAATCATAATACAAAACTCAATAAACCCCAAGTTCACCTACCATCCATATATTCTGGCCCTTCAGTAGCATCTGAAGTCTAAACCATTTCGACAACATTACCATACTAGGTTGCTTCAGCCAACAAATCTACTTCTATTGAGCCAGATTAAATCCAGCTTTTCCCCACATGTTCAGTTTTAGTGAAGGCTGGGAGACACATATCTTAAGGCAAGGTATCTACTTTGGCTGAGCAACCCTTCAATATGAGAAAGATTTAAATAAGTAGGTCTGAAATTTGCTTATCTTCTGCTGGATTACCTCCCAGTTTTGCAGCTAAACCTTGCCCTTTCTCAAAATGACACTATATTTTTCTTTCCTCCTTCTGCAGTTGAAGCCCCAGGTAAACCTAAAAAGAAATATTCAGTCTTTCTTTGTAAATCTAAAATTTATAAGAAGGATATAAGTAAGGAGAATCTAATATCATCACCTTTAAGATATGTAAACTGCTTTCAGAACCACTTCATTGAAACCACCTATATCCCAGCAATCCTTATTCTAATCTATATTATTAGGGTCAAGGTTTCTCTGGCTGTCTGTTAAATACATAACATGCCTGGCTAGTTAATCATATGCATGATGGCTAAATAATGAAGCAAATGTCAATTGAAAGGGTAATCTAAGGACAATTTTAAAAAAAGAAGTGGTGCTGTAAATGAAGGAGTTTCCTGAATTCCAGGTCAAGAATTCTATTTGCTTTGGAGGCAAACAACGCTTTAGAAAACAAAGACAAGGAACAGCCAATGAGAGAATAATAATGCATGAATAATGTCATTACAGCAGTAGGGCTAGGCTGACTTAATAATATCTGATTGGAGCCAGAATATTTTTGCTGTTGTTTTTTCTTGTTTAAGAAAAAAATTCAGAACATTCTTTTTGACTTTGCTACCTTACATAGTACACTGAGGATGAGTACACAGGTTGATAGGAAAGGAGATGGCAGCAATAGGCACACTGCAACCCTTTGTAAAGTTATAAATATTAAGATTTCAAAATTGCTTGTCTGCAGCAGATGGCTGCAAAACAGAATAACAGCTAATGGAATTGATTGAAATGGTGAAACTGATTAAGTTGATTAAAGAAAAGACCTTGTCTAGCTTTGTTTCTACCTGGAAACCACTTTTGGATTTTTTTTAAAAAAAATAATAATAATGGAATAACAGAGTTGGAAGGGACCTTGGAGGTCTTCTAGTCCAACCCACCTGTTCAAGCTGGAGACCCCATACATTTCAGACAAATGGCTGTCCAAGCTCTTCTTTAAAAAACCTCCAGTGCTGGAGTGCCCACAACTTCTGAGGTCAAGCCATCCAATGGTGCTGTTTCAGGACTGAAAAAAAATGACACAACCTGAGACACAAACCTTCACACAACCCCTTTCTTTTGTTTGTCAGTGAGAAAAAGTAAAGGGCAATATTTGTCATTTTTTCTTTTTTTTAATTAACTAGCTTTGTATCCAATTGTTAGTCAGTCCAGGTCTCTTCTTTTCAATGCTGAATCTTACAAAGAAGTAAAGAAAAAATAAACTAAAATAATAATCAAGTCATCATCTAAGCCTGAGGTTTGCAAGATGATCTGTCACCAGTCTTTGCTAATTTAAATTATTTTTTTTCTAGATTATGATGAGGAGAGAGTGATGTCTTCTGACTTACATAGGCTTGGACCCTTTTTTTAATTTCCAAAGGATTTTCATGTTGCACATAATATTCAAAATCCACATGCATGAATTCGTAGTTCTAAGAACAGATTCCTTATTTATTAAATTTATATGTAGCCCATATCACTATAGAAGTGAGATCTCACCCCTATTTATAATCTAGTGTTCATTTTCTAGTTCTATCCAAAACTTTAAACCAACTGACCAGGAGGAAAAAAGGAAACAATACTTTAGATAATAATTTTAGATGACCATTTCTGGCTGGTAACTTCAAGACTTTGGTGGCGTAGGGGTTAGAATGCAGTATTGCAGGCAAACTCTGCCTGCAGTCTGGAGTTTGATCCTGACCGGCTCAAGGTTGACTCAGGCTTCCATCCTTCTGAGGTCGGTAAAATGAGGACGCAGATTGTTGGGGGCAATATGCTGACTGTAAACCGCTTAAAGAGGGCTGTAAAGCACTGTGAAGCGGTATATAAGTCTAAGTGCTATTGCTAAATGCTATTGTGCTGTTAAAAGCAAATAATCAAACCAAATGTGGTTTTGGCTCAAAGGGAAGATGAAGAATTCCTTCTTTTATTTCAGGAACAAAAATGTGCAAGGGTAAAATTGCTCACATTCAGACATTTTATAAAGAAAAAAATAAATAAAATAAAATAAAGAAATAAGGATTCTCTGGACTGAGGTTCCAAAAAGTGCCTATTACTCTATTCTCAATATATTAGATAACAAGTTTAAATTTTCAAACAAAACATTCATCTGAGGAATGCCCAGGATATTTGGAGTCACAAAGTAGGACCAAAACCAACGGTAAATTCCATTTATTTTTAATTCTTAGTGAATTAACATTATAGTGCATTAACTATAAAAGCCGTGACTATGATCACCGCATTTGTATTTCATAGAATCATGTTAAAAATTAAAGTTTATGAGCAATTTTCGAAAGGGTCCTGAACGCTTTCTAAAGGGATGCATACCTCTTTTCTCCAAGGAAGCAATTCAACCACAATTTATTTGCATTTTATCTATCTAGTACACCATACTCAATACCAAATCAACCCAGGAGACAGTTAGTTTTCATGTTGTGCAACCTTTGGGATTACAGCTCAGCATATTTGAGGAGGGAGGGGGGGAGAAATGCACTACTGCACATATGTTTGATATCCCAAATCAAAATGTCACTTTCTACTTTCTGAGTAGCAGAAGCCATTATCAAAACATGCAGCGTTTCTTATAATTAGTCTTCTGGGAGATGCTATGTTTTGGATCATTTTTGCAGCACTGGGAATTGTTCTTCAAGCCTGCAGAGATGTTGCTAAGCAGATAATGCTGGGGGTGAGCAGAAAAAATAAAAATCCTACAATGCAATGCACCAGTAAACAAGAATCACCTGAACATCACAATCTGGAATGAAAAAGGCAGGATATCAAGAAGTTCTCGAAAACATACTGTACATGAAAGTTATGAATGATTTCTTTTAGTCTGCAATTCCATTCCATTCACAATGGGGAAGATATTTTGGTTCTGTTGTGTCACAGAAACAGTTTCCCAGACATTAGTCTTCTGCCTAAACATCTTGTGGTTTTCTTCCTTCTTATTCCCTGAGTGTATATCAGTATCTGGATTTGCACCTCCACAACTTTTTATATCTTCCATGACTTCTTTTTTATATAATAATTTTATTAAAAATTACAATTGTAGTTTTTGTACACTTGGCTACTGGGTCTTTTGGTTTACTTAAGATGTTTTGGAGGGCTTTAGTTGATTAGTGTGTTGTGGTGATGCTGTGTAGTTGTAATAGTCAGTTGTCTCTGAGATATTTTTTGATGTATGGCGTTGTTATCCTTTTCATAGCTTGTGTTAGCTGTGCTGTAGAGAGTTGAGTGGTCAGACACTTTTTTGATAAAGTCGGTGTCCATATGAAAATACATAGATGGCCTGTTTCTTTTTTCTGATGTCACTGGACAATAAAGATTTTGCTTCCTGAACAATATAGATTTTTGGCTCTAATCATGAAAATAACTTGTAATTTAATCTACCACATACCGTATTATAGAAAGTTTCTGTTTTTACACAGTATACATCCTTCAGTATCTGTTGGCTATGCTGCACACATGAAAGAAACATACAAAAACATGGAACAGTTGTTGAAGTACATCCAATAAACCAAGCACAACTGGAATATCTGTGGAGATCTAAAAGTAGTGGCTCTGATGCTTGGAATGCAGCTCAGATATACCAAATACAGTCGTTACATATACAAATAAGGTAGCCATGCAAGAGAGTTGCATTACATTAAAAGGGAATGGCCGCTTCGAAAGAATTTGGGTCCAAGGCAGAAAAAATGTGGCACACGAATCACTTGTTAAGCCAACAAAGTTGTCTTTGCCTCTGCTCCACATAAAACTGAGACTGATGAAAAATTTTGTGAAAGTGATGAGCAAATAAAGTGAAGATTTTTGCTATTTGAGACAGAGGTTTTCAAGAATTATTGATGCCAAGATTAAGGAAGGTATGTTTATTGGTCCACAGATCAGATCCATCATCAATGACAAGCTGTTTGAAGTTCTGTTAGTGGGGCTAGAGAAAATCAGTGGGAAAGCATTCAAGGATGTCGTTGACAATTTTCTTGACAATTACAGAGCACCAAGCTACATTCAGCTGGTGGACAATCTTCTTACAGCACACAAAGGCATGAAGATTCATTTTCTGCATTCACACATGGACTTCTTTCCTGAACATTTAGGTGCAGTCAGTGAGAAACATTGTGATAGGTTTCACCAGGACATTGCCACAATGGAAAATAGGTATCCGTATCAGGGTAACTGGAATACATTAATGCTGGCTGATTCTTGTTGGACACTGCTGCGAGATACATCGGACACCGAGTACAAACAAAAATCAGCAGCAAAACATTTTTGGCCCTGTTGAACTCATGCAGCATGTTGGAAACATGTGATTAAATACATTATAGTCATTAAAAGTTACTTACATATTTCTGAAGATTCCTATGTGATATAGTCATTCTGACATTATATTTGTATTCAGTTTGAAGGGGTCTATCATAATCACCAAAATATTGTCAGGAAGAAAAACATTTTTGGGTGGGGGAAATGCCCAATGGGTTCTGGGTTGCTGCAATGCATTTGTGCTCACCTGAATAATGTTCTTAAACAGCTCCTTTTGTGGGAAATTGGGTTGTTACTTTGGTAATGGACCACTTGTTTAGTGTGGACTGTTTTTCCTCAGACTTGTGTTTGTATTCGATAGACTTGTATTTCTAACTTTCTGTTGTTTCCTCTGCTGTTGAGAATATCCAGGAAGCATAGCATGTTGTTATTTTCTTCTTCCCATGTGAATTTTATTCCTTTGAAGGTGCTGTTGATTGTTTCATGTGCCTTTTCTGGCTGTTCCTTTTTTATTTATGTAGGTGTCATCTATATTAGACCCATACTTTTAGTTGCAGGCACACGAGTGCCATATCCTAAAGGTGCTTTTTCAAAAGCCAACTGGACTTTCTTTGTTTTGCTTGAAGACATTTCACTTCTCATCCAACAAGTTTCTTCATTTCTGAAAAGTGAAATATCTTCGAGCAAAACAAGAAAGTCCAGTTGCCTTTTGAAAAAGTGCCTTTGGGACAACCATGACCTGAGTGACTGGGAATCTCCATAGACATAGGAGTGCTATAATTTCTGAACACTGTTTCTCAGTAGAGTCCTGAGAGTAGTGACCCCTGGGTATTCCTCTGGTTTGTTGGCATATTGGTCCATCAAACTGAACATAGGTAGTGAAACAGAGTTGATGACATTCTTGATCCTAGGTATTTCTATCTTAGTGCATTGGTTAGGTTGAGTATGTTGTGTAGTACTGTTGCCACACATTATTTCACTACTTCTCAGTTTATGGATGTAAAGAGTGTTCTGACTTTGAATGGGACAATAATTTCATCTTCTATTTATTTATTTATTTATTTATTTATTTATTTATTTATTTATTTATTTATTTATTTATTTATTTTATTACATTTATATACCGCCCTTTCCCGGAGGACTCAGGGCGGTTTACAGGGTAATTAAAAACCAAAAATACAAAAGTTAAAAACCAAGTTTAAAAAAGATTAAATTTATCCCTGTATAAATAAAACCCCAATTAAAATAAATTAATCCTCAGCCTGGGCCAGAGAGCTCGAAGAGCCAGGTCTTCAGGCCCCGGCGGAATGAACGGAGGTCGGGGGCAGTCCTCAGCTCCACTGGCAGCTGGTTCCAAAGGGCAGGCGCCCCCACTGAGAAGGCCCTATCCCTGGGTGTTACCCGCCGGCAGTCTCTTACCGGTGACACCCTGAGAAGACCCTCCCTGTGGGAGCGCACTAGACGAAGGGAACTTGATGCCGGCAGCAGGTGTTCCCTCAGATATCCCGGACCCAAGCCATGTAGGGCTTTATAGGTCATCACCAGCACCTTGAATTTCACCCGGAGGGCAACCGGAAGCCAATGCAGCTCGCGGAGTAGAGGTGTTACGTGGGAGTATCGGGTGCATTCTGCACCAGTTGAAGCCTCTGAGTGGTCCTCAAGGGCAGCCCCATGTAGAGAGCGTTGCAGTAGTCCAAACGGGAGGTCACGAGCAAGGTCTATGATTTCCTAGAGGCCTTGTAGTGTGGGGGTTGATAGAATATATTTTCCTTCTGTGAGATGTTCAAGGATTGTTGTTGTTTGTAAATTCTGATGTCTTCCAGTTTAAGTCCTGTCCAACCAAAACCCAATCACCCAATTTCCTTCCTTCCTGACAAACCTGCTAGATTTTAAGCCAGGGGTGTCAAACTGCCGGCCCATGGGCCGGACATGTCATCTCAAAACCGTGCCCACCCCATTGCCGGCGACAGAGAAAAAGCTCCAATACGTTGCACGACGTCATGTGACGTCATGAGTTTGACATGTCTGTTTTAAGCCCATTATGTTCTATGGCAACCTATCAGGTTCCAGTAGCTCTCCAGATACTGCTCAGCTATAGTTCCATCAATCCCAGCCAGCATAGCAAAAGTGAAAGATTCTGGGGATAGCTATTTAGCAAAACCTGGAGAGTTATAGGCTGGAAAGGGCAAGAATTAGTTTCAAATAAACTTAACACATCATTGGATGACAGTAGAGAAGATGGAACTTTCCACTACCTTAATCCCCAAAATAGCCATTCTGGGCCTCCTGCAAAAGGCCAATGTGATAGCAAAAGGCCACTTGAATGGAATAGCAGGAAAGATAAGCACGGATGAGAACTATAAGTCTCTGCGTTATGTATTTCCTAGGATATGTCCCACAGCAGCTTCTTCACTTTGAGATTTACAAGCAAATGTCAAGAGCATTTTTGACAGAGGCTTATTTTAGATATGTACCCTGTCTATTAGGATTAACACATGATTTGCAGGCAGACTACAATGGTTTAGATCATGGCATTTCTATTTGAAAAGCTCTCTGGGGTCTTTTTCTATGTGTGACAACAATAAAAGAGTTCTTTTAAAAACAAGTAAACATGTCCAGGCAGAATAATAACGACACAGAGCTGAACTGCAGGACTGTAATCCCTGCTGCCTTCTGTTTTGTTTAAAATGGGGTTGCGTAAGCTTTTGATTGATGCCAATCCGCCCACTCAATTGGTCCTTTTGCAGTGTGGCAGGGAAGCTCCCTCCCCTCCTGTTATTGGTCCCTGCCCTCCATGGTCATTTTTTCATTTAAAAAAAAATCACTAGCGCAACAGTAAAAATCTGGGTTTTTTTTTTTAAAAAAAGGTGATACCATATGACATTCTTAATTAAGACCACATGAGAAGGAACAGAATAAAGGGTCCTGTAGTTAAAACAGGGTTGGTAATGATATCATTACAAAAGAAGAAAATAACCAAGCCAAGGAAGAATTAAAATAGATTACTTTGGAGGTGACCACTAAAGGAAAGAAGCAATTGAAAAATATCCCAGACATATGCAGTTCAAGATTGTAATGAATTAAAAAGTGGGAAAACAACAAAAACCTCTCTTTCCTATCACACCATGATTCTCACACAGTTGTAAGTATCCCTTTGCTTAAGAACAAGCTTGCTACTTCAAGAAAGACTCAACTTCCTCTCTGGAGAAGGTTGAGGAAAGATAATACTTGCCCACCTCCATATCACCCAACAAGATTTGTTATAGTCCTAGTTGCCATAAGCCACAAAATATTAGGGGGAATAGAAAGGAAAGGCCACACTCTGATCACTCTTCAGAGTCCATATCAAAGGATCTAGGAGAGCTTTGTCTGCTTACAGGTTCCACAGATGTGGCCATCTTCATTTCCTTAAATGGCATCCAATATAAACTTGATAAGCTCATTCAAACTCTAACAATTCCTGGTGCTAGTAGTTGCCATGCCACAACAGTTAACCTTTTGACAACGACCCATTTGAATGGCATTCTGGGGCTGCTTAAATGGGTGTTTTTTAAAAAAAATGCAAAGATTTTCTTAAGTCAAGCCTGAATCCTAATGTAGACATATTCATGTGGTTTTCTTGAAAGTCATATTGCCTCCTTCTAGAATGATGCTTATTTTTTTTATTATTCTATAATTCTAGTAATTCCTGGTGGTTCTCATTCAAGTATTTGCCTACTTAGCTTTTTCGTGGCCAGCTGGGATTGGCTAGGAAATTTAGAAATGGATAAAATAAATGGACAGGACTAAGAGAAGAATTGAATTTGATTTCATTCACTACATGTTTAAAAAAACCCATTAATATGAATGTTCCTTGGATATTTAATAATTTTCATCTTTTTTCCAGTTTGGGAGCTAGGACTTGATGGGGCGGAGGGGTTCATATCTAGGTTTTTTGGTCTACATGTAGCCCTGGGGCCAAAGTTTGCATTTAAAAGATATGAAAGAGCCAACCAAAATAAATAATTTGAAGCAGAAATATAGAGCATTAATGCTAGTAAAGTGGGCTAAGCTTCAGTTACTTCTGTAGGAACTATTAGCCACAAAGGAGAAAAGACAGATATTGTTTGCACTCTCTTTCTCGATGTACGCTTTATAGTAACCTTGGGAAGATTTAGCATGGAAAAATGGCAGATAGAAAAAGGTTAATGCATTATGCCAGCACCATATTAAACCAGGCTTCTCCTCTCAAGACATCAATTTAAGCTCTTCACCATACCATCTCCACACGAAAAATGAACAGGCCAGTTTGTCAACAATTACTAGGAATTGTAAAATTAGCTTTGAGGAAAATTCTGCTCAACTTTGCCAAGTTTTTGCAAGTGTTATAAAATATTAGAGTTTGAAATATCTTTTTGACACAAACAGGCTGGTGTTGATTACAGAATGATCACTGTGATATAATTCGAAAATGTTCTGAATAGCATTTATGGTTTTTATTATTGTTTCCATGTTTCTTTTGTCACAATCTGTGGCAAGATTTGCAAATAATGTCTAGCATAGAGTACATTTGGTTTTAACAGATTAGAAATGATGTACTTTTATAATTCAGCTCATGTTGCATTTTAAGGTATTTAATTATTGATTTAAACTGATTTGGGTCATTATGACCTTGACAAAATGGCTCAATACATGAGATTGCTAGATAGTCTTCTATCCAGACAGCAGAAAAGTATTCAGTATAGACAGTGCTTTTTTGTAAAAGAAAAAGGTGCCAGAACTCACACATGTCATACAACCCACCTTGCCTACCCTACAAGGTTCCATCCAAAAAAAGGTGCCGGAACTCCATTCTGAGGTTTCTATGACAAAAAAAGCCCTGATATCTAGCAATACAAGAAGGATGAGAGTTATATCCAGATAGATCTGGAGAACCTCAAGTTGGGGATGAAACTCCAACTCATCTCGTCTGGTTTTATTAGATATCTAGCAATATAAGAAGGATGAGAGTTATGCTGAAACAGATCTGGAGAACATCGAGTTGGGGGTGAAACTCCAGACCATCTATTGTGTATTAGGCATCTAATCAATGCTTTTTTTGTAAAAGAAAAAGGTGCCAGAACTCACACATGTCATACAACCCGCCTTGCCTACCCTACAATGTTCCATCCAAAAAAGGTGCCGGAACTCCGTTCTGAGCGTTCTATGAGAAAAAAAGCCCTGAGTATAGAAAAGGATTATCTAAGATAGCACTTTCTTGGAGATGTAATGAGGACAATGCTTCAACATGTTTTTACAATGTCCTATACTTACCAAGTAGTGGTGGACTATATAAATGTGATAATATTCCCTTGAATTACATACCTTTGACAATCAGATGCAGATTTTCAGTGCCCTTGTTATAACCAAAAGTCTAATATTGCAATGTTGGAAAGATAAATGTATGGCCCCATTGATTGAAGTCCTGATTACATTTGCTATTTATGAGCAGATTGCCTATTGGTGTAGAATTTATATGGATAAATACCAGTATAAGGAGATATAAAAATACAAAACACAGTATTTAAAAAACATGATACCATTACAAGTATTAGAAATATACACCTGCACATATATTTGTATTAGGTAATTATATATATAGAATTGTAATTATTTTAACAGCATATTATACTCTGTGTCTTATTTTTTCCATTTTTCTGTTACATTTTTTCATTTATTTTTAAGCACATTAATTTTATAGTGTATTTTTGTTTTTTGTTCCTTTTGCTTTGTCTATTACTTTAAAAGCAATTACACACATAGACATAAATGTCTTCTATGCACACACTAAACAAACTTAGCTGATTTAGCTTCAGCAAGATGCGTTGTGTCACAAATTCCCAGATCAAACCTTAATAATGTTTTGATTCCAGTAGAACAGAATATATGTAGCTCAGGGTCGAATTGTGGAGTCCTTGGTGCTCTCTGAGTTTGTTGTTTGCTTGCAAACAACCATGCTCACAGAGCATCAAGGATTCCACAGTGGCTTGATTTTGGGGGAATGTGCTAGGTAAGGTGTTGTCTCTTAATCTTCAACTTCCACCTGGGAAATGTAAAATGTAGGCCCTTAAGAAATGGCTCAGCCCTGCCTCAAAGCATTCACTTTGATCTGGATAGTTGCAGTAATTGGATTGAAGGAAATTCAGACTATCAAGAATATCAGAGTGCTTTGACACCTTCATCTGAAGTGTTGAAGCAAGTCGACCAGATCTGGCTGGTTTTTTGATCCAGTGGGAAAGGTGCACTGAATACATACCATTCAAGAGGCCCTTTGACAACCATTTTGATCCAGATTTTGAAGGAGAGCGATGCTTTGCTTCAAAGAGGCATTCAAATAACTCTATGTGCCATTTTAAAGATCTTCACATTCTCCTGGATAGCAGTACTAGGCTTTGCAGTGATTATATATGGTGAAGTGTGGTGAATTCCATGAAGCACCACACACATTTTAGATACTATTCTTGGAAGACATTAATAGTCATGGCTAGTAGTTTGCTACTGGAGGCACTGGATAAGGAAGTTTTAAAAAGTTCAACGTGAGCTCTGATGGGGGGAAAATGGAATAGTGAAGTAGCAACACTACAAATTGAAATCATTTAGTTTTTGAAGATAGACTTTGCCACCCTGATGCCACATAGATATGTCAGAAATACAATTTCCATTATTTCCACCTATGGAGCACCAAGTTGGGGGAAGCTTTTTTTTTAAGCTATAAAATTGAAAGTAGTGAGGAAATACAATGTGGCCAAGACATCTATTGGAACCAGCCAGTCCAGATGCTTAAGAAATATGTGACTGCTGGCAGGAGGCTGTGCTAAAGAGATTTTGCAATAATGATGTCAGGCAACAATGAAAAGCTATTAACTATTAATGATTAACAGCTCTCAAAAACTGCACTACCACTTAGATTAAGTCAGAAGACCTAAAATAGCAGCAGCTGTCCAAATATCAGATGAGCTGTATAATGAACCAGGATTTTTGGAGAACTGTTCAGGTCAGACTAAACTGTTTCTTAGAGTAAGCAACTTAATTCATTCCTGACTACTGATACTCTACAGGTCTTTTGGGTTTTAATTCCCCCCCCATAAACCAGCAAGAAGGAACCCGAGATGACAACAGTAGTTCATAAAATATGGTGGGTACTAGTTTTCTCCTTGTACAACATAAACCCCTTGCCCTGCTACAGTGCTGCTACTTTTCCCTAATCCGATGTTCTCCAGATGTATTGCATTTCAGATTTTCTACCCAGTGCTGCCTGGGTATTCTGGAACTGTGAAGCAAACAGATTAAAGAAGTCTAGCTTAGGCTGACAACAAACTAAAACAAAATTTAGGAAGCAGAACGGTCTCCATAAACTTTGGAATTCTTTAGAGCAGTGTTTCTCAACCTTGGCAACTTTAAGATGTGTGGACTTCAATTCCCAGAATTCCCCAGCCAGTCATGCTGGCTGAGGAAATCTGGCAGTTGAAGTCCACACATCTTAAAAGTTGCCAAGGTTGAGAAACACTGCCTTAGAGTATTAAAGTAAAAGCCCTGGGATGGGGGAGAAATGGACAAAGTCCATCTCATGTGGTATAAATCCATCTCATAAGGGCATAAGTAGTAAACGTTAACTGTTTAGTTTAAGTCATTTCTTGACAGTCAGCCAAACAGCATTCTTTTCTAGATCTGTTCAGTCAGAGAAGATGATTGTTTAACTGCATGTCTTGCAAACATCACAAGATTGTCTTAAATTAGGATTGTCAGCTGATAGAAGTTGTGCTTGTTGCTGTTGTTGAGCTGTTCTTATCTTCAGTACAAAAGATGGGGCTGGAACTGCTTTGATGGGAGTTAGAGGAACACAAAAACTGTTTCTTAAATATCTGCATGTTACCCACAGGTCTGTCTCATAAGCAGTATGAGGAATCACCCTCTCCTCAATCACTATTCAAGGGAAATAATAATGTCCATCCATATGGCAACCTCATCTATGGCAGGGGTGTCAAGCTCAATTTCATTGAGGGCCGCATCAGCATTGCGGTTGCCCTCAGGGGGCCGGGTGGGTATGGCCTGGGTGGGCGTGGCCTACTGGGTGGGCATGGCTAGAGTGCATGTGGCCTACTGGGTGGGCGTGGCCAGCTCTACAACGTTCGCATGAAGGGTGCCTATGGGGGCCTGGGCAGGAGTGGGACAGATCTGAGGGTCTCTGGCAGAAGGAGGGTCTCTGGGCCAGGGCCAAGGCAGTGGGGGCCGTTCCCTCCCTGTTTCCAGGATGGCTTCGCGGGCCACATGAAACCACTTCGCGGGCCAGATCCGGCCCCCGGGCCTTGTGTTTGACATGTCTGATCTATGGGGTTTCTCCATTGTTCTGTTTGCTTGTCAGAATTAAAACAGGCGTTGCTTCATTGTTTCATCAGTTGTTGAACCAAACCAAGGTCAAAAGAGCATCTGAAAGGTAGAACTGCTAAAGGTCAAAGATGCTGTATCAACATTAGTTAACTTGACCTGATCAGGCTGCCAGATGTTTGTTGGTTTTATTTCTTTTCATTTGTCTTGATGTTTGTCAAAAAGGAATGTTTCAAACACCAGAAGGGCACTGGGATGAAATTTAGCATGACCCAAAGTTACAAGAGGCTGAATATGACACCAAGGGCACCTGGCTGAGGCTTTGCTACTAATGTTGCAAATAGTAAATATAAACTGAGTTCCAAGAACCTTGAGATTGAGCTGTGTCAGCAAACAATCTAGAGATCCCTCACCCCCTTGCCTTTCTCCCTACTACTGCAAAGTAGAACCCAGTGTTAGAAAAAGTGCCTGGGAAAGAAAATTTTCATTCAGACCCTGGCTAAACTTCAGCTGAAGACAAGATAGCTTAGGAAGGAAAGAAATGTTGCCTTGTGACAGATGACAGAACTGAATGCAACCCTTTACTCTACAGAAGAAAGCATTTGATAGCATTTTGTGAGGAAATTGTTTCATAGGATTCTCTCTCCATTTCCTGGACATTATTAGTAGTGTCTTATATATTTTGTTTCGTTTGGTAAAGATCACCTCAGAATTAAATATGGCAACATCGCTTAAGTGAACATTATTCTATTACTGCCAACTGTTGTAACTCATTAGTACAGTACTTGCTTGGAATGGAAAAAGACCAGGGTTCATTTTTTTTAGTATCTTCAGGGGATCTAGGTTAAAAAGGCTGAAAAGCTAACTGATAATGAGACTGAGCTAGATGGATTTGGTATTAGCTGCCACACGGATGTCAGCAGATGACGACATATGTGTAATGTCATTGTGCAAATGCAGCAACTAACTTTGGCTTAGTCATCCAGACACTGTCGCTGCAGCATCTGCAGGGTTATATCACTGCAGAAGTATCATTGCTGACGTCGTTGGTGGTTGATGCAAGTGCCACTATATTCATAAGGGGCAAAATGACTTGTGCAAGATTGAATAAGCCAGGCTCTCCAGATGATGCAAAATTTCAGTCCTTCATCCCAGCTGGCATGGCCAAGGAGAAAGGGTGCTGGACACTATTATTCAACAACATCTGTAGTACGACAACATGCCTGGAATAAGATCTATTACAGATGCCTGCAGAAAAGTTGGATCTATATCTACTGTAAATATATTTTGACTTAAATTGCATTGGCTTATGATCCAAATTGCACTTGTTGTTCTTAGTTTGATTTATAATATATTTAAGAACTATATTTTTAATTAATAAAATTAAAATATTAAATCTATGGATAAAATGACTACAAGTAGTCATCAACTTACAATAGTTCATTTAGTGACCTTTGAAAGTTACAACAGTACTGAAAAAAGTGACATGACCAGTTTTCACACTTATGACCATTGTAGCTTCCCCATGGTCAGGTGATCACAATTCAAATTCTTCAAATTATTATTATTATTATTATTATTATTATTATTATTATTATTATTATTATGAGTTGTAAGGGACCTTGGAGGTCATCTAGTCCAACCCCCTGTTCAGGCAGGAAACCCTATACCATTTCAGACAAATGGCCGTCCAGTCTCTTCTTAAAAACTTCCAGTGTTGGAGCATTCACAGCTTCTGGAGGCAGGTTGTTCCACTGATTAATTGTTCTAACTGTCAGGAAGTTTCTCCTTAGTTCTAGGTTGTTTCTCTCCTTGATTAGTTTCCTTCCATTGCTTCTTGTCCTGCCTTCGGGCGCTTTGGAAAATAGCTTGACTGCCTCTTCTTTGTGGCAGCCCCTGAGATATTGGAACACTGCTATCATGTCACCTGTAAAGTCGCGTGCTTCACAGAGAGACAGACACGGAGCTGGGTAACAATGCATTTATTCAGGAACAGAACAAACTGGGGGAAAGGGGATACCTGGCGTCTATTTGTACCTGCCCAGGTGAATGACATCCAATCAGTTCAAACCTGGGCTTCCCGCCAGTGCAGGTGGCCAATGGGTTTAAATCCTGGCTTCCCGCCAGGACTGACCATGCCTGGGGCTGTCAACAGCTTGAGCCATTCAGGCTTTTCCCGCGTGAACGGTTATAGCCCAGAGCTGTCCAACCTCCTGCTGTGCTGCTCATTCAGCCTCCTGCTGAGCTGTTCATTGTGTATGCTGAGTGGCATACACTGCATCACCCCTGGTCCTTCTCTTCATTAAACTAGACATACCCAGTTCCAGCAACCGTTCCTCATATGTTTTAGCCTCCAGTCCCCTAATCATCTTTGTTGCTCTTCTCTGTACTCTTTCTAGAGTCTCAACATCTTTTTTACATTGTGGTGACCAAAAGTGGATGCCGTATTTCAAGTGTGGCCTTACCAAGGCATTATAAAATGGTATTAACACTTCACGTGATCTTGATTCTATCCCTCTGTTAATGCAGCCTAGCACTGTGTTGGCTTTTATGGCAGCTGCAGCACACTGCTGGCTCATATTTAAGTGATTGTCCACTAGGACTCCGAGATCCCTCTCAGAGTTACTACTATTGAGCAAGGTACCCCCTATACTATACCTGTGCATTTGGTTTTTCTTGCCTAAATGTAGAACCTTACTTTTTTCACCATTGAATTTCATTTTGTTAGATAGCGTCCAATGTTTAAGCCTGACGGTTGCAGTGTCCCAGGTCATGTGATCCCCTTTGTGACCTTCTGACAAGCAAAGTCAATGGGGAAGCCAGACTCACTTATCAACAGTTTGACTAATTTAACAACTACTGTGATTCACTTAATGACTGTGGCAAGAAAAGTCATAAAATTGGGGCACACTCACTTCACAAATGTTTCACTTAGCGATGTAAATGTTGGTCTCAATTGTGGTCATACATTGAGGACTACCTGTAATGTCAATTATTATTACTATTACTAATAAATTATTACTATTCCCTTTCCAGGAGGAGAAGCCCAGGAGGAGAATGTTCACTTAAAAGAACATGTTTTCTTTTTTTAGTGCACCCTATTTCACAATTTGCTTTCCTCCCTTCTGTTTTGTCCATTAATCCCAAAAAGAAAGAGCAGAAATGTGTTGGAAATCTCCTCTGAATAACTCTTACAACTGCATTTTAGATGATTTGTTTTACTGGAAAGCATCTATACGAGTTGAAGTTGCATTTTGGATCGGACCTCGTTTTGGACTAGCTCCCAAATGCCAGCTCCCTGTTCAGTACCCTGAACAAAACTCTTTGTTTTATCTCTCCTTATCTCAGGTGCAGGAGTCTCACTTCACGTCACCTAGCAGATTTCAAATGTAGTTACCTAACACAACAATAGCTTTTAATCTGGGGGATCATTTTTAGACATGCTGAGGAAAAGAAGTGGAAAGAACAAACTGTATGATCAAAGGTAAATTACAATTTATTGCAGTTGTTATGTCTCCTGAATGCATTCCAGGGAGCTAATTCACCTTTAAGCTTAGGAATTTGAAAATTAAACCCTACCATGCCAGATGGGTGTGAGTCAGTCGAACAGTTACTGTGGGTAACATTGTGAATGGTAAATGAGATAATGCTAGTCATGAGCTCTCTCCCACTTTAAGTGCAACATAAACCTTGATTTATTTCATCATGTTCAGATGTGGGACAGGGTGGGGGCATGGGAAGACTTTTGTCAGCATAATTATCTGTTCTTTCCACATTGTTTTTCTGTTGTAACTTGTAAAAAAAAAGACCTGAAGATGTTTGCTTTTCTGGTCCAATAAAAGTTTACATGATAAATTCTATTATACCCATTTGAATTAATATGCTTTGCGTGGCAAAAATAAAAGGGGATTTAGGAGATACTTTTAAAGTGTGGTGCATATCAAAGATATTAAAAAGAAAATGCCCTTTTGCTATGCAGAACTTGTAAAGTTGACGATCCTTACCCTGCCCTGCCCCACACACACACACCAGTCTCCAGCTAGAGTAAATAATTAAGACTATTGGATAACTCACTTTTATATGGAAGATAACATAGTTTGCTGCACTATGGTTTTTAAGGAATGGGGTTTTGGAAGAGAAGAAGGAGTTGGCAAAGGAAGTAATTATATGACTTTTACTAGGCATACCCACAACTCATACTCTCTGATCAGTAACATATACTAATAGTTGTAAATCATGGTTTGGTATTGTGCAGAAATAAGATTATTAATTTAGGATGAAGAAAATCCACTGAACTATGGACAAACTTAGATAAATCTTCACCTCAACTTACCATTGCCCTAACTGATTGATTGCAGGAGGTCATCAGAGAATAGAATAGAATAGAATAAAGTAGAATAGAATAGAATAGAATAGAATAGAATAGAATAGAATAGAATAGAATAGAATAGAATAGAATAGAATAGAATAGAATAGAATAGAATAGAATACATTTATTGGCCAAGTGAGATTGGACACACAATGAATTTATCTCAGGTGCATAAGTTCTCAGTGTGTATACATATACAGTATTATAATATGGAAAATATGTATATTTTCCTTGATTTAAACTCCTGTTGTTGTTCTGTGTTACTTTATTGTATGCTACCTTAAATCTCACAATTGGGATGGTGTACAAATAGTATAAATAAATAAATATTCATTAGTTTAAATGTGGCTACTCAGGATTTTTACTTATTTAATTATAAACATATATTGAATCAGATTTTAGTAACATATAATACAAAGAAAAGGCTTGAAAATATTTTAATTTTTTTTTAAAAAAAAAACCACAGGATCAGAAATATTCACTTTGCTGCCATTGTGCTTCTTCTTAGACAAAATCATTAAAGAGAAGCTTCTATATTGTAGCTTCAATTCGTTTCCACAAAATGACTACTGAGATTAAAAAAAGTTCTTCCTGTAGGTAGGAAAAATTAGCTATTCAAATACAGAACTGATGACTTCTGCGTTGGCATGTGAAAATGAGGTGGATCACAAGCTAAACATCGAGTCAGCTGGGTAGGGCATTAGCTAAAAGTCTAATTCAGTTCTAGATGATGATAAAATGATAAATGAACTAATCCAAGCCATAAAAAAGCAGGTTCATGATGAAGCACTGTGATTTAAGAAGGGTATCAGCAAATTGGAATGTGAAGAAAAGATGGTGAAGAGTTTGGAGATCAAATCTTATGAGAAAAGATTAAAGGAGTTTATTTTTCCTGAAGAAGAAATACTTAAAATGATTCAATGTCTTCCTTTAAATATCTGAAGAATTATTATAATTGGAGCAGTATGGGTGTTCTGTTGATCCAGATATTTGAATCGAAACTAATACATACTAATAAAAGAAGAATTTCCCATTGACTGTTGCTTATGTGAGGTGCCTCTCTATTTCCACTTGTCATGGTGGATGGAGGAGGAAGAATATGAAATGAAGGCTATTCTGGACTCTAGACACACAAACTGTTTGGAATGCTTGATGCAGGGGAAAAGCTTACCAGAGATCATGGGAGAATGCAACAGGTGTGTATGGCCCACAGTTTGTCTGCCAGTTTCATCTGCAATGCCCACGAAAACCTCATTCACATGAACTGCCACCAAAACATGAGGCTTGGACATCTTAGCATAAACAAGACTGTGTGTTTTCCAGGGTGGAGGGAGAACTGACTCCAACAGGGCATGTGGTCTAAACAGTAAGGAACATTACTGTGAAAGAGATATGGATGCTCCATTACCTAGGTAAAAAGGGCTGAAGTTCATAACAAAATAGCATGTGGAAGAGGCCCAGGCAGATGCCTCCCTAAATTACTGAACTATTGGGAGTACAGCACAATCAGACATGAAAGATTACATTATTATAGACAATCTAATAAAAGCAGCCTTCCTGTGGAATTGATTTCCTGTCTGGTCTATCTAATGGGGCTGACACTACCCAAGATCAGAAGACAAGTCTGACATCCTTTCTCTGGAGTCCAAATAGGAGAGAACAGACTGAAGATGGACCTTAGTTGTGATTGATATATCAGGGTTTTCTGTCACCACCAGATGGGCAACTATTATCTCTCAGAGAACAGGTTCATGACTTGAGGTTCTTCTGGGATTAGGTTTCCTGCTGAAACAGCAGGTGAGACCATATACTCAGTTTCTGCTGGTGATTCTGTCTAAATGAGTCTTCGGCTGCCAACATTCTGACTATATGATGAAGGTAAATAAAGAACTAAACATTGGCTGGATTGTGTTATGTCATTCTTGGGTGCAATGGCTCAATGGTTCAACACACTACACTTGTCAGCTGGAAAGCTGACAGCCTGGATTCGGGACCTAAGGAATGGGATGAGCTCCATTACTTGCCCCAGCTCCTGCCAACCTAGCAGTTTGAAAGCTTGCAAATGCAAGTAGATAAATGGGTACCAAGTTGGTGGGAAGGTAACAGTGTTTTATGTGCCTCGGCATATAGTCATGCAATGATCACAGAAAAAGTCTATAGAGAATGCTGTCTCCTTTAGCTAAGAAACGGAGATAAGCATGGCCCCCTAGAGTTGGACACAAGTGGACAAGGAAAACCTTTACCTTACCTATTCTTGGGCTGGGCCTGACATCAGACTTGCCAGTAACCTTATCCTGGGAGATTCTCGTGGCTCTCCTAAGTCTCTTTCCCCAATCCAGCTCTGCACTGTGCTCCTGTGTCTTGCCCCAGTCCTTGGAATGTAATTCCTCCTTCCTGTATTATTGTAATCCATCACATCACCTCTCCCCTCATAGACACATTGCATCACAATTGATTTATCAATTGGTTTCCAGGTACAATTAATAGTCCTGGTTTTAACCAGTAAAGCCCTTTATGGCTTAGTTTCTGGATACCAGCAAGCTTTCCTACTCCAATCAGAACCAGCCTGACTGATTAGATTAAGTAGAAGGAAATTTTTAATAAACCCACATTTGGGGAAAAGTCAGGGGGGCAGACTAAAGCGAGAAGGTGCTGCTGTTTCTTTGGTAGCACCAATGCTGTAGAAGAATCTCCCAGAAAGGTTAAGTAAGTTCTCCTTGTGGATGTTTCAGAAGCTATTCAAGACAGCATTGTTTTGGAGAACTTTTCCCTGATTTCACAATGCCATATCAAACATGTACTTTACTTGTTCTCATTTTGGGTTTGGTTGGAGTGTTTTTGTTTTCCTTTTGAGAAGTTTTTACAGTGGTTGTTCTAATTAGTTAGGTAAGTCACTAAGAGTATTTTCGATTGCAGTGAGGTAGAAATATGTAAAATAAATGAAATAGCTGGACTAACTAACATGTAACTAGTTCAATATATTGTTTCTAAATATGGAATTGGGAAACTCACAAGGAAAGGATAAGATAATAGCCCATCCTTGTTTTTCAATGTCACGATCAGATATTCCAAAATATTTTGCTATATCTCAAAAGGAAAATTCTGTTTAAGTATTATGGTGAGTGTTGTGTAGCCAGTTCTTTGTAGGCAATAAGTGAGATGAGAGGTTGCAAACAGGAACATTGCTTTATTGAGGCAAACAGGAACAGAACTGTAACAGAGGCTGCTGCGCATGTACTTATATGGTTGACCACTAGGCAGCCGCCAATAGGTTTAAAGGAACCCATTCCCACCCCAAATCATCCAATGATCTTCTTGGAGACAGCAAGTCTGTCTTAGTCAGTGACCATTACACAGACACACCATTGAGCAACCATAAGCAGCATACAGACACGTGAACAGTTCAAGTAAAAATCCCAATACATTACACCCCTCCCTGCTAGAATGTACATACATTATTTAAGAATATAATCTTGTAAATATTGCGGTGGTCTACGCGACTGTTCAGAATGCCTGGGGGATCCAGGCAACTCCTGGTCTACCAGCTTGCCCGCTGGTAGACCAGAGCTCTTAAGTTCATGTGAGTCAGATTGACTCGAGTCAGTTCCTTTGGCCGGCCATTCCTGGTCGGCCCAAACCAAAGTCCAATGAGGTAGCTGTGTCAGCAAAGCTGCCACCGTGTTCGGGTTGTCTTTTCCCATCTGGAGACCCATGTTGCACTCCTGGACTATGTCCATCTACGACCACCTCCCCGTTGATTCTCAGAGCGTGTGAACTGCTCTGTTTGGCTACCAGTTTCCGACTCTAGTTGCGGACCTGCCATGAGATATCTCACTTAGTGGCCATTCTCCAAAATGCTTCCGCAGCTGATCAATATGGTGGTGAACGACTCACCCCCCCCCATCCAGAGCCACCTCATAAGAAAGAGGTCCCAAAATTTTGACAATTTTACCCGGCACGCACAAGTTCCCATGCCCATAGTTCCGGGCCCACACCCCATCACCCACTTGCAACCCCCTTGGACCCTTTGGACGTGCGGTGTCTGCTGCTACCTGGTCAGGATGCAACCTGTCCAGTTTTGTGATTAGCCTTCTTCCCCAGCGCAGCTCTGCTGGGCTCTTGCCCATTGCTGTGCAAGGCGTAATGTGGTGGTAAAGCAAGTAATCAGCCAGCCTATGCTGCCAATCCCCGGTCACAATGCGCTTGAGTGACTCTTTTGTCGTATGCACCATGCATTCGGCCTGCCCATTAGTCGAGGGGTGAAAGGGAGCCGATGTTGCATGCCTTATGAGGTTAGTCCTCAAGAAGGCCTGACATTATGCCGGTTGTCTGAGACTATGACATCTGGCAGCCCATGTGTGGCAAAAAGCTTTCTAAGCGCCTGGATGGTCCTAGCAGTAGTCATAGTAGATATAGGAATTACTTCCAAACATTTAGAGTGGCTGTCGACCACTATCAAAAACAGCTGTCCCTGAAAGGGCCCAGTGAAGTCAATGTGAATTCTTGACCATGGTGTATGTGTTTCCTCCCATCAATGGACTGGAGCCTGTGGCATTTCCAGTCTGGACTGTTGACACGTGTAACGCCCGTGTACTTGGGCCTCGATAGCCTTATCTAACCCTGGCCACCAAAGGCTGCTCCATGCCAGTGCCTTCATCCAAACTATGCCCGGATGGCCCTCAAGCAGAGACTGAAGCACACGGTGCCTTAATGAACTGGGGACAATAACCCTGCTCCCCCATAAGATGCAGCCTTTGTGAGCTGAAAGCTCTTGTCTACATGTGAAATAGCTCTAGAACTCTGGTCCAGGGCTATTTTCAAGCCACCCAGTGTGAATGCATGACAACACTCTACTTAAGATTTTGTCTGCGGCAGTTTCCGCAGCCACATTCCCAGCATGGAGAGGAAATTCAGGTAAATCCTGAATTGACAAGATATGAGCTGCTGGAGCTGGCTCCACATGTGGCAATGGCAGCCTGCTAAGGCCGTCTGCGTGGCCCATGTCTTTGACGGGTTTGTGAACCAGCCTGTAGCTGTAGGCTGACATAAAAATGAACCATCTTAACATTCTAGGGGACAGTATTTGAGGCATCTGCCTATCTGTGGTTAATAACCCCAACAATGGCTTGTGGTCAGTGAAGACTGTGAACTTCCTTCCATACAAGTAATCATGGAATTTGTTCACCACGACCATGATGGCCAGAGCCTGTCAATCTGAGCATAATTGCACTCAGCTGAGGACAATGTCCTTGAGTAATAGGGAATGGGGACTTGAGTTCCATCATCTGACAAATGGCTTAGTACAGCCCCCACCCCATAAGGGGATGCGTCACGTGCAATGCATACAGGCAATGTTTCATTAAAGTGTGTAAGCACTGAATTTGAGGACAGTAGTGAATTTACTGCCTAAAAACTATTTTCGTGAACCTTGGTCCACTTCCACGGGGTGTTCTTGTCTAAGAGCCAGTGTAACGGCTCTGCCACTGCGGCCTTGTTAGGTAGGAATGCATGGTAAAAATTCAGGAGACCCAGGGATGCCTGGAGCTCTCCTTTGGATCTGGGGCTTGGTGCCAGCTGAATTACCTTCAGCTTGGACTCTGCAGGATGGATGCCTTCAGCATCAATATGGAATCCCAAGAACTCAGTGGAAGGGACCCCAATTTTACACTTGACCCTCTTCAGTTTGAGTCCCGCTGTACGGAATCATTGAAGGACAGTCTTGAGCCTCCTTGCAAGCACCTCAGTGGACTCACCAGCAATGAGCACATCATCAAAATAGGGGCAGACCCCCAGAATACCCTTGAGCATACGCTCCATAACTCCCTGGAAGATCCCTGGGACCATGCTAACCCTGAATTGGAGGCGTTTTACTTTAAAAGGCCCCCTGTGTGTCACAATTGTTTGTGCGGCCACTGTGGCCTCATCCACAGGTAACTGCTGATAGGCCTGTGCCAATTCTAACTTAGCAAACATGGTACCCCCTTACAGCCCAAATATCAAAGGAAGGGAACTGCCTTGTAGGAGGGCTTCGGTTCCTTGTTGTGGTGCTGTTGGATCTTGTCAACTTCGTGGTCAGAGTCGACGTCTTCTGAATGCTTGGCGTCCTCGTGGTGGACGGCTTCCTCGTGAGGAGTACTTTTGGCGGGCTGCAACGCCTTCACGACCCCGCCGGTGACTTTGTCTGCCATGACTTCTTTTAGGGCTTCCTGGAGTGAGAGTGTCTCTTTTACGAAAAGTTTTTGTTGAAGCTCTCTGCTCCTGAGTCCACAGACGAGTCAGTCTCGAAGCCTTTCTTCCAAGTCTGAAAATTGGCACAGGCACGAAGCTTGTCTCAATGCCATGATGAACTCTGTGGCCGTCTCGCCGGGTTGTTGGACTCACTGTTCGAAGGCATGCCTCCACGCTATCACTGACAACTTCGGTTGGAAATGGTCGCTGAGCCGTTTCTTCAGGTCCACGTAAGTAATGGACTCCACCCGTGCTGGTGCAACTAAGTTCTCCATGATGTCAAACGTTGCAGTTCCACAGACACAGAGAAGTGTTGCGGCCTTCAGGACATCTTCGGCGACTTGGTTTGCGCAGAGGTAGTTTTCTACTCTTGAAATGTAGGATGACCATCTCTCTGGGTGAGTGACATTGAATTCCTCGAGCTTTCCGACCTTCGACATGATGAGAAGTCTTTGCAGCTTGGGTCTCGCGTTGCCTCTTGCTGCTTCTTCTTCGTAGGTCCTGGGGCTGGACTGCACGGCAGGTGGTCGCTAGCGTGGCTGGCTAGGCCAACCGAGGGGGGGAATGCGGTCCCTGCCAGGCGCTATGCTGACCTCACCCGCTAGTGACTTCAAGCTCTTTTGAAGAAACAGCATCCCACCCTCATCGCCAGTGTTGTGTAGCGAGACAAGAGGTTGCAAACAGGAACATTGCTTTATTGAGGCAAACAGGAACAGAACTGTAACAGATGCTGCTGCGCAGCTACTTATACAGTTGGCCACTAGGTGGTGGCCAATAAAGGAACCTATTCCCGGCCCAATTCATCCAATGATCTTCTTGGAGACAGCAAGTCTGGCTTAGTCAGTGACCGTTATACAGACACACCATTGAGCAACCATAAGCAGCATTCAAACAGACACGTGAACAGTTCAAGTAAAAATTCCAATACATTACAGTGATTACCAACTAGAAACTGCATGAGTTTCTGGTGAAGACATTCAGAAATTAAATATTGTAAGCTGCCCAGAGTTATCCTGTGGTAAGATGGGAGACAAATAATTTTTACAAATACATACATACATACATACATACATACATACATACATATATACATACATACATACATACATATTTTTTCTACTTTGAGTCTAGTCCATTCATTTAATTTTACCCTAAAAGAATGAATGCCAAAGTTTTTTTTTAAATTCCTGGTTCTCAGGCTTGGGGTGGGGTTTAATATGGGTCTCATTTATTGGTTGAAAACCTGTTCTATTGGGGGGGTTGTATTGTTTGTTCTTTTAGTTTAGGCTGTTTCAATTGTTTTTTTCTCATTTTATTGATTTTGTAAGCTACCCAGAATCTTCCTGAATGGATAGCTCTATTACGTCAATTAAATTCAATTAAATTATTAGGGATTTTTTCTGATAGTGCTGTCCTGATTAGAGGGAGCACAAATTAACTGCTTTCTGAGAGCACCATAATATTGTAACAATCCAATACATTCAATAAAATGTTGTTTTCTTATTATTTATTTATAACATCACCATTATTAACAAAAAAACAAAAGCCCAAGTTGGAATTGGAAGGAAAAAAAATATTCTCGTACTAATTTTAATTGGAATTCTTGATGCAATACCAAACAGGTTCACCAAATCCTTGCAGGTTTTAAACTTACTGAATTTGACATCCCTAATTTTGCAGACGAGGCAGCATTTGGAACAGCATACATTTTAAGTCAATACCTCCATGATTCTTAGATCCTTAAGTAGGACCCAAATCATTGGAGTCAATATCCAATCAATTACTGTAGATGCGATGTTTATTTGCATGAATAGAAATAGAAAACAAATGGGGAAAAACAGAATTCAAATCATTCTGTAGGCAAAAATAAACTCATGCTTTCATTCACTGATTCTTGTTGATGCAACTAAAGTATAATTCAGTCACTAGAAGATAATTTTGCATACAAAGGTCTCTAAATTAACTCTTCTTCTCTAAATTAACAGAATCTAGCAGTGTTCGACAAAAGAAAGCTCCATTTGAAGTCTTAGGGATCCCCTAAGTGAGGCTAAACTGGTAGCCAGACATTATTTCCAACAATTTAGCACTAACATGAAATCCTACCATGATGTTGAAACTATATTATGTACATGTAAGAAAGACACCTGTTTTCATGATATTGATGTCTTCTACTGCTAATTCAGGTTTTGTCGAAGCTAATAAACACATTATTTTTCTCTTTTGAAATTATGATGCATGGCATGGCTTCAGGCAGTTTTTCTTTTCCACATGTTTTTTTAAAAAAAATTAACCCAATTTATGCTTGCAAATACCTATTTTTATAAGTATTATAGAACGCTTGCCTTTTGAGCATATCACCAAAATATTGGGAAGATGTGGATGCGGGCCCCAAATACGTCTTTTTTTCTTTAGTTTTCCATCAAATACATGTATTACAAAAGAGAGTATCTGAAGTATCTTAAATTACCCAAATTTGATTGATTAAAGTCAATATGGCTACATACACAGAACTTGGGAGCAGTTGGGGGAGCACTGTATGAATGTGGAAGACGCTAATTATGGCAGGGCTAAGATAAGATAATTTGGTAAAATCATCAGCATCAGTCACCTTTATGTCCTCCTCACCTAAGAAAACTTACATAGAACATAGAATAATAGAGTTGGAAGGGACTTTGGAGGTCTTCTAGTCCAACCTCCTGTTCGAGTAGGAGATGCTATACATTTCAGATAGATGGTTGTGCAGTCTCTTTTTGAAAGCCTCCAGTGATGGAGCACCCACAACTTCTGAAAGCAAGCTATTCTATTGGTTGATTGTTCTCATTATTAGGAAATTTCTCCTTAGTTCTAGGCTGCTTCTCTCCTTGGTTAGTTTCCAACCATTGTTTCTTTTCTTGCCTTTTGGTGCTCTGGAAAATAGTTTCACCCTCTTGCCTTTGTGGTAGCCCCTTAGCTATTGGGGCACTGCTATCATGTCACCTCTAGTCCTTCTTTTCATTAGACTAGACATATCCAATTCCTGTAACCATTTTTCATATGTTATAATGGTTCGTCCATTTTATTCCTAGAATCTGCTCCCTAAAATATTGAACTTGAGCCAGGCTTTTATTTGCTTAGACTGTAGTGGCTCTGATGTTTTCCTACTGGATGAATGACCTTGGTTTGTATATTTCAGCTTGTCCTATTTCACACCTAAAACAGGAAAAGAGAAGAGTATACTTCATTTCAATGTTGACTAAACCTAAAGAGCTGGGGTTGTTTGCTTTCAGGCTATAAATCTGGCTTGCAATTACTAGCCCTAGTTTAAACAAACCGTAGTCCTTTAAGTTAAGATCTGTGGCCTTTTCACATGGAACGTGATATTTCATACATTCATTTATGGTATGAAAAAGAGCGTGGAAAACGTGCCTTGTGGCACATCTGACCAACTGGCCCTTGAGTCAAAATTGTCAGTACAGGCTTCTTTCTCGCTTGGAGAGGTCAGAAATCTTACAGAGGACTGTTAACGTTTCAAACTGACTATATTTTTCTACACACATAAACTATATAATCAGTCACACTGAGCTCCAAAAAAGGAATGACAATTATCTAGCACAGCCCTGGATGAGTATTTTTCCCATGACCTCATTTATTGGTATTCAACTTGTATAGTGCAGGCTAGTATATGAATGCTCCATTTAGCTAACATTTTTAATTGCTACCCTGATTGTGAATAGAAGAGATTGCATATCTTAAGGGAAAGTGAGAGAGAGAAAAAATTGGACTTAGGTCAAACCAGCATACCTCTTTTCTCTCCTCTGTAATCCCTGCTGATTGATTAGCAGTTATAAGGTAATTTCTCACCCAGTCTAAAGCACTTTTTCAGCATGACTTCCTCACTTTTTCTATCACCACACCTTTTCGAGCAAATCTCACTCCCATAAACAGCACATAAACAGTCTCAAAGCTTGCTTAAGTCTGGCTATTGTTACTCCATCCCTTTGTTCGCTCAAGTGAAAAGGAAGATATATTTCTCAAAGCAGAGACAAAATCAATCATTATGAACGGAAATGAACTCAAAATAAGGCGATGAAATAAAACAAAGGAGTGAGATTTTATGAGAATTACAAGACGGAAACATTTACTACTGAAGAAAGAGGTTGTGTAGGGCATAATGAAAGTTAAAAATATGGAAAACATAGATTTTGTGGCATGAGTTGTTTTTGATGCAGATTTTTGGAGCCAAAATAAATTTAGTAAGGCAGAAAAAGCAATATTCGTAAGAGAGATAATAAATACAATCAACAGCTTTTCAATAGTGATCTTAAACTGGTTATTCTCTATGCATTAGTCATTTGGATATGAAGCTGGCTTAAACAATTTATTTCCAGATTTCAACCCCTTCTGTGCTTTGGCCACAGTGGTGGTGTAATGTTGTCAGAAGGAAAGAGGGAGGGAGGGAGGGATATATACTGCTTTTTGAATCATTTGGGATAGAAAGGGAAAGTTGCAGAACTCATGTCAAATTTGACCTGTTTTCCATGAGTGAACTTGACAATTTATCATTTCACAGTTTCATCTGTAAACTCTTTATTTTTAAGTTATGTTTCGTACTTCTGTTGATGAATTTTGGGGAAAAGAAAACGAAAAGGCCGTGAAAGCCAGAATCATGACTGGTGCAGAAAACAGCCAATTGGAGAGGAGATATTCACTTACAGGGAAATGAAGCGCAGCAGGCAAATTGGACCACTCCACTTGAACTGGCACAAGTCAGAAAAGATTTTTTTCTTTTTCGTTTCTTCCTTTTTTTTCTTTTTGCTCACAGAAGAAAAATATAGTTGGAAGCTGTTTTTCTTCTATGAGCTGTATAGGAATAGAGGATGATACTGTGCATTCCTGCAGCTACAATTAGCTTCTTTCTTTTTTTTCAGACCAACCTGGTTTCTTATTGGATTATTGAAGTTAACACTGATCTTTTCCTAGTTACTTTCTCAAAATGGGAGAATCCATTTACTTAATACCATCCCAACTACCCTTCTTAATAAGTTAAAGGTAAAGGTAAAGGTTCCCCCGCACATGCGTGCTAGTCGTTTCCGACTCTAGGGGCCGGTGCTCATATCTGTTTCAAAGCCGAAGAGCCAGCGCTTGTCCGAGGACGTCTCCGTGGTCATGTGGCCGGCATGACTAGATGCCAAAGGCACACGGAACGCTGTTACCTTCCCACCGTAGTGGTCCCTATTTTTCTACTTACATTTTTACGTGCTTTTGAACTGCTAGGTTGGCAGAAGCTGGGATGAGTAACAGGCGCTCACTCTGTTACGTGGCACTCAGGATCCGACCCACCAAACTGCCGACCTTCTGATCGACAAGCTCAGCGTCCTAACCCACTGAGCCACCGCATCCCTTGTTAATAAGTTAGATGCTCTCAAAAAATTATACTGCTTACCAGTCCTTTTTTTCTATTATATCTTTTATTTATATAATTTTATTTATATTTTTACATAATTAAAAATTATATATTTATGGATTATCTGGATTTTTGTCATTCAGCCTTAGCTGCACAATGACTGGGAAGCAGGATGTATTAAAATATGACACAAATTCCACCCCTTACATCACAACACAAGTACAAAAGGGGGAAGCTTGTACTGTGGTAGTTTTATTGTATTATTACTGTATTCTGGAACTGAGTACTGTAAATTATTTTTGAAAACAGGCAAATCCTTGTCTGAAATAATGCTGTTTTTTAATGGATTCACACATTATGCTGAGCCATATTGTTTAACTGTAATAAATCACCATTGGCAGGATTCATACATATGAACCCACAGTCTAAGTATACTATATTTATTCATATTTTATATATACCATAAATTATGCATCTAATCTGGATTCAGCAAATATGCTAAAGTGGATCAATCATTTGCTGTCTAAAGTGATGTTTGGATCCAGTCATTGCAAAGCAACATTTATGACACAGTGTATGTCCTAAATAAGTCAGTTTGGGGCATACTCAGGAAACTATGGCCTAATAATATGATGTGTGAACTTATTTAGAATATCTTTCCCTTCTGCTTGCAAGGAAACCCTTTTTTGTCTTGCTTTCTGATGTCTGATGAACCTGCTGATGCGGGGCCGGAGCCAGAGTGGCTGGTGCTATGGAAGCCACGGGGCCCGCTCTACATGGAGCTGCATGGGGCGGGTGGTGTCACTGGTGGGGTGGCTGGGAGCGGGTGGCTGGCAGCGGTGGGCTGCCCTGAGGCCGGAGTCAGCATTGGACAGCTAGTGTTGTGGCAGCCACGGGGCCCGCTCTACATGGCAGGGCGGGTGGCACTGCCAGGGCAGTTGCAGGCAGGGACGCGTGGGGTGGCAGCGGTGGGCCACCCCCCATGGCCAGAGTCAGCATTGGAGCAGCTGCACGGGGCAGGCAGTGGAGGCGGCAGCAGGCATCCAACGCTGGGTAGGCCACTATCTGGCCTGGCCCGTGGAAGGTCAGCCGCCTGCTGCACCCCACGTGCGTCACCTCTGCGCCCAGTGCCCACAGCCGCCCCAGCAGCGCCTACCGCCCCACCGTGTAGAGCGGGCCCAATGGCTGCCACACTAGCTGTTCCGGTGCTGATTCCAGCCTCGGGGGACAGCCCACCACCGCCACCCACCACCCACCATGCCCATGCCCACAGCCGCCCCGGTAGTGCCACCCACCCCACTGTGTAGAGCGGGCCCCACGGTTGCCACACTAGCTGCTCTGGCGCTGACTCCGGCCTCGGGGGACAGCCCACCACTGCCACCCACCACACCCCTACCCGCAGCCACCCCAGCAGCACCGCCCGCCCCATTGTGTAGAGCGGGCCCCACGGCTGCCATACTATCAGCTCTGGCGCTGACTCAGGCCTCAGGGGCAGCCCACCGCCACCATCCCCCGTGCCTCCACCTGCAGCCGCCCTGGCAGCACCACCTGTCCAGTGTAGAGCGGGCCCTGCGTCTGCCACACTACCTGCTCCGGCACTGACTCTGGCCTTGGGGGGCAGCCCACTGCCGCCACCCCCCCCACCTCCGCTCTCAGCCACCCTGCTAGTGATGATGCCCGTTCCATGCAGCCCCATGTAGAGTGAGCCCCGCAGCTCCCACAGCACCAGCTGCTCCAACCCCGGGGGGCAGCCTGCAACCAACACCCCCCGCGCCCCTGCCCGCAGGAGCGGCACCACCCCTGCCTCCTGGTCCTCACTTACCTAGTTGAGATGGTGAAAGTTGGGGAGCAGGGAGAGGTGCAAAGTTCCTGCCAACTCACCTTCGCTGCAGACAACTTGCCTTTGTCTTTTGGCACACTCAGCAGCAATTCCTATTGGCTTTCAAAAGGCTTTTGAAAGCCAATAGAGGGAGTAGCACAGCTTGTGCAAAAGGTTTTTCTGTGTGTGTGCAAAAAAAAGGTTCTGGAACACCGTTCTGAGCGTTCTATGAGAAAAAAAGCCCTGCTGCTTACCAAAACGGAAGTAGTATCCACACGATAATCTAATATAAATGCCTTCTTCAGACCAAGATCTACCAGATGTAATAAACTAGAAATTCTATCATCCCAAGATAGAGGTGTGAGCATTACACACCTGAAATTGGAAGTATGTTCTTTGTGCCCATAAGAAGTTTCATTTAATCATGGATGGCTGTACAAATCGAATATACAATAAATATAATATTAGAGAACATTATTGTTCAAAAACAGAAAAGCTGAATTAACATGGTTGCAAAAAGGAGGAAGAAAACTAACTAAAAATTGATAGATTGCTTTGTGTCTTTTGCCTAACTTTGCACTCATTTCTCTTTACATGAGTTAACAGTTTTACAGCCTCTCACTCTTTTAACTATACAATTCAGGCAGCCCAAATCACTCTCACGCACATTACTATAAAAAGCAAATGAGAATAGCTTCAGGGATGAGAAGGGAGATAAAAATCAATAATATATTAACGCCAAAAATCTTTTTCCAGATTATCCCGCAGCAAAACGTCTGTTGAAAAAGGATCAAAGTGAGAAAAGAGAATAGTTTTCTACCAAAGTCAAAACTGCAATTCATTAAAGTTTTTTTCCCCCCCATTAGAATAATTTTCTGGGAATAAAAAAGAGTATTTGAAGATGCCTGATTTAGTGAAGCAGGTCTGAGCACAGTTACTATCTTGATGGTAGACTGAGAGCTCCATGGCTCTATAAGGAATTAAAACAATACAAATAAATACAATTAAAATAGAATTAAATTAAGACTAGCCCACAATTAAAACAAATTAAAATTTAAAATTAAATTAAAACCCCCTCAGTCCAGGCCAGAAAGATCAAATAACCAAGTTTTCAGGTCCCAGTGAAACGAGCGAAGGTTAATGCATGTCTGTGTACAACTTTGATCATATGTACGGTATATGCATGATACATATACAGTGTTCTATATTTGGCATAATGTTAGCCTTGCAGGCAAGAAACAAGTGACATGGTCTTTTAAAAACCATTGTGACTGCTGTCATGTCCTTTAGTGAGCAAACTCAATATTGTTGCTTGATAAGAGCAGCTGCTGAGTGTTGACTAGATACTGAATGAATCTGGGCAACTGCACTTCAGGGAAGGTGTTTTGGATTTCAATAGCAGAAGTGCAACAGATTGCACAAATACCAAAATCCCAAGTGATGCTTTTCTCACATTGGTCAAAGATTCCTTCACAGAATCAGCATTTATGGGTGAACATTGCAAAAATGTCTGCATTCGGTGTTCTTGGACAGAAGAGGATTTACAACAAGAGCATTGATTTTAATGGTCTTCGCCTGTTAAGGAAGATAAGGCAAAATACTGTAAAGGCAAATTTTATGTTGCAAAATTTTCTTTTCCTTGTGAAGGTCTACCATAGGGTCAGTATATGAATGTCCTGCTGGATCACATCAAAGGCCCACCCAGTCTGGCATCCTTTTCCCCCAGTGGCCAACCAGATGCTTACAGGAAGCTTATAAAATGTTTTCCCACTAGAAACTTTTCAGCTGGTGTTAAGAGTTATATTACTACTGACGTTGAAGATATCTTATAGATATTTGTGATATGCTCTCTTAACTAGTAAATTTGTTGCAGTAACTGAAAGTGAAATCGTCTGTCAAATAGTAATAGTACAGTAATAGGTTTTAAGGACATTTGTATTATAAATGTTCTCATAAAATAGGCATTTGGGTGTATTTACAGTCATGGTCGAAATTGTTGGCACCCCAGAAATTTTTCCAGAAAATCAAGTATTTCTCACAGAAAAGTATTGCAGGAACACATGTTTTGTTATACACAGGTTTATTCCCTTTGTATGTATTGGAACACAACAAAAAAGGGAGGAAAAAAAGCAAATTGGACATAATGTCAAACAAAACTCCAAAAATGGGCCGGACAAAATTATTGGCACCCTTTCAAAATTGTGGGGAAACAAGATCGTATCAAGCATGTGATGCTCCTTTAAACTCACCTGGGGCAAGTAACAGGTGTGGGCAATATAAAAATCACACCTGAAAGCAGATAAAAAGGAGAGAAGTTCACTTAGTCTTTCCATTGTGTGTCTGTGTGTGCCACACTAAGCATGGACAACAGAAAGAGGAGAAGAGAACTGTCTGAGGACTTGAGAACCAAAATTGTGGACAAATATCAACAATCTAAAGGTTACAAGTCCATCTCCAGAGATCTAGCTTTGCCTTTGTCCACAGTGCACAACATTATCAAGAAGTTTGCAACCCATGGCACTGTAGCGAATCTTCCTGGTTGTGGACAGAAGAGAAAAATTGATGAAAGGTTGCAACGCAGGATAGTCCGGATGGTGGATAAGCAGCCCCAAACAAGTTCCAAAGAAATGCAAGCTGTCCTGCAGGCTCAGGGAGCATCAGTGTCGGTGCGAACTATCCGTCAACATTTAAATGACATGAAACGCTATGGCAGGAGACCCAGGAGGACCCCACTGCTGACACAGAGACATAAAAAAGCAAGATTACAGTTTGCCAAAATGTACTTGAGTAAGCCAAAATCCTTCTGGGAAAACGTCTTGTGGACAGATGAGACCAAAATAGAGCTTTTTGGTAAAGCACATCATTTTACTGTTTACTGAAAACGAAATGAGACCTACAAAGAAAAGAACACAGTACCTACAGTGAAATATGGTGGAGGTTCAATTATGTTTTGGGGTTGTTTTGCTACCTCTGGCACTGGGTGCCTTGAATGTGTGCAAGGCATCATGAAATCTGAGGATTACCAAAGGATTTTGGGTCGCACTGTAGAGCCCAGTGTCAGAAAGCTGGCTTTGCATCCGAGATCTTGGGTCTTCCAACAGGCCAATGACCCCAAACATACATCAAAAAGCACCCAGAAATGGATGGCAAGAAAGCGCTGGAGAGTTCTGAAGTGGCCAGCAATGAGTCCAGATCTGAATCCCAATGAACACCTGTGGAGAGATCTTAAAATTGCTGTTGGGAAAAGGCGCCCTTCCAATAAGAGAGACCTGGAGCAGTTTGCAAAGGAAGAGTGGTCCAAAATTCTGGGTGAGAGGTGTAAGAAACTTATTGATGGTTATAGGAAGCGACTGATTTCAGTTATTTTTTCCAAAGGGTGTGCAACTAAATATTAAGTTAAGGGTGCCAATAATTTTGTCCGGCCCATTTTTGGAGTTTTGTTTGACATTATGTCCAATTTGCTTTTTTTTCCTCCCTTTTTTTGTTGTGTTCCAATACACACAAAGGGAATAAACCTGTGTATAGCAAAACATGTGTTCCTGCAATACTTTTCTGTGAGAAATATTTGATTTTCTGGAAAAATTTCTGGGGTGCCAACAATTTCGGCCATGACTGTATATACCTCTTATTTTTAATGTCCAAGAAATTAATGTTTATATGAAGTGTTTCATTTGAAATTGGGTAAAACCTGCCAAGGAATACTTTGATGTGCAAAGATAGCTTGAGTTCTTTCCTCAAACCTATCTTTCAGAAACAGCTGGTTTGTTTTCAATGGGAAGCAAAAGTATGATTGCAACATTGTAGCTCATAACATGAAATTAAAATAATGTACAGAAGTAGAATCTGCTTGATGTTGGATCAACCGAGCATAAATGCTAGATGTTATAGGTCAAACAACATTGCCTGACAGCCTTCAGAGGAAGCCTCACTATTTAATAATAATAATAATAAGTTGGAAGGGACCTTGGAGGTCATCTAGTACAACCCCCTGCTCAGGCAGGAAACCTTATACCATTTCAGGCAAATGGCTGTCCAGTCTCTTCTTAAAAAACCTCCAGTGTTGGAGCATTCACCACCTCTGGAGGCAGGTTGTTCCACTGGTTATTTGTTCTAACTGTCAGGATTTATTTTATGGATTTTATTTCTTTAATCTATTTCTAGAGTCACATGGGCCTTACCTGGAATAATTCCAGGGAGAATTTAGGGTTTCTGAGCATCCTTCAGTTTGTGCCATGAATGTAAGTTTTAAAAAATGGGTTCAAGGACCAGCTTAATTCTGTTTTGGATTTCAACGGTCCATCTAACTTAGTTCTTCCTAGTCCAGGGGTAGGCAACCTCGGCTCTTTTATGACTCATGGACTTCAACTCCCAGAATTCCTGAGTCAGCTGACTCAGGAATTCTGGGAGTTGAAGTCCATGAGTCATAAAAGAGCCGAGGTTGCCTACCCCTGGACTAGTCCAATCTCTGTAGAGGACACAGCTAGTCATCTTTTGTAATTCTACTGATATAATTGCCAACAAAAGCACAGTATGGCTTGGTGTTAATAATGGTAGCCATTCTTCTGCTAAGAAATATTGCATGAGCTTTACAAAGTATAAAGAACAATAATAAGTAAAGAATAAACACATAACAAATGCAATCATCTTATTGGACACTTGTGCTGTTTGGTTCCACTTTATTTCTCAGGATGCTGCTGTTTCCCTGAAATCTTTTTTTAATAGCCTTTTGTCTCACTTCTCTGTTCAAATTTGTTCATCTAATTTCTTTTGCCACTGAGGAACGCATCAGCATTCTGATACAGTAGATCACTTGATAGCATGAATGGCAGTGAAAATCCACTGCCAAAGGGTGTATCCCTGTTCGCAGAGATTTACAGGCCGTAATTTGGTGTATGTTTATGCATTTGGGCATTTGATCCAGATCAAGTGGCATTTGGCTCCAAAATGTTTGCCCAACCCTATACCAAGAGATATAGTATCACATATTTCCTCCAACATCATTAATATTTATTTAGATTTCTATTGCTGCGTGCTCGCACATGGCAACTCAAGGCAGCTGACATAAATAAAAAACACCCTATAAAAACTAAAATAATAACGAGGAAGAATGAAATGATATAATAACCTTCCACCCTCCATCCCGGTGACAACACACATTAAACAAGCCATTTGCTGGGCTCTATCCCACTCTGGGTTCCCCAGGCCTGCTGGCAGAACCAAGTCTTCAGCACCTTCCGGAAGTGGGAGCCAGTCTAAACTTTGAGGGAATGATGTTCCAGAGGGAGGGAGCCACCACAGAAAAGGCCCTGCCAGATGCATCTCCTTAGGGGATGGCACCTGAAACACTCCTTGCCTCCCTGCTCCCCAGGTAGATGTGACCGGCAAGAGATGGTCTTGGGGACTTATTTGATAAGATTCATTCTGATTTTCATTGGGCAAAAAGAAAATTCTACATCTCTCCAATATGGATTATCATGATGTTTCTGTCAAAATCAGTTGCTAATTCCCTTTTCCTTACAGAAATATATTTATAGAATCACTGATAAAAATCCTAAAAGATATATTAAGTATGTAAAATACTTGCAGAGTTTTTGCTATATCCGGTAAAGTTTTAAATCTTAAGATTGTTTCTTTATACTCTATCTGGGATAAAGGAAATGCACTGCCAACTAGTTTCATGCTTTCCAATAAACTATTATTTATGGAATTACAGATTATAGAATAACATAATTGGTTGGATTTGCATGACACATGAAGTCCAAACAAGATACTGTATTAGAGTTAGCACAATGTGGGAAATCCACCATCCAACAAGATTTTTAGGGACAGACAAAATATTTTCCGTCCGACCAATATACTGAACTCCTTGGGTCAATTTAACCTAGGATTTCAGTGATAGTCCTAATTATGCACCTTTTTATCTCATCATACAATATATGTACAAATAATAAAAGTGGGGATTTTGAAATTTTTAATAGATCTTATATCAGAAGAAATGAATTTCAAAATACAAATTAAAGTTCAATCCCTAATAATAAGCTTTTACTTTTGAATACCCCTTATGGATTACTGCCTTGTCGTGGCGAAGGGGCTTGTGTAATTCAATGAAGCTATGAGCTATGCCATGCAGGGCCACCCAGGATGGACAGGTCATAGCAGAGAGTTCTGACAAAACGTGATCCACTGGAGACGGAAATGGCAAACCACTCCAGTATCTTTGCCATGAAAACCCTATGGACAGTACCAAAAGGCAAAACAATATGACGCTGGAAGATGAGCCCCTCAGGTCGGAAGGCGTCCAATATGCTACTGGGGAAGAGCAGAGGGCTAGTACTAGTAGCGCCAGAAAGAATGAAGCGACTGGGCCAAAGCCGAAAGGACGCTCAGCTGTGGATGTGTCTGGTGGTGAAAGGAAAGTCCAATGCTGTAAAGATTTTTTCTCCATAGGAACCTGGAATGTAAGATCCATGAATCAAGGAAAGCTGGACGTGGTCAAACAAGAGATGACAAGACTGAACATCGACATCTTAGGAATCAGCGAACTAAAATGGACAGGAATGGGTGAATTTAATTCAGATGACCATCAGGTATACTACTGTGAGCAAGAATCCCTCAGAAGAAATGGAGTAGCCTTCATAGTCAATAAAAGAGTAGGAAAAGCAATACTGGGATACAATCCTCAAAATTACAGAATGATCTCAGTTCAAATCCAAGGCAAACCATTCAATATCACAGTAATCCAAGTCTATACCCCAACCACCAGTGCTGAAGAGGATGAAATTGACCAGTTCTATGAAGCCCTACAGCACCTTATAGAACTAACACCAAAAAATGATATCCTTATCATCATGGGGATTGGAATGCTAAAGTAGGAAGCCAAAAGATAACAGGAATAACAGGCACGTTTGGCCCTGGAGTACAAAATGAAGCAGGCCACAGGCTGATACAATTTTGTCAAGAGAATACGATGGTCATAGCAAACACTCTTTTCCAACAACCCAAGAGACGGCTGTACACATGGACATCACCAGACGGTCAACACAGAAATCAGATTGACTATGTGCTCTGCAGCCAAAGATGGAAAAGCTCTATACAGTCAGTAAAAACAAGACCGGGAGCTGACTGTGGCTCAGACCGTGAGCTTCTCGTTGCAAAGTTTAGGCTTAAACTGAAGAAAGTAGGGGAAAGCACTAGGCCACTCAGGTATGAATTAAATCATATCCTGTTGAATATACAGTAGAGGTGACAAATAGATTTAAGGAATTAGATCTGATAGACAGAGTGCCTGAAGAACTATGGACCGAGGTTTGTACAAGAGGTAGCAACTAAAACCATCCCAAAGAAAAAGAAATGCAAGAAAGCAAAATGGCTGTCTGAGGAAGCTTTGCAAATAGCTGAGGAAAGGAGGGAAGCGAAAGGCAAGGGAGAAAAAAAAAGATACACCCAATTGAATGCAGAATTCCAGAGAATATCTAGAAGAAATCAGAATGCCTTCTTAAATGAACAGTGCAAAGAAATAGAAGAAAACAATAGAATAGGGAGGACCAGAGATCTCTTCAAAAAAATTGGAAAGAGCTTAAATGGACTCCAGAAGATGGTAGAGGACAGGAAGGCCTGGAGGAACGTTGTCCATGGGGTCGCGATGGGTCGGACATGACTTTGCAGCTAACAACAACAACAACTTTTGAATTACATTAATTTAAATTTTGAGACAAGTGTATGAACATTATTCATTGATTCAAATGCATTTATCCATAAAGACATAGAAATTAGGTCGTACTGTGGAGTATGAACAAAAGTATTGTTGCTTTCAAACCACGGTTACTGCACAACATAATCTATGAAAATGGTCAATAGTGGTTTAATTAATCATCACTAAGCATGACTGAATGTTTCAATCAGATAACCTACAAACCCAGAGAACTCTTACTGCAAATGTACTGTATATATTATGAATGTTAATGATATAGAGTATCATACCAAAGCTGTGTTCATACAGTGTTCAAAGTAGCTTGTTTACTTTTGATTTTTGCATAAAAGAAGCCAATGATGTCCCGTATAATACCATGATTTAATATGATATGCAAAGCCAAATAGACCAATATTGGTCTGAACAAATCCGACATTGCATTATCTCAGAATCCAAATGATTATTTAAAACATGTAAAACATGTATATCCCCTCATATCAAACTCTTGGAAATTCCCAAATTATTCAAAGTAGGAATGTTGAGAACCAGTATTTGCTCAAGTGATAAGGTGAGATTGGACCAGATTTCAAAATCTAAAGGCACAGAAAAAAAACTTGACTAGCCAGATGCAAAAGGGGGCAGACTTTTGAATCTTTTCAAAATTGTATTGTTGTTGTTAGCTGCGAAGTCGGGTCTGACCCATCGTGACCCCATGGACAACGTTCCTCCAGGCCTTCCTGTCCTCTACCATCTTCTGGAGTCCATTTAAGCTCACGCCTACTGCTTCAGTGACTCCATCCAGCCACCTCATTCTCTTTCATCCCCTTCTTCTCTTGCCCTCAATCTTTCCCAGCATTAGGCTCTTCTCCAGTGAGTCCTTCCTTCTCATTAGGTGGCCAAAGTATTTGAGTTTCAACTTCAGGATCTGGCCTTCTAAAGAGCAGTCAGGGTTGATCTCCTCTAGGACTGACCGGTTTGATCGCCTTGCAGTCCAAGGGACTCATAGGAGTCTTCTCCAGCACCATAGTTCAAAAGCTTCAATTCTTTGGTGCTCAGCCTTTCTTATGGTCCGAATTTCACACCCATACATTGCAACATAATTGTATAGAAGTGGGAAATTTTGGCAGATGTAGTTTATCTTGTGGGAGTGAAAAATATCACTTCAGCTACAGCAAAATGCTCTCTTGCTCACAGCTACTCAAAGTAGAGGAATGAGTCTCACATTCTTACTGCTGAGTTTAGAAGAAAAAGAGTGCTGATAAAGGATATAGGAGTGGCTGATGAAAATCAAAGAAATGCTGTGGAAAGAAATGGAAATTTGATGCAATTATAATAGCAATTGACTTAAGAAAGGATGAGTGAATTGCATTAATAATAAATCACTGAACTGTCATCAGAGCAACATAATTGGCTTGTAAGAAACTGTTGCTGAAAACTTGGAATGGATCAACTACAACAGTACAAACAAGCAAAGGATGCATTCGCGTGTCATGCATATCTATGTCCAAGAAGTCCGTCATGGTTTATTCAACTAACCCAGTTTCCTATATTTGTTTCAGACATGGAATTGTAAACTACCCAGATGGGCTCCATTTGTTCTATAAAGTGTGGTTGTCTGCTTTGTGATGCCGGGTGTCAATCAAACACAGCTAGAATGAATAGTATTACATAATTAGTATCTATTGATAAAGATCCTTGATCCTACTGCTTTTAAGATTTTGTGCAATTGGAAAGGGTGGAGGGGAAGGGGAGAGATCCAGGAAAATACCAATCATCCTGCTCAGGCACCTGAAGCCAGATGACAATCTAAAGCATACACCCATCATTCCTTAAGAATTCTCTGCAAACAAATATGCCACAGGCATGAATGGGCATGAGGAGGCTGTACCGAATCCAAGTTGCAATTATTAGCTGCCATGTTTGGAAAGGAAATGAGAGAGACTTTGCCACTCATTTTAATATGATATATAATAGGATTTACACCAGGAGTTTCAGTACGGCATTGTCAAAAAAAGTCAGCCCTAGGTATAGCTTCAATGCCATCATCATGGCACCATCTTGACTTTTTTGACTATATTCCATGAATACCTCTGATTTACACTGATTGGTTATCCCAGACAAATGTTGCATATTACTTTAAAATAGTAAGATAAGCCCTTATTTCTGCCAGAGATGGAGAGCACCTGGCCCATCACTGTTGGCCTTCCTCAAGGTCAGTGGTAGGCAACCTTGCCTCTTTTATGACTTGTGTACTTCAACTCTCAGAATTCCTGGTTCAAAAAACAGAAAGATAGGTTGGGTGTTGCTGGGCCTTGGAGCAGGCTAAGTCTTGCAAATCCTTGCTTGCTGGATGGGAAGGGCTGCACGTACCCGGAGGGGCGAGAAACAGACTACAGGGTGCCTCAGAGGATGGGGTAGCCTTGGGAGGCCTGGGGCAGGTGACTCTGGGTCTATGTAGGCCTCCCACCTGAGGCACCCTGTGCTTCATTTAACTATCCTCATGTTCATTTACCAGCTGCATCAGGGAGAACAGGGGATGCAGTTGTTAAGGGAGGCTATTTTGCTGAATGGCTGTTATGATCATAATGGGCAGGCTCCAGTATAGTTGTATCTCCAGGACTATCTATACTCAGTTTTTTTTTCCAGATAGAAGCACAATTAATAAATTAATATATATGCACTATGCAGACTAATGCATCTTTATTGAAAAAAAATCAATAAATCAGTAATGATGCTTCAATAAAGTGTCAGTCAAAACTACAGAATGAGTGTGGGTATGTATCAAAATTTACAGATTTATTAAAAAGTGACTTCATTTTCAATATATCTTTTCTGCTTTGGCCTAACAAACTCACTCTGTGTTAAAGTTCCATGTTCCCATTTCTAGTTGAATCTTAACAGTACTTCCTGGTTAACACCTTACAAATGCTATTTGCTAACTTCATTTACTACAAGCCTCAGGTGTTAATGTTAGTATTTATACACTGCTTAAGTCCAAATGGAAGCAAGATGGTTTATAGTTTATGTAATCAAGTATATAATAGTATAATAACATAATAAAAATATAAAGCAATATAACCATATAGTAGAACAGAGTTCAACATTAACAACTGTGGACTCAAAAGCCCTCTGGATAAGCCAAGTTTTTACAACTTTCTAGGAAGCCATGACATTATATGTTTGTAATTTACTCATGTTATTTTTATTAGTAGCTTCCAGTCTTAATGCTTCCTGAGAAAATCTATACTTACTACTATAATATTGATCTCAGTTCTCCTGTAAATATGCCAAGTATTTAAATGTTTATTCTTAGATCTGGCCAGTATTACAAATCTAGATTTAACTGATAAAGCTAACTGATTAATCTAGATTTAGGACTGATAAAGCTAGTCCAAATTATTTTATCCCCGAGCAGTGAGTGTAGTGAGATGCAAAGATCTCTCTCTTTTGTACATGTCTACTATATGGATCATATTCACTGAAAAATTCCTTGGAATGGGACACAGCACATCCCTATAATGTATGTTGTCACAAATGCTTCTATGAATACTTTTCCTTCAGAGTACACGTGCACAGGATCAGCATGCATACTTTCAAGACTCATGCTTGCGCAAGTCATTCTTCCCTCTAAAAACAACATGAAAAGAATTCCTACATGGCTGGGAAGTGGATAAGCAAGTACAAACTGAATTGCTCTCTTTTGGATGTTCAAATATTGGTGTATCTGAATTTGGCTCAAAACTAGCATGTCCAAACTCCTCAGAAATCAGTTTCATCATGAAATAAATTTCTGGTGTTTGAATTGAAGTATGTTTGATTGAAAGGGACTTTGAAGTTCATGTAGTTTAATCCCCTGCCCCATCCAGAAATCTGCTACTACAACAGGCCCAACTGCAGCAGATGGTCATATCACCTCTATTTAAGCATCTCTAGAGAAAGAGACACCATTTTCTCCTGTGGTTGTCTGTTCCAACTATTGAACGGATTGTAGGGCTGGAATGGTTTTCCTGATGTCCAGTCAAAATGTACTTCATTGTAATTTAAACTCATTGTTTCCTGTCCTGTGGAACAGCTGTGAACAATTCTTCTCTGACCTCTACGTGACAATCCATCAGATATTGCAAGGTAATTCTATTGACTCCCCTACAATTATCTCCTTTCCAGGCTAAACAAACCCAAGGTCTTTAATCACTTTTCATAAGTTCCTTCTACATCCTCTACCATTATTTTACCAGAACTTGTTCCAGTTTATCAATATTGTTCAGAACTGTAAGCAATATTTTAGCTGAGGTCTGGCCAATTCAAAATAGATCCATGTTGATTTTTGATCTTGATAGTATACATCTGTTAATGCAGATTAGGATTGTATTTGTCTATGAGCTTTCTGCACACTGTTGGCTCATGCTCAGCAAGTTCCTTTCTGTGTGTGATACTGCCTTATATGTTCTCTCCTCACTCCTTTTATTTTTTGCATCAAATGAAGAATTTTGTATTTGTCCTTGTTGAATTTAATATTGCTGGTTTCAGCTTATTGTTCCAGCCCAATGTTCTTTAAGGTGTTTGCTGTCCTCACCTGTTGGGAAGCTGCCAGCCAGGCAAGGAGGAGGGATCAAGTAGAGAATTAGCCTTGAGTTATTGTGCAGCCACAAGAGACCTAGGGCTACTCCCAGTGGTGGGATTCAAATATGTGAACAACTGGTTCTCTGTGTGGATGCTGCTTCCGGAAGTCCATTCTGGGCCTGGGCAACAAAAAAAATTAGCTACCGGTTCTGCCGAAGTGGTGCGAACCGGCTGAATCCCACCACTGGCTATCCCCCCTGCCCTATATTCCATGGGACCTTACATGTTTGTTTCCAAGAGAAGGCAAGCAATCTGGGGATATTCCTGTATTATAGGGAGATCACAATAAAGTAGCTACTTTGAACCCTACAGGTGGGGACTTGGTTGCTTGTGCCTGACACCTTCTCACTTTTGTCATCAGCAAATATGGTATTTGGTATATGGTATTTATAATATGGTATTTTAAATCATTTTTAATCATCATATTTTCTATCTGTTTTGCCAAGCTCTTTAGGTATATGTTCAACAGCAAAAGGTCCAAAATAAATCTTTCTGCAGACAGTGGGATATATTCCATGATACCATGCATAGCGCTTGACCAAATATTGTTATATGTCAATCAGAATGCATCATCATTAGTAATGTCCTTGCATTTTACTTGAAATGGACCATGTCTAAATTGTATTGATTGGAACTGGAGTACCGGTTGTAAATGATTTCCTGTTGCTTTTTTCTTGATAAGCTGCCACCTAACTTGACTATATTGTACAACAGCCGTATGCAAAATTCTGATGTCAAAGATCGCCTGTTGAATGGTTGTTTCATGATTCTCTTCATGAAATGTATGCTTGTTTTTTTTGCACCTTTTTCTTGCAGGTGACACTTGAAGGAATAAAACAAAACAAAACTGGAGATGTTAGCATGTTAGCATATATGCTGCCTTTATTTTAGCATGTCAATGTAGCTGCCTGCCTATGTCCTCAAGTAGAATTATACATGTTGATGTAGCTGATGATTCCAATCACAATACAGGCACTTCTATTCATGAAACATAGTCCCCTCTTTCTGACTTCTTTGACATCCACAAGTCTACTGAGGAACAGGCAACAACACTGTATGAAAGTCTGGATCTTGCCTCCAAAAAAAAAAAAAACAAAACAAAACAGCAGGCTGGATTAGCTACAGATCTTTGGGACTTCATCAAGCAAGAAAATATTTAATGATAAAACATGGGCTGGGTGAGCCACTTCAAATTCTTAAATTCTGATGAAACCGTAAAATAAAGAATGAATTCAGATCTGTGATACCCTACATTTATTACAGTAAATGAGCAAATTAATAAAAATGTAGAAGTAATTATAATATTTTCACCAAGCAATCAAAGTTTAAGTTTCAAAGCCAAATATTGTCTTTCCATGTAAATTCCATGTAAAAGTTGTATTGAAAAAATGCTATTAGATTTGAAAGAAAATACAAAACAGACAAGGAATGAACTACTGACAATTCTTAATTACGAATTGAGGAAAACAGTTTTTCTACAGTAGTCCTTGACTTACAACCACAATTCAGCCCAAAATTTCCCCTGCTAAGCAAGACAATTAAATGAACCTTCCGGTTATTAAGTGAATTTGGCTTCCCCCATTGACTTTGCTTATGGGAAGCTGGCTGGGAAGGCTAGAAATGGTGCTTACACGACTCCGAGATACTGCTACTGTCATAAATACATGCCAGTTGCCAAGAATCTGAATTTTGATCACATGGCCATGGGGATGCTACAACTGGTCATAAATCACTTTTTTCAGTGCCATTATAACTGAACGAATGGTTATAAGTCAAGGACTATCTCTGTAAGGCTGATCCTGTTCTTAGTGGTTTGATGATCTGGGAGGGGGCTCGCCAACTATTGTCCCCCTGTCATGGTCCAATCATCACCTCCTGCGGTTGTTCTTCCACTATGCCACCCCCCGCTGCTGGCCTGCGGAACCGACCAGGTGGTTCCGCCCCAGGTGCCTAATGGATCTGGAACGGTTCCAGACAGCGCTTGGGTCTATACCTATCTCCCTCGCTCACAGCCCGGCCGACACCTTGGTGGATGCCTGGGAAAGGGCTGCCACCGAGGCGGTCGACCGTGTTGTACCCTTGCGACCCCTGACCCGGCGCAGATCCCGGTGGACTCCATGGTTTTCTGTGGAGCTCCTGGAGATGAAGCGTCGGAGATGAGGTCTAGAGAGCTGTTGGAGATCCAGCCAGTCTGAGTCTGACCGGTTGCAGTTAAGAACCTTTACGAGGTCTTATCTCGCAGCGATGTGGACAGCGAAGTCTAATTACTTCGCTGCCCTCATCGCGTCTGCAGATAATCACTCGGCCGCTCTGTTTAGGGTGACTTGCTCCCTCCTTAATCAGGAGGTGAAGGAGGAGCCCTTGCAGGGGTGAGCCGAGGAGTTTAGCTATCATCTGATGGACAAAATCGCTCAGATTCGAGCCGGGTTGGATTCTGACTGGGCAGAGGAGGAGGACGGGGAGAAATCGAGCGGTTTAGAGAATGTTACCTGGAGTGAATTCGATCCTGTGACCCCAGATGAGGTGGACAGGATCATGAGGAGACTGAGTTTTGCCACGTGTTTATTGGACCCGTGCTCCTCCTGGCTGGTATATGCAGCCCGGGAGGAGACACGAGGCTGGTTCCAGGCAGTAATAACTGCTTCTTTGAGGGAGGGTACCTTCCCTGCTGCCTTGAAGGAGGCAGTGGTGAGGCCCCTCCTCAAGAAGCCTGCCCTGGACCCGGCTATTTTGAACAACTATCGTCCGGTCTCCAACCTTCACTTTCTTGCGAAGGTGGTTGAGAGTGTGGTGGCACTTCAGCTCCCTCTGTTCCTGGAGGAAACTGATTATCTGGACCCATACCAATCGGGCTTTAGGACCGGGTACAGCATGGAGACGGCATTGGTTGCACTGGTGAATTATCTCTGCTGGGCTTGGGACAGGGGTTGTTCCTCTGTCCTAGTCCTATTAGACCTCTCAGCGGCTTTTGATACCATCGACCATGGTATCCTACTGCGGCGTCTCAGGGGGTTGGGAGTGGGGGGCACTGTTTTACAGTGGTTCTCCTCCTACCTCCTGGGCCGCTCGCAGTCGGTGTTGACGGGAGGGCAGAGGTCCGCCCTGAGGCCTCTCGTTTGTGGAGTTCCTCAGGGGTCGGTCCTCTCTCCCCTCTTGTTCAACATTTATATGAAGCCTCTGGGTGAGCTCATTCATGGTTTTGGGGTGGGGTTTTTCTTTCCACCCCAAACCAACCCAGTGATGCACTCGACATGATGTCCCGTTGCCTGGAGGCGGTCCGGGTTTGGATGGGGAGAAACAGGCTTTGTCTCAATCCTGCCAAGACTGAGTGGCTGTGCATACCGGCATCTCAGACTAACCAATCTTTTCCATCGTTAACTATGTGGGGTGAGGTGTTACCCCCCGTTGATAGGGTCCGCAACTTGGGCGTCCTCCTGGATTCATGGCTCAGTTTGGAAGTTCATATAGGAGCCGTGGCCAGGGGGGCTTTTGCCCAGGTTCGCCTGGTGTGCCAGTTACGGCCCTATCTGGACCGAGATGCCCTACGCACAGTCACCCATGCGCTCGTGACCTCCCGGCTAGACTACTGCAATGCTCTCTACATGGGGCTGCCCCTGAGGACCACTTGGAGGCTTCAGCTGGTGCAGAATGCAGCCGTGCGAGTTGTGATGGGAGTCTCCCGATACTCCCATGTAACACCTCTTCTCCGCGAGCTGCATTGGTTTCCAGTTGCCCTCCGGGTGAGATTCAAGGTGCTGGTAATGACCTATAAAGCTCTCAATGGCTTGGGTCCGGATTATCTAAGGGAGCACCTGCTGCCAGCGTCAATTTCCCATCGTCCTGTGCGCTCCCTCAGGGAGGGCCTCCTCAGGGTACCACCGGTCAAGGATTGCCGACGAGTGATCCCCAGGGGGAGGGCATTCTCTGTGGGCACGCCTGCCCTATGGAATCAACTGCCAACGGAACTCCGGATTGCCCCCGACCTTCGTTCATTTCGCCGGGACCTAAAAACCTGGCTCTTTGAGCTATCTGGTCTGGACTGAGGGGTTTAATGTTTTTAAATTGTGATTTTAATTTTTGCGGCTAGACTTAATTTAATTTAATTTTAATTTTATATTGTATTGTTTTTACATTTTGCCTTGTAAACCGCCCTGAGTCCTTTGGGAGTAGGGCGGTATATAAACCGAAATTATTATTATTATTATTATTATTATTATTAATAATAATAATAATAATAATAATAATAATAATAATAATAATAATAATAATCCAGTTCAGTTTTACTGGTGAGTCAAATAGTACTTGGTCACACACTAACTGAGGTAAACAGTTGAAGTGTAGCACACTCACCAAATCTCAGCATAGTACTGGCAAGGCTTCGTTAAATCACAGTCCTTTTCTACATTGATAGAGACAGCAGCAGGCAAGGATTGATTAGTGTTGCCAATCACTCTAACTGGAAGCATGTTGTGTGAAGGGTCCTTGGTACAAACAGCACTCCTTACTAGCACTGATGTTACCTAGTTTGGGTAATGAAATGTCTATAGACTAAGCTCTATTCCTATAATGTTGGAATAGGGTATTTATTCCAGTAAGAGCAGAGACCTTTACTGTTCTTTCCTGAAGATTTCCCATCAAAGAAGACAAATACTGCTAATTCACAGTTTAACATATGAAGAAGATTAAGCAATCTAATTTGACCTTGGCTTGCTTTAACAGATTCCACCTAAAGCTTAAATTGTTCCCAGAAGGGTTACTAAACTCCATTTCTTTTACTCTCTAAAGTAAAATCCTGTGTGTTATTACTAGTATGCAATAAAATATTCTCATTTCAAAAACATACAAGCATGGTTAATTGAGGCTTTACTAAATAATGATTTTAAAATCATAAATTACAAAGTAGCTTTACTGTTTTGATACACTTATATGCAAATTAACTGCCTGCAGATACTCAACCACTAATCATATTCTTTTGTCTTTGTTTTTAATGCTTTTCTTTGTAATGCTGGTCTGTGACTAATAAAAGCCGGTTGAACATAAATTGCAAAAATCAGAATTTTTAAACCAATTCGCCGTTTCTCGTACAGTGTCTACATGAAAATACATTATTTTCCATTTTTAACGTTTGCATTCTAATTAAAAAAAAATAGTGAAGCTAAGCATGATGGGAAACTTTGAATTTCTTTTAGCAGTAACCGATTGATAATAATTCCCGAAGCCACCAGTAGTCCTCTACTGGCGTCGCACTTTCATTGCACGCCGTGCAACGCAGGGGGAAGGGGGGAAAAAAGCATCAGGTGACAACAACCCGTAAGTACCACTTTCCCCTTGCACATTAGCCTTCGCCTTCTTCCTCAGGCATCATGGGAAGTGTAAGCTGCGCCGTGGTTCGAGGCGTCAGAGACTACAGAGAACTACATCTCCCAGGCAGACCCGAAGGAGGAGCAGCGTTGACGCAGGCGTGGTGGAGTGCGGACGGAAAAAGGGGGGCGTGGTCTCGTAGTCTGTCTCTCGCTCTCTGGCGGAGAGCGAGAGAGAGGAAGAGGGAAGAAGAGTGTGGCTCTGCGCGCGTCTTTCGGGGGCGGTCGCCATTTAGCGCGGCCAGTTCCCCCTCACTCGGGAGAGGTGGCAGTGAGAGGCCCATCCCCCACTCTCCTCAAGAGTGGGAGGGAAGGACGGACGTGAAGAAGCCCCGGCGGCAAGGCAGGCCGGCAGGGCAGGCGAGGCGAGGCGCCCTTTCTGGGTGATTTCTCCGCCTTTCCTCCCACCACTCCCTCCGGCCGGGCGCTTTCGGAGCGGAGGGTGGCCTTCTTCGGGCTGCGAACGAAGCCCACAAGGAGGGGCGGCGGCGGCGGCGGCGGGCGTCCCGGCATCGCGTGAGGGAACGAACGGAAGAGGGGAAGAGATTCGGCGGCGAGGACGGGCCGGGGAGGAGCCTAAGCGAGCGGCTGAGCCGGACCTCAACGGAGGCAAGGAGCTGGGCGAGACGGAACGCGCGCGGCCGCGACTGCCACGGGCCTGCCCTTACCGCGCACCCCACCCCGCTGGTCCGGGGCCTGCCGAAGGCTCCTTCCCGGCCTCTTTCCTCCTCGTCTCCTCCGTCTCTCCCACCCCACCTTCGCTGCTGCTCCATGTCGGCCCTGCTGTTCGGCTCCCCGCTGCAGCAGGATGGATGCGGACACTGACTGGGGATCCACCCCGCCTCCGCCGGCCCAGCCCGCTCCACTACTCGCCTCGCCGTCTTCTTCGCTCCACGCCGCCCGGAGATTCCGGGAGACGCCTTTGCAGCAGCAGCAGCAGCAAGAGCCGCCGCCGCCGCCGCTTCTGCCGCCTTCCGAGCAGCTCTTGGGCGCGCTCGCCGCCTCGCCTTGAGTCAGCTGCTGCTGCGGCGGCAACTGCTGCGCGCCCTCCTGCGCCTCCCCTTCGACATCATGTCAGCTGGCGCTCCGGAGAGCGGGGCGGCGGCGGCGGCGGCGGCTCCTCGCTTCCTCGCCCCGCCGCCTCCCCCGCCCAAGAACGGCTCGAGTTCCGACAGCTCGGTTGGCGAGAAGCTGGGGGTGGCCGCTGCGGGGACCTCGTCCTCCCCGAGCGACCCAGAGGGGTCGGAAGGGGCTAATTGCCGTAGCGAAGAGTACCGCCGTCGCCGCCATACCATGGACAAGGACAGCCGCGGTGCGGCGGCCACGGAGCACCGCTTTTTCCGCCGGAGCGTCATTTGCGATTCGAATGCGACCGCTCTGGACCTTCCGCGGCTGCAGCCGGCGGCGCCTCCCTCGGCTGCTGCTGCCGCCGCCGCTGCTCGAGGGAGCATCCCGCCCGTGTTGGGCTCTCCTCCCGAGTCTGTCAACCAGGCAGCCGGCGCTTCGGTCACCTCCAGCCAGGCTCCCGCCTTGCTTCTACAGCAGCCCGCGTCTCTGCCTCCAGCCGCCGAAGCGCCGTCTGGTCCGGAGCTCTCGGTAACGAAGGAGGTTGCCCCCTTGTTAGCCAAGGAGGAAGGGATAGAAGCCACTCCGCTGCCCTCTACCAGCACGGCAGGAAGCGTTACCGCTTCGGCCCGGGATCTGCAGGAAGAGCGGAGTAAGCGGCAAGAAGATATTGAAGAGCTGGAAACCAAAGCTGTGGCTTTCTCCCCGGATGGTCGTTTTTTGAAGTTTGACATTGAGATTGGCCGAGGCTCCTTCAAGACTGTCTACAAGGGACTTGACACTGAGACCACAGTGGAGGTTGCTTGGTGTGAGCTGCAGGTACTAGAGTCGGCAGTAGTTGTTTGGTTTTTGTTTTTTTTTGATGCTGAGTTGATGGGCCTAAGAGGCAAGGGTAGCATTCCTATAAGCCATAACGTGGAAGATAATACTTTTCCAAACTGTTATATAGCTTATTTTTATCTTTGTGGTAAATGCCTTAGTAGCCATGAATGAACTCTTAAGTTGGAATTCTGTTACCGTAATTTCTTTCGGCTGACGAAAACACTTGTCAAGGGAAAGGAGTAGATTTTTAGCAGTTCCTTTTTTCTTCTGCTGTTCTGTAACTCCCCTTTTGCCTCAGATATTAAGTGACCACGTGGAGCAGGTTTGAAGGGCTATAGGAAGGAAATAGAATTGCTGAAAAACCATCTTCTCTTTTTCTGCTGATGGAAACCTGGCAGTTGAGAGAACCTAACTGAAATATTTTGGCTTGCTAACATATTGGTCTCCCTTTATTCTTTGTTAGCAAACCGAAAAATTTACATATATGTATATGTATGTATGTATGTATGTATGTATGTATGTTAAATGCTTGTTAACTATTTAGATTACCTTGCTAGGCCCCAAACATGGGACAAATCTTTATTTCCTGTTTCAGCCTAACCGAAGGCCATCGACAGGCAGTAGTCACAACAGTGACAGCTCATATTTGTGTAAATTTTTAGATCTAAAAATTTACTTACATACATACATATATATATATATATATATATATATATATATATATATATATATATATATATAATGTTTGTTAAGTATTTAGCGATCCAAAAAATTTACATACATACATATATACATACATACATATATATACATATATGTAAATTTTTTGGTTTGCTAACAAAGAATAAAGGGAGACCAATATGTTAGCAAGCCAAAATATTTACACAAATATGAGCTGCCACTGCTGTGGCTACTGCCTGTAGATGGCCTTAGGCTAGGCTGAAACAGGAAATAAGATTTGTCCTGTGTCTGGAACCAAGCAAGTGTATTCTGAATGCTTAACAAACATTTAACACACACACACACACACACACACACATATATATATATATAAAGGCTGCACAGAAATATTTAAATCAGGAGTTGGAATATGATTTTTGAGCTTTGATTTTGTTTCAAAACTATTCCCATTTAAAATAGGGCATTAAAAAAGAATTAAGGTTTTTGATGGAAGTTATTGTTCTTCCAGTAATATCACCAAGTACTCTGACTTGGCTGGGGGGAGTGACCTAGCTCTTGCCTAAGTTTTTCTATTGGGTGGACGTATGCTAATAGGATACTATATTAAGAAAGTAGACTATTTTTCAGGAAAGTGCAACTTTTTCTGGAGTGGGGAAAACCCTAGAATTAGTAGGATCTTCAATTAAACTGGAAAAACTGGCAACCTTTATAGCCGTTCATGATATGGGACTGGGTTATTTGAGGGGCTGCTTTCCCTAATTATATCTGCCCACCCTATTCTTGGCAGGTCCCAGGAGGCAAGCCTTCTCTGCTGTGGTACCCACCTTATGGAATCTCCCTCCCCCCCATACACACAAGTGAGGTTTGTTCCTCCATCCCTGCTAATGTTTCAGAAGTCCCTCAAGACCTGGCTTGTTATTAGGCTGGAGGGTCCCAGGGCACCGATGAAATTCTAAGATGGCTCCACCATTATAGTTAGTATCCACTCTCTCCTGTGCCTTTTTATTTTTAATAATGTTTGTTGTGTATGTTTAATAATGATCACTTCTATATATTTTTACTTAATTGTTGTGTGCTACCCAGAGTCACTTTTTGAAAGATGGACAGCTATATAAATTCAATAAATAAATAAATTGCCTGTACAGCTACAATTGGTTGCAAATTTGCAGGCTAAGCACACTGTATTTTTAAACCTAAATTAATCACTGTGATGGAGTTGAGATATTTGATTCAATAATAGCTTTGTGAAATTTGGGAAAGGCATAATGAATCTGTATCAAGATTTAAGGTGCAACATTTTCTGTATTATTCACTCATTTAATTGCTAACTGAAGGATATGCTACACATTTTTGTATGACCAGTGTTATAATAGTTATATACACTTATGGCTTTTTAGAAAGCATCTTGTTAATCATCATTGATTGGGTATAGAATTCTCAGGTTGGATTAAATGGTTTCAGGGTCAGTATTTGAAACAGACAGATCAAATGTGGTAGGGGGAGGGGAGAGATGGAGAGGTTAATGGATGGTGAGGATAGCTAGCAGATTATCTGTCTGATCCAAATATAGAAATTAGAATGGCTATTCACAAGTTTCTTATATTTCATTTTCCACAATTCTGTATGGAATTTGGATTGATTTCTAAGTGTTGATTTACATGTCAAGTGTTCAAGGGTCAAATAAATTAACACCTGACTTGTGGCAAAAATTTAGTCCCAAATAGGCCGTACATATTTTTATAAGTGCTTGCTTGCTCTACGGTAAGCAATATAATGGATGGTGGTTTGAGGATATGCTCTTTTTTTAGCTTTGTATATTTTTGTAATTATTTCTATGGTGTTTTTACTTATAAATTGCTAAGTCATTTAAACAGTGAGATGGGTAGTATATACATTTGATCAATGAATATAGTACTAAACAAATTGGTTATTTGAGATAGAGTTGTATGCACTAAAAATGTGCCTGATGTTTGCCATATTTGTGTTTTGTTAATCACAGTTGGAGGGTTTTTTTTAAAAGGAAGATGTCCTTTGAAGCAGGAATCAAGTACGCAAATTGGTAATTTCTGGTGGAATACAGGTAGTCCTCGACTTACAACAGTTCATTTAGTGACTGTTCAAAGTTATAACGGCATTGAAAAAGTGCCTTATGACTGCTTTTCACACTTATGACCTTTGTAGCAACCCCATGATTATGTGATCAAAATTCAGATGCTTGGCAACTGGTTCTTACTTATGACCGTTGCTGTGTTCCAAGGTCATGTGATCACCTTTTGCGACTTTCTGACAAAGTCAGTGGAGAAAAGTGAATCACTTAACAACCATGTCACTAACTTATCAACTGCAGTGATTTACTGTGGCAAGAAAAGTAAAATGGGGCAAAACTCACTTAACAAATGACTCACTTAGCAACAGAAATTTTGGGCTCAGTTGTGGTTGTATGTTGAAGATGCCAGTTGATCACAGAGTAATTGGGCTAGTTTGGGGAACATAAAAGATTGTAGCAGTTGGATATGCACCCAGTCCTAGAATCTATGCCTTGATGTACTTTTAATAACTTAGTGAAGCTACTGTTGGATCTGGTATTTCTCTTGAGTGCTTGATCATGATGTAAAAAGTTTGGATTTTAGATAAAATTATATTTCAAGGTAGATTAATGTTATGATACAACTTACATTAGTTGAAAAATAATATGGCTTATCTCTTAGGATTTGAGATTTTGTTTGAATTTTCATTTTATTTAGCAACATTAATTACTTAGTATGCATTATTAGAATTGCTGCCATACCTATGAATGAAAGTAAAAAGAGAACCGAGATTTGTTTTGTACAGCCACTACAATTTTCTATTTTGAAATATCAGTACATTTGTTCTACTTGTATTCTTACATTTGCCCCTTACCATAACATTCAGCAAGTTTTATGTTGAGGGGATGATGGAACTAACTTTTTTTCATAAAGTACTTCATAATGAGAATATCAAACTTTCAATTTTGCAAATACAATATCCTTTTCGTTGTTTTGAAAACTGTGGAAGAAGAGATAAGACTCTATCAAAGGTTTAAAATTATTTGGATATTATTTTAAAATAATATATTTTTAAAAAATAAGCTTCGAGGTGCATTTTATAGAATAGCCTAAAATGTTTTATTTATATTTTTGCATGTAAAATTGATGCAATCCTGAGACCCTCTTGAATTTTAGCAGTTTGGCAACATGCTATCCAGTTGCATCATCAATAATTGAGAAGGTTGTATCAGCTTTTTGGGGATTATGTGATATGCAAGATAGGATGCCAGCTGCAGTAGGAGAAGTACAATTGTGTAGGGCAGGTTTGAATAGCAATAAACCCATTCCAATCTGATCCTGGCCTTTTTATTAGTGGCTTGTTACCCTAGTCTGTTCCCTTTTGCCCCTCTCTCTGTTATTTTTCACAATTCACCTACAGCAACCTCTTTATTTGGTGAAATAGTGAATAATTCTTGCCTCATAAAGCAAAAAGAGAAATCTATCTCACTGTTTCATTCACTGTCTATGTATAATTTCAGGTTACTGCTGATTGCATATTATTCCTATGAAATGAAAGTGGATAAGTGATGAGGGGTTCTGTTCTGAAGTCCAAGTTACTTCTGTAGCATGGATAGCTTCTGAGTGGGCACTTACAACCCCACTCAGTTTTGTACATTAACCATAATCCATTTGAAGTGGGCTATAACCAATTTGAATAAATACCACCATAACTCCTGCCCCCTCCCTTCCCTCTTGAGTACTTTTCTCTTTGCAGTCTTGTTGCACTAAAATCATACAGAATTGCTGCTTGTAGGTTAAGGAATCATGAGTGGTGCAAGTAAGCTAGTATCCTCTACGTCCCGTCATTCACATGGTTTACTTTTGTAGCCAAGTTGTACAGGAAACAGGTAAGAGTCCCTTTGCATCACAGCTGAAGATACCAGGAGGAAGACCACATGTATTTCTGGAAGATTATCTTATAAATGGCTTTATTTTAAATGTGGAAATCTGTTGAAGTATGAAGTGAATCTTTCACATTAGAAGTATTATTATTTGAATAATTTCAGTTCAATGTCTTTGTTTCACCCAAATATTCTTATCTGGCTTATCTTTTGGAATACAATTGTAGGTTATACCGTTTAAAAACTAAAATGGTCTTCAAGCCAAGAATATTGTGTAGCACTGATTTTTTAAAGATAATGCCATATAGAAGTAGCTTATAAAAACTTGCAACTGTAGTTAAATCTAATACTATACTTTTGTTAAAGATGGCAGTTTCTGCTGATGAAAGTGAGAACAGGTATGCCACACAGCTATGCATACAGTTTCTGAATATAACCTCAAAATCTCTCCTGATTGCACATCAGGATTTTACATGGGGACTGCTGCATATAGAAGATGAACAGAAAGTCTAGTTGTACTATTGGAAATTGGTTAGTTGAGAGATCAAAACTTTTAAGTCCAGTAATGTATTTGGTTTATTATATACAGTATTAGATTAAATTTGTAAAATGTTAAGTGGTATTTAATTATTCAGTATTATTGTGAGACTTACCAGGAATACTACATTGGGCAGAACAAACCTCTTTATCTTCATTGACCTAACAAAGGCATTTGATGCTGTAAACAGAGTAACGCTCTGAATCACCCTGAGATATTATGGCTGCCTGAGGAAATTCATGAAGTTGATTTAACTATTCCACAAGAGAATGACAGGACCAGTTCTCTACAACGTGATATGTCAGCTTCATTTGCCATTTCTACTGGGGGAGGTAACAGGGTTGTGTGCTAGCCTCAGTCCTATTCATTCTGCTGGCATGTTATCACATGCTGTCCAGAGTCTGAAGAGAGGAGTATACATCAGGTACTGATTAGACAGCTTTCTACTCGCTGCTTGAATGCAGGGACGTGTCTCCATATAGTCATTCAAGAAATCCTGTTTGCTGATGACTGTGTGTTCCTGGTGCACACAGACAGCCAGGGCTTTTTTTCTCATAGAACGCTCAGAACGGAGTTCCAGCACCTTTTTTGGATGGAACCTTGTAGGGTAGGCAAGGTGGGTTGTATGACGTGTGAGCTCCGGCACCTTTTTCTTTTACAAAAAAAGCACTGCAGACAGCTATCTATAGTTGATGCCGAAAAGATTGCCCAATGCTGCCAAGCTCTTTGGCCTGACTATCAACTTGAACAACTTTACCTGCCCATGCCAAATACCAACCATATAAAACCAAAACATCCTGATGACAAAAATAAATAGCTTCAAATACTTTATAAAACATCATCTCGGGTGATGAATCTTCAGATAAAGAAATTAACTTCAGGATCAGCAGAGCCAGCTAGCATCGAGGTTGGTTGCATCCTGAAGTGTTCAATCAGCATAATATCTGTATTTCCACAAAGCTGAAAGTCTACAGAGATGTGTTATCTCTTCTCTCCTATCTGGTTTTATTTACCAGATATATATGCTGCCCCTCCCACTGTATAAGATTCTGTGCAGTTCTGCCTGTGAGTCCTGGACTCTGTACATACATCAAGTAATTGGAGGATTTTCACATTTTTATTTATTATTTTATTTTAATTCCATTTATATCCCGCCCTTCTCCGAAGACTCAGGGCGGCTTACAAGTTTTCTCTTCTCCATTCATTGGCAAGACCGTGTCTTCAGGCTGGAGCTCCTGGATAGTGTGAATTCCATCAGCATTGAGTCTCTTGATTATCGAAATGCAGATGCAGTGGGTGGGACAGGTCATCAAAATGGGTGACCACTGTATCCCTTGCTCTATGGTATATTGGAGACTGGGAAGTGATCTTGAGGTTGTCCATGCAAGCACTGCAAAGACATTGTGGAAGAAACCCTACACCCCAGTGACATCCAGCAAAAGGAACTAGAAACTGCCTGGCAAGCCCTCTGCTATGAAGCTTCCTTTGGTTTTAAAGACAGACATCACCAAAATCTGATAGAAAACTTGAGTGGCGTCACAGAATAACACCTACAATTATCACAGCAATGGACTTCCAGTGTCCTCATTGAACTACACTCTGCAATTCCAGGCAGAGTCACCTCAGTTTCCACAGGTGAATTGCACAACAGCTTGTCTTCTTTGAACCTGAAGAACTACCTATATATAATATTGAGGGATGCCTTTAATGGTAAATTTATTCCTGAAGACAAAGGAAAAAGAAGTATAGAGGTGATTCTTTTTCCTGTAAATAAAATGGCCAAAAGCAGTGAAGTCTGATCTTTATTTTTATTGAATAATTTTTAGATCAAATAGAAAATTATATTCTTAAAACATGAAAGCACATATATGAAGGAATTAACTACTACTTTTAAGATAATAAGCCAATATTTTTATAAGAAGTAGAGAATTTAATCTGCCTGTCAGAATTGAGGATTTCCGTTAAAATTTAAAAATCGTGGCTGGCTTGTATGATGCATTTGATAGTTAACAGCTAAATGAGCCCATATATTATTAGTTCTGAAAGCACTAGTTGACCGCTGGGTCCAGTTTAGTTTGTTGAAATAGCCTATAAAGCTATACACGGTTTAGAAACCAAATAGTTAAAAGACCCAACCTTACGCAGTATTATCTGTACAGTTGGGGAAGCCCTACTTGTGATTTTATAGAGTTGTTTGGATCACAATGAAGTGGTGAATAGACGGGTCGTCTCAGTGGCAGCGCTGTAACAAGGAGGCAAATACATCTGCCTCCATAGTATCTTATTTTAGATGACAATTTATGCATATTTCCTCAATTGAGAGATAACTATTCTAAGACAGTTTGTGCTTTTTTGGGTCTCATTCATATATTACACTTATTATTGAGGATTGTTGATGTTATGCTGTTTTCTTTAAGATTAGATTCATATTTTTATAAACCAGTGTGCACCCCTGCTGAAGGAAGAGTAGTATAAAACAATATATATTATTATAAAATGTTAAAAAGTAATGGTAAAGTAATTTGCTGAAGTATGATTTGTTAAAAGCAGTCATCCGAGTCAGATTTTCTGTACTGTATTGTTGAGCCTATTGCTGCACATATATGGTAGTGTTCAGTGCTTTTTTTGTAAAAGAAAAAGGTGCCGGAACTCACACATGTCATACAACCCGCCTTGCCTACCCTACAAGGTTCCATCCAAAAAAGGTGCCGGAACTCCGTTCTGAGTGTTCTATGAGAAAAAAAGCCCTGGTAGTGCTACATAAGCCTTTCCTGCATGAAAAATACAATTTGAGTTAAATATATCGCATTTAATATGGAAAAATGCCTAAGCAGAGAATGACTTTTAAATCTGTATGTGCATTCTTCTTACTGATTCTCTAATTAGTTTATTTTATATTTAGAAACAAAATATCGGAGGTTGTTGTATTTTCCCTTTCTTGTCCATTTTTCTGACAAATCTGTGTTCCTTTTTCTAATCATGTTTCATTGGTATCTTTAAATCCTTTCTTCCATTTTGCTGCATGCCTTTTCCATTTTTTGCTTCCAAAAAGATAAGAGAAATATTTGCTGTTTGTTGAAGGATCCTCCCTCTGCCCTTAATATGGTGGAATAAGACTTTCTTGTTTCAAACCTTTGATGTAAATTATAATAGCCTTGCGCTCTATGCCTAGTCTTAAATTTGAAGGCTAGGACAGAATGCTTTTCTTTCCCTTTTTTTGTTTCCTCACCATCTTCTTTTCAGGAAACAAGGGAAATATATAACCACACCATTAAACTTGTCTTGGGAGCCTAAACTCTTCTAGATTGCATACTATCCTCCCTGATGTGGCTGTGAAGATGGATATGGAAGCATGGCTTCTGTTTTAACCTTAGCTTGCTTTTTTGATTGTACTTAATTAAACAGCAGTTTAAACTTAATTTGTTTAGTAAAAACAAGCTAACCAAAAAGTTACTTTATAAAGCAGAGTTTTCCCACTAACTATAGCTTAATGTTTTGGTTAACTTAACAACTAACGATTAATGAAAAACAGAAATTGTAATTTGGAGGCTGTATGAAGGAGAAGGAAAGTTGAGAGACCACAAAATTTTGGTGGAGTCTAGAAAAAAATATTGCACTGTAACTATGATTTAGTATTGGATTTGATTGAACGCTTTGCGTTTCTTGAAGAAACTACACTTGGTTGATGGAAATCTTACCTTGTCACTATTGACAGGGAGAGTAGTTAATTATAAGCCTGAATTTACTTTAATGTGTCTTTGTTGAGTAAACAAAATTTGGCTTGACACTCAGTTTTCATACTTGCAAGTAGTATACAAGATTTTAAATAATGATTTGAATCACCAATATAAATAATTTGTAACTATTTCTTTGCCTCAGTAAGTGAAGAAAGCTAGTTGTTATAGTAACTATTATTTTCTTTTATTAGTATTTATAGTATAAACGCAGTTTATTTAAAACCTCTGGTCATCAAATTAATTTCTTAATGTCTTTGTTTTGACTGTTTATATACCTGTGAAAGACACTTGAGTAAGAAAATTTCTTGAAAAATGAGTCATCATCCAGTATTGGATATGTTAAAGATTCCAAAAAGATATTGGAGAATTTTAAGTAAAGTTGTGATTTTTTATTATATAGCAAATAACTAGGGATGTGCACAATGCTTGTTTTCAAAAAGTTATGCACACAAAGTTTGCAAAGCATCTCATTTCAAATATTGTGTGAATCTGCTAATTTAAGTGGGAAATAGTTTGTTCCAAACACACCAAAAATATTTTAGCTTGGATTAAAGCTGTCCCTGAATTCAGATTACTCAGGTCTACATTCAAAACATTTTAAAATACTAGAAAACAGCCTGTTTCACATTTGAAACAGCAGTTGTGCATTGGGCAATTAGATGTATTGTGAATGCTTACATTAGAAATGAACTTTTTTCTATATCTGTACAAATAAATGCTCATTTTTTGCTTAATGGAAACATAAGCATCTTATATGATTATGTGCCATCAAATCAGCATTAAATCTTAGTGACTTCTCCACAATGACTTGTCCCATGTCCTCTCGGGGTGACATGATAATAGTCTTCCAATATTTGAGGAGTTGCCACAAAGAAGAGGGGATGAACTTATTTTCCAAAGCAAGACAAGAAGTAACAGATGAAACTTATCAAAGAGAGATTCAACTTAGAACTAAGAAGAAATTTCTTGACAATGAGACCAATTTATCAGTGGAATGGGTTGCCTTCAAAAGTCGTGGGTGTGCCATCGCTGGAGGTTTTTAAGAAGTGATTGGATAGCCATTCCAGAACAGTATAGGGGTCTTTTGCTTGAGCAGAGGGTTGCACAGGAAGATCTCCAAGGTCCCTTCCAACTCTTATTATTCTGTTCTGTTCTGCTTTCATCTCCTTTTCAATCCAACAGAGGATGACTGTGATTTTCCCAGAGATACATTGGAAGTCTTGCAGGATGTATGTGTGTTTAAATGCTGTTTCTCTAAGCTGAACTCTGGATTTATTCTATGATTCATTTGTTTTGTTTTGTTGGTTATTCACAGTATTCTCAGAGGTCTTCCCCAGTGTTAAAATTGTAAAGTCCAGTTTTGCTCCATAGAATATCACAAGGAAAACGATTGCAAGGTCTGATCTTTTTATACATAGATAGGTCATAGATTCTGACATACAATTTTCCAAGGCTTCATTCCTATCCTACCCAATATCTTTTCCAAGGTTTTACTGTTATCCTACCAAATGCTAGTCAGTGTATTATTATTTTTTACTGCTGATTCATTTATTTTTAATATTTGATCCTAAAAAGCAGAAGCCATTTCAATATCTTTACTGCTAATTCTAAGACTGTTTGCTGTGGTTATTATTATTAGATTGGTTTTTTATATTTAATATTAGTTTCATTTTTTTCTTGACTTTTATTACTAGAGTTAATAGATAATTTGCAATTTTAGCTATCAGAGCAGTGTCATTATCACAGCATAGGTTGTTAGTTTCTTTCTCCAGTAGTAAAACCAGCTTCCCTCAATATATGCTCCCTCAGCATATAATTTGAATAATTAAAGAGAGACTATACTGTTTTACTGATGATAATCACTTTTGCCATGTTCATCAAGTGTGATTTCCTGTTCTATGTGTACATTTCATATGAGGACAATGAAAATTTTAGGATTTCATTTTCCTCAGAACATTAGACATCTTGACATGGTTGACACAGTTGAAAGTCTTCTCAATTATGCAACATGAACCAGCAATAATTTTTTTCCAGCAGTTTCTAAAACCATCTTGAACATCTGGTATCTCCATTTCCATGTGGGACTCTAATCTGGATTATCCTAAGCATTATTTTGCTAGGATTTGAAATCAAGGATATTGTCCGATAGTTTGCACATTTTGTAAAGTCTCCTTTCTTTGGTATTGGTATATAAATTCATCTGTCCCACTATATTCACTAGATATGCTAGTTTAGTTTGGTTAGAACATTTACAGATTTGTCTGTTATTTGCCATATATCTGTAATTGTTATGTAAATTATTAACAGAATAACAGTGTTGGAAGGGACCTTGGAGGTCTTCTAGTCCAGTCCTGTACTCAAGCAGAAATTGTGGAGTTCCAACTTGGTAATAACCAGAATGCTAATCTAATGTAATCCTTTAGTATCTGAGGTTCTTGTAAATGGTGAAATCTTCTGAAGTATATTGAATAATAAGATCTTTACTGTACAGAATTTTGGGATATTTTTTTTCTATTTTTGATCCTTTTTTAATCAGTCGCTGTCTGTCCACTAGTGTTCCTTAGCATTTCAATCTAAAGTTGAACTTCCTTCTGAGTTTCAACAAGTTTTGGAAGACTTTCCTTTTTCTCACCTATTTATTTCAATCTCCGGTGCTTTTAGAGACCTTTCCTTGTCTGTCTATAAACTGCCTGAAATTCTGTGTTCAGTTCCTTTCTGAGATCTTCGTCTTTCATGGCTTTGCCTTTTCTTCCCTTTTTGGCAATTTCCAAGGATGACATCCAATTGCTTTGGGATTTCAAAGCAATTCCTGATATTCTCCTTGAAAATACTGGATAAAGTTCAATATCATATGGTGGAAATGGATTGGCTTTGTTGTACTTTAGCTTACTTGAAACTTATGAGCAGTTTATGATTTGCTTCATAGTCAGTACCTCCCCACATCTTTGTTCTTATATCTGAACTCTTCCACCTCCAACAACTCAATTTGAAGTCTGTGTACCACACTTGGTGATGTTCAGATATATAGGCATTGTTTTTATTGATTGGAAACTGGGTTAGAAGTGAATAAATCATTGGACTGGCAAAAACAAACTATTCTTTTGCTTCATTTCTGTTTCCTAGATCATACAATGCAAAAGCATTTTATTTTATTACATGTACAATATTCTGTCAGATAAAAAAAACAATTATATTTTTCCCACCAATATATTTTTTCCATTAATGGTGTTTATGTGTGAAAGAATTACAAAATCATAGATTCAGTTTTAAGAGATGCCTATAATTTTATCATTCTTGTATTTAGATGTAGATTCCGTTTTTAATTAGGTTGTTTTTTAAGCTTGTACTACTAAAAATGTATAATGTAACACCCTTTCTGATCACACCTACTAGTTTTCCCTGTGTATAGGCACAACTAATGAACCACAGATAGGTTCAGTCCTAAACTTTTAGCTAGAGACTTAGACTGTTTCTCTTATTAACATGACAAAAAAGCCAACAAAATAAATGGAAAGAATAAGCCAGATTTACTTAAGATTATTCAGTGATTGGCCATAATTCCAGGCTGCCAAAATTTTACTGACTTCCGTTTTTGTATCTCTTAATTATTAACATTAATAATTGTGCTTGTCTCCATTTGCATTAAAACATCACCTAATAATTTCTGCAAATCAAGCTGCATAAATTACATTTTTATACTCTGATGATAAACTCAGGCAACTCCCACTCCAAATATACTTGTTTTTTGTTTAGTTTATTTTGGGTACCTTTTCTTATACTTTCCTTATAGCTTTAGTCAGGATACAGATGAAACTACTTTTAATGTATTTAGCTTTTCCTCAGACTTTTCCCCCTCACATCCCATTATAGGAAATTGGGGGAAAGAACATCAGTGTCAATAGTGCATTCTATTCTCAAAGGATACAAGATTCCTCACTTAGTGGTTCATTTCCACGGCTTATAGTTAGGTGTTTTAATCAGGTAAATACTTTACATAAATCCATTTGTTCCTAGAAATTTAAAATTCAATTCAAAGCATTTGAGTGGAATAGTTTATGTGCAACCAAGGAAAATGCTGTGATCTCTGAATCCTCTTTCTATATTCTTCAGTGAATATCTTATCATCCTGTGCTTCTAATTATTGAACCATTCTAAACTCACTGGGATTTATATTGAAAAGTTCAATAGCAGTTTTTTATTTCCAAATATATCAGTTAAGGTTTGGGTAACTGTTTGGGGGGGGGAGGAAGGGTGGGTTTGTGTTATTGTTTTAGCATTTAGAATAAACTTCATTCTGACTGGGAAAACTGTCAAGTAAACCATCTTTCATGCTTTCATCTGTCATATGGAAATGGTAGCTGGTGATAAATATGAAACAGTGGCATTTTAATTGAAGTTAAACTAGTAACACACACTGTTAGAAGGAGAATAAATGCAAAACATCATTGTTCTTGTGAATAAACTAGTCCTCTAGTGGAATATATTTTTTGGAAGATTTATAAGAGATTGCAGTTTGATCTCATAGGATCTAGTGAATAAACATCATTGGCAGCACAGATGGCAAGCTATGATATTTGAATTTCAAAGCATGTTTTAAATTCAGTTTCAAGAATATTTGTTTATAACCTCAAGAATTTTATTGACAAAAGAATGATGTTGCTGATATACAGGTTTTATGATAAAACAAGTTTAGATTAAGATGCAGCCGTCATGAATAGCTTTCATAGTCTGTTGAAACAATGGAAGAAGGGAAGGGGAGGGAGTTAGGAAGGAAGGAAGGAATCCAGTGTTCTCTGCCAGCTTCCCACAAAGAAATTCAGTAGGAAAAACAGCCCGAGGTCAGAAGTCATTCCCTTTGCTTTTTGGCTGCCTGTGGTCATTCTATTTCTCTGTTTAGGTAAAGAAATACCTATGAAATGATGACCCAATGGATCTAGTTCTTTTTAAAATTATGTTTTAAATGAGTGCCAAATTTAGATTTAGAGACCCGAAATTGGCAGACTAGTATCTCTACTGCTCCATGCTGTTGCTCTTGTCATTAAATAAGCTAGGCCAGGGGTAGGCAACCTTGGCTCTTTTATGACTTGTGGACTTCCAACACCCAGAATTCCCGAACCAGCCATGCTGACTCAGGAATTCTGGGAGTTGCAAGTCATAAAAGAACCAAGGTTGACTACCCGTGAGCTAGGCTATGCTCAGGAGAATTCTGAAGGCCGTAGCCCAATTCTGCAAGGAAGAAAACCTTGTTATTAATTACCAACTCCCTATAATAATAATTTCTTTTAAAATGGTAAGATTCACAGATACTATTTATTATTAATTTTTTATTAATTCGGTTTATATACTGCCCTGCTCCCAAAGGACTCAGTGCATAGAACAAATTAAATGCTTCAGATATTTAGGAGTCTTCCAAACCTCCATTAAGAAGTCAGCCTAAACCACAGGTGTCAAACTTGTCGCGTCATGTGACATGTCGCAACGTATTGTGACCTTTTTCGCATTGCCAGGGTTGGAGTGGGCACGGCCTCCGTATGATGCAACTGGCCCACAGGCCAGCAGTTTGACACCCCTGGCCTCAACTAATCATACCTCCTTGGTTGTAAAAAGAATGTTGCAGCTATTACAAGATTGCTTGTATACAGGAAAACGTAGTTCTAATAGCTAATAAATTTTTAATTGCAAAATTGGCAGCACAATTACTAGATAGAGTACAATTAGGCCTATAATTCTAATTTAAGACCATTTGTCCTTTTTGTGCTGTCATGTCCCCCTTTATGATTCCTAGATGAGATATAAATGTCATGTTGAGGCTAGAGCCTTGATTAATTGGAATCAAAGCCAACTTTTGGCAAGCTAGTGTGGCTGAGGATTTTACTGGTTTCAAGTGGATTGCTGCCCTTTCTAACAATCTCACCATCATAGGTCATGAAAGAGGAACAGCATTATGAAAAAACTGAGATTCTGTGTTATCTCTCTCTGCAATAATTGTTATTTTAGGATTACATAAAGTCAAAGAAATAATAATTGTCTAATTTGCTAACCTAAAGAAATAATAAAGCATTGGATTCAGGGCATGCAATGGCAAAATGACTTAAGCCAAACTGCAACAGTATATTGGCTTCTCTGAAAGATCCAGAGAATTTCTCTTGCAGCCTATTTGCTTTCGCTTACCTCCCTGATATATTAATAGTTCATTCTTAAGTGTCTGCTTTAATAAGCTCACTTCAGCTTTTCAAAATTATGAAGGAAGATGCAAAAACTCTCCCCCCCCAAATATAGTTATTACTAGAATTTTTGGAACTTCAAGAGGAAGCATATAAAAGTAAATGCAACCTGGTGTTGTCTGTATGAAATGTATGTACTTTTGGAGCATCAGTTGAAGGAAGGAAGAATGATTTCTTTAGTACTGAAATAGTAAGCTGAATCTTGTGAGAGCAAGGAGTAATCAGGGAATAGGATGGACCTTAGTAGGGAATAGAAGAAAGAGAATTGATATAGAGGCATGGTATCACTACAGATCAGAAATATGCACTGTTTGATCAGGTAGACAACAGGAGAGTGTTCAATTGCAATTTCATATTGAATGAAATGGTCCAATTCTTCATTTTCCTGCTGGGATTAGCAATAGTATTTAGACTTATTTACTGCTTCACAGTGCTTTACCGCCCTCTCTAAGCGGGTTACAGAGTCAGCATCTTGCCCTCAACAATCTGGGTCCTCATTTGACCGACCTTGGAAGGATGGAAGGCTGAATCAACCTTGGGCTGGTCTTTCAAATCTTAACATCTCTTAATTTTAGATAAGCAACTGAACATACCTCCTAAAACTGGTGCAGTAAGTATTTTTGATGTAAAGGTGGAAGCCAAACAGAATGAAGCTTGGTTGTCAATTTGAATTCACAGTCTTTATAAAAGATTGGTATGTGCATGTGCTTCTCCAAATAAATATATTTGGTTTATATGCAATAAAATCCCTGAATAAAAATACAGAAATATTCAGCATTTGAAAATAATTGTCTAATTTGCTAACCTATAGAAATCAAAATAAGACATAAGTAGTCTGTCATCTTGCAAAAATATGAAAATATAAGTTCTATTATCAGATGCCTATATTATAATAACAGGGATTAAATGTTGTAATATAGGAACACAAGTACTCAAACTATGGGGGGGGGAAAAGTGAAAGCACAGGAGTGTTTAGGTTTTCCTAAAAAATAAGTCATGTAGGGAAATTTTAAATGAGAATATTTTAAAAGATAGCTGACCCGACAGCCTTCTCTTCCAACTTCACAAAGCCATTAGAAATAATTTCTGTATTTACCATTTATTTTTGAAAATACAAAATAACCATACATTTGTATCCAGTTCAAACAATAAAACAACATAAGTCAGCATCTCATGTCTGATAGAACAAGGAATTTTTTTAAAAAATGATAGAAAGCCACATAACCTTTTAGCACTAAAAGTTATCCTTTCAGTTTAGACAAGATTTTTTTTCACTGAGTATCTAAATAAAAATACTTCATTCTTCATCATGAATGAGAAACAATATGGGAAATTCTGAAAGAGACCTTTTCAGAAGGCACCTTTATCTCTGAAGATCAGCCTTCAGTGAAATGTCAAGGAACGGACAGATGTCTAGGGAAGAAAACAGGAGGTCCAAAGCATATAAACTTTAAAAATTTTAATAAGGTAAGATAAGGATGCAAAGCACGGCTCCAGGGATTCTTTTCAAGAATTAAGACCTGCTTTGCTTTGAGTGACTTGAGTGGGTTATAGAATAGAACACAATATTTGGCAACATTCCATGTTGTTATCCAGCTGTCTTTCCCACGGGGAAGCAGTGGGATTTTTTTCTCTTCAGACCCTGCCAAATCCAGCCCAATTTTTAAATACCACCTTTTGCCTGTTTCTTCCTACATAGCATATCTGCTTCAATGTGCTTTTATTTATTATATTTATTTGAATGGATAAGATATAGTTTTGTTTTTAAAGAACTTTTGTGCTAATGTAAAGTCCCAGGTCCCATGATATAATTTATTTCCAACATTGGAAAGTATAAAGATATATCTTAACATAGACATAAATATGTGACCATCGTAAGACTGTATATTGTCTTCTATCTATATCTGGGTCTGTTTAACTATCTTCCCTCCCTCCCTCCCTCCCTCCCTCTGTGTGTGTGTGTGTGTGTGTGTGTGAGAGAGAGAGAGAGAGAGAGAGAGAGAGAGAGAGAGAGAGAGAGAGAGAGAACATGCTTTTCTGTGCTATGAAAACCTCATCTGAAGGATTAACATTGTTCTTGAATTGAATGTGTAATCTGCTATGGTGAAGCATTATGAGCCAAGATAAAAAGGTAAAGGTAAAGGTTCCCCTGCACATGTGTGCTGAGATAAGATTTAGTAATTTCCTTCCGGTCAGGGAACTTCTACTTTTGGAAGTGTATTGATATGTCTCTTGTGTTCCCTGACTTTATAACATTTGCCAGTAAAGATGAGGAGGACATGGCCTCAGATGCAAAGAGCCATTTGGCTTGTCCATGTCTTTAAGGATCAACAACTAAAATTGATTCAAGCAATATCAAATAGAAACTTGGCCATCAGCTTTCTTATTGTTGACAATTCTGAGTCATAATAGAAGCAATAATCTACTGAAACCTCAGCAAAACGGCACTGGGCTTCTGGGAGTATTGCTTCAATGAATAGGGCCTAATTTAACAAATTATTTTTACTCAGAAAAATGTTGCTCTCTTAAGATTCTATGGATACACTAGTGGAAGAAAAGTAAGATTTTATTGGCTTACAGTAGACAAAGGTATGGATTATGAACTGGAATCTGATTCTTTTCAGTTTTATTTTCACATAACTTAAGAGCATAACTTAAATAAATACTAGTTGAATAGTGCCAAAATGTTTTTCATTAAAAAAGACAGCAGACTTGAAAATATTCTGAAATGTATGTGATTTGATTATTTTCAAATTTAACTGATATATTGTCTCTGTGTTAAAATTGCTTATTTTAAATAAGGTTGATGTTAGACCACATTCAGTGGTTCTTGCTTCATTTAGACACTTCATAATCAAGCACCATATTAAAAAAATAAAAGGTTATGGACCAATTTATAAATGACTTTATTATTACAGTGATGAGAAAGAAAAGCACTTTGAATCCACTAGGGGAGGTGTGTCAAACTGCCAGCCCGCAGGCCAGGAGCATCAAACCGTCCCCACCCCATTGCTCGCAATAGCAAAAAAGTCACGACATATTGCAACATGTCATGTGACGTTGCGAGTTTGATACCCCTGCACTTGGGAATATTCCAGAATTCCTTAGCAGTGCTATCCTTTCTTTCTGACTGTCTAGTAAATAAGTGATAGATTAAGTGCTGTCTAGACAACTGTGGAGCTACACATACAAAATATACAAAATATTTAAAAATTGTATTTGTGAGAGATTTGCAAAATAGTTTAGAGTCAAAGGACTGTATTTGCATAGCTACAAATTTGGGCATACGGTAAGTCCCAGGATTTGTAAAATCCATTTATTCATGAGAATTGTAGACTACTCCATAATATTATTTGAGAAGTCTTCAATAAGCAAATTTTTTCAGATTAGAGTTTGAATAACTAGAGCAATGGATGTTTGTCTGTGTCATTTTGTTTATTACTATTTGTGTTGAAGTGAATGCATTTCTGTTGCTTCTGTCCTGTCTGCATAGAGTTCCTATGATTTATTTATTTTATGTTTTTCAGAGTGGTAGATCATATTGGGCATTTCTCCACTCAATTTTGTAGCCTGAATCTAAAATTGTGGGAGCAAGAGGATTCACATAGTTAGTTACAATGATTTTATTTCATTCCAAAGGGTTTGTGTTTTGTGGACTGTTTGGTTTCATCATTTTGTCTATTTTTTCTGTTTGAATTGTGCTGACAACCTGTTTTTCGGTTAGCATTCTGCATTTTTAAAATATTTTGTCATTCTAAATAGAATAAGTCATATTAGTTCAGCCTGGTTATATGGAAACTAAGTTGCTGCAATTTAGAAACAAATGGCTGTGAAGATTTTTAAAAATATTTGGCTGTAAGGCTTGGCAGTTTCATTTCTCAAAGGCATAGATGGCAACTTAAATACAAAGTAGAGTCATCTTCTGGCTAGTCCCAACTGTTTTCATGTAGTTGCCTTTTACTGGCAATTTTTTAATAAAAAAATCAGCTTTAGTACTAGAATGACATAATTTTTTCCCTTGGAAAAATCATCATGAAGAATAACTTAATTCCTCTCCTCCCCATCGCCTTCACTTTAATCAAAAACATGGGATTTTGTTATACAGCTCCCAGGTTAGGCAGCTATCTAAAAATCTTTCTTCAGTCTTCTGGAGCAAACACAGCTATAAAAGTATTCTTAATCATGGATGGAAGAAAATGGTTCTGTTTTTAATTGAAAGTGTAATATTTTTAGTGGCTAGAAGAACAACTTTTAAAAAGTAAGCACTGGCAGCAGAGTTTAAACTTGACGATTTGGCTCTAAGAATCTCTCTTTAATGCCTTTATTCTTTACCAAGAGATGTGAAATATTAAAATATCTTTCACCATATTTAGTTTACCACTGAATGACCATAAGCATTTCCTTAACATCTGGGATGTGGATGAATTGTTCCTGTAGGCACAGTTTGCATTCAAGCACTGAGTTCCTGCACTAATCATTTCAAGTTATTATAGTTCAAAACTTTCAGCAAGAATAAAGGCTCATTTTAATTATTGAACATAATCTCTGCTATGGAAATAAGTAATTTTTTTTCCTGTGATAAGGAGCACATTTGCTAACTTCCTCTCCTGTTTCAGTCACATATACTTAAGAAAAAAGTCTAGAAAATGTTGCTGGCTATTTTAATTTGCTTTGTTACATGCTCTGGTGAGCATGATGTGAAATTAAAAGTACCATAAAAACTTAAGTGCCTGGCAACTCTACTGAAACAGCCTTTAATGGGAGAACTAGCATGGTCATAAATCTTATTACATAGTTCTTAAAGGCAATTCAGGTATGCAGTAAAACAGGATTTTTGCTATTGAAACTGAAATGATTAAGAAGAAAAGGAAACATATCCTTCAAACGACTAGTATGCTGTCTATTTGGTAGTCTGGGAGACTTAAAATTGTGCCTTACTATTTTTGTTTTGTTTTGCGTTTAATAAGTCTAGTAAGATAAGATTCCATATTTTCCAGTTATATACTGAATCATTATTAATTCCTAAGATAAAGATATAGTTCAGTGGTTTAGGATGCAGAAAAGGATATAATTCTTTGCTAAACAGTGAATGAACATTTGGTAAATCACTGAAAATATTGCTTTCATAGATTGGAATCTCTTCAGAGTTCATATAACAGTTAAATACTAAACGGGCGAAATTATTAAACATGAATCTGTTTTGTCTGTGTGTTTATATGTAGCATGACAGGGTGAAATTGGTATATAGACATAGGCAACAAATATTAATGCTAACTTTTGGTACAATTTTTGTATTAAGGAAGAACTGAAATTATTATGATAGAGGTAATCTGTAATACTGTATTGTTCATAAATTTAGTTAAGCACAAAATCAATGCCTAATCAAATGTAAGATTAGATATCAGATCATATTGGAATGTATTATTAATCCATTAATGTCAACTTTACAAGTGATGGATCCTGAGTTGGAGTGTTTAGCAGAATGCTAAATTGCATAAATACTTGCCTATGGCAAATATTATTGCTGTTAAAGAACTGGGAGTTGGATGATCTATTGCAAATTGTCTGAAAATCTATTAGTAAGTTTCAAACTTCAATCTGTTTATCCTGTATAGGGTAACATGTTTCTTTTGATTGAGAATAATCTGCTCTGTGGATGTCATCCTGGAAAGAGAATTTAAGGGAAGTGTTGCAAATTTTTGAAACAAAGTTGGAATATGCAAAGAATGTTTTACAAAATATGTACTATTGCAAAATGTCTTGCAAAAACTATATGGAGCAGACTTCCTGATGGACAAACTCCTCATCTTTCAGAGTCAGTATATAATTTCTTATTCTGGCTGGGACATGCTGAAAATGGTAGTCCAGCACATCTAGAATATCAGTTTGAAGGCACCTGAAGAGCTAACAAATGTGTCAGTGTTGTGTGACTCTGCCTTCAAAAGCATATATAATTAATTTTATAAATTAGCGTGAAGAAATACAGATAGGTCCTTGATGTACAGCCACAGTTGAGCCCAAAATTTCTGTTGCTAAGCAAGACAGTGGTTAAGTTAATTTTGCCCCATTTTATTACCATTCTTGCCACAGTTGTTAAGTGATTTGCTGCAGTTGTTAAGTTAACATGTTAGTTAAATCAGAGGTCTCCAACCTTTTGGGCGCCAGGGACCAGTTCCATGGAGAGAGGTTTTTCTGCAGACCGGAGAGGGTGTGGTTTTGTGTGCTGCCTGCATCCGCAGATGGGGCTTTTCTTGTTTGTGCAGACCGGTTGCTGGCTTGCCACGGCCCAGTACTGGTCCACGGACCAGGGGGTTGGGGACCCCTGAGTTAAGTGAATCTGTCTTTCTCATTAACTTTGCTTGTAAGAAGGTCACAAAATGTGATTACATGACTCCAGGACACTGCAACTATCATAAACAACATACCAGTTGCCAAGCAGCCGGGTTTTGATCATGTGATAGCATAGTAGAATATCAGTAGTATCAAAGTAGAGTATCGGTCGATTTCTCTGGAATAGTTTGCATTCTACAGTAAGTGGTATTCAGAATTCTGTTCCTCTCTTGAACTTGGTGAGGGAATTTATGGTTAAGAAAAAGCAAGCATCTGGTGGTGATTTGATAGTCTATTCATTTCTGATGTGTGGCTTGCAGAGTGAGGGAGGGAGGGTTACCATGCAATGTACCAGGTTACAAATCTGTTTGCATATTATGATTGAAAATACACCTACATGCTGTAAATGTCTTTAAATGGCAAGCAGATACCAAAATCTGGTACGGAGTTTTAAGTTGCTTAAGATTTGCAGGTTATTTGAAAGACCATCTTTTCCTAGTTACATCTACCCAATCCTGAGTGGGGAGGCAGAGTGTGTTATGGGTTCTGTGTCTCTTAAAGAAGTCCATCTGGTGGGATCAAGAAGGGACTTCTCAGTGGGGCCACACTTCTGGTGGAATATCATCCCCACAACAATAAGATTGGGCCTCACCTTAATCCTCTTTTGAAAAGCCCTGAAGACATGATTTTACCAGCAGGCCTGGAAATCCCAGGGTGATTAAAGGAATATAGTTGTATAATTAAACTTCAAAAATATATTTGTTTTTAAAAGAATTTTCAATCTAAAATATGCAGAAATATCTTGGAGAGCAATTGATGCTTTACAAATTTGTACTCATTTCCTGGAAGAAGAAAAATATAGTTTGAATATCAGTGAATGTAAAAAGTGCCCAACAGAATGGGAACTTGTGTGGCTATAGTAGTAGTAGTAGCTGTTGTGGTTTTGAATGCATACTAATATTTATTTCAGGATAGCAAAACAAACAGACCAAATGGAACAATATCCCAAAGCAAAACATGACAGAGACACAAAGGAAAAGAATGCTAATACTCTTCTGATTATTTTTGTTATTGTCTTCAGTGACAGGAAGTGCCTAGCAAAGTATGTATAGATCTACTTGGAGTTTATTTAATGAGTCTTTGAATCAGAAATTGTGGCTTACTCCTCTCAATACATACAAGGAAAGGAGCAAAAATGTGTCTTTATATAATGACTTAGGCCAGGAAAGAGCCAGAACCAGTGATTTGACTGATAACACTAAAAAATTTGAAATGTATCATAGTTTATTAGCTGTGCCTCCTTGTTAGAGGGATTAGTGTTAATTATTAAAATATATTTTCTTAGGATGTTGTGCAAACTACCTTAATATGATAAAAGGGTTAATTCCCGGGATCTCCAGAGATATTTTGAGATTACAAGAAAACGTTCAGAGGTTTATGCTAACTTTCAGTCAGAATCTGCCTTCTTGTAACTTAAAACCATCCTATTATGTTCTGCCTTTAAAACGTTAAAGAATATACTTTGGCTTCATTCTTTATGACATTATTTCAAATACTTGAAAAATGCTGTTATATGTCTGCCTTCAGTACCTTTTCAGAAGACTTGGATTCCAGGCCCCTAATTAACCTCATTGTCTGCTGTTTGTGTTTCTTCATATTTATCTGAAGCTTTTTAAAAATATGTTGCCCAAAAGATTGCACGGTACTTAAAGTGAAGTCTCGCCTATACAGAATACTGTATAATAGAACTGTTATTTCTCGTGTTTTGGAAACTGTACTCTTATTGGTGCACCCTAGTGTAAGTGCATCTGTATCATACGCTTTATTCTCTTTAGCTTAGAATCTATTCAAACAGAAGTGTAACTGTTAAGTCAAGTATCCACATTCTATACCTGTGCATTTGTTTCCTCTTTCTTATGTAAAGAACTTTGCATTGGTTTGTGTTAAAAATTTATTCTGTTATTTTTAGCCTATTTTTTAAAAATCAATTTTATTTCTGTTTTTTAGGGTATTAGCTCTTCCATCCAAAATTTTTTGTCAGAACCAGGAGTTTAAGGGCTTATAGAAGGCTGTCAGGTTCTTTCTGGGTCAACAAAGGTAAAATGTTAAACTGAAAAAATTATAGTATCTAGATCAGTCAGGTTCCTTTTTTTCCATATGAAAATGGTATTGTGCCGCAAAATCAGAGACCAGGGTATCACTAGTGCCATTAATTCAGAATTTCAGTTAATATAAATACATACCAGTCTCCAATAAATTAGCCCAGATTTCAGTCTTAACACATAATTGGAAGCACACTGAGGTATGTATTAAAAATGGACTGAACTATTTCAATGAGAGTTATGTCATGATTATGGCAAAAGAATGTGCTATATGCTGTTTCAGAGAGCTTATAATCTTGGCTGTAAAGGTTTTTATGGCTGCTGGAAAATAGTTATTTTCAGTGTAAGAGATAAAACAAAGGAAGGTTATGTTGAAAGAAAAATCTCTTACCTTCTCAGTAAGCCACATCAGTAGTGAATGGATTTTTAGATTCAGTGCTCCCTAAGCGTAAGGGCTACTCTGATGAGGAAGCAAGTTCTCAAGGGTTGGAACAGAATAAACTTAACAGATTCTGTACACTTGTGGAAAAACCAATGTTTGCTTCCTCTTATATGCCAGGCAACTCCTCAATTTTCTGTTTACACAGGTCTTTGCCACAAATATCTTCAAAAGTCTTGGGCCTAAGTAATAATGACCTTATGTTCATTTGAGCTATCATCTTCAAATTTGATAAAGTTTCCCTATGTGCCTCATCCATTCCAGTATCGAAAAATATTGTTCAGTGCTTCACTTTAGTTAAGACAAATTTGATGGTATTAACATAACCTTTTTATAAAGTTGAATACAAGGTTTATTTTATTTATTTGTATCCCACCTTTATTATTTTACAAATAACTCAAGGCGGTGAGCATATCCAATATATCTCCTTCCTCTTTTCCCCACAGCAACAACCCTGTGAAGTGGGTTGGCCTGAGATAAAGTGACTGGCCGTTCATGACTAAGACCGGAACTCACGGTCTTACGGTTTCTAACCTGATGCCTTAACCATTAGACCAAACTGGCTGTCTATATAGAGCGGAGTTTGTTGTCCTAAAATAGGAAGGCAAGAAGGTACAGTAGCTAAATTATATGAGACTTTTAGACCATAACAACCTGAAGAATAATGGAGAAATGGCCTCCAACCTGTTCTCATTCAGTCTCTTGAAAATGAAATGATACAAAGCCAAGATCAATGTGTGTCTTAATACAAAATAACGAGAGACAGACTGTTTAGTCAGTACTATAAGTCATACTAAATAACATCTGTAGATACAGTATCTTGCTCTCTGATATATTTAAAACATCTTTCCAACTTTACCTTACTGACAGCCAGAGTGATGAAGTGAATTAGGATTAGGAGGACTCAAGTTCAAAACTACTCATAACCATGGATACTCACAAGGTGATCTTGGATTAGTAACCAGTTCTCAAATGAGCCTGCCTCATAAGTTGCTACAGGGAAGAAAGAAAGAAATTCCTGTGAACTCTGCCTTGAACAGTTAAAATTTATATATCTTTTAGCTTTAGGTGAATTTAACTTTTTTTTCCTTAAAAGTTTTATTAATTTTTAAGAATTACAGTCTTTAGTGCTTAATAAACAATATGTTGTCTAGGTTCAAATATTTAACATTAACTTTTTCAATATAAATCTGTTCAATACTACACAATCTAGTATTTTTCCCTGATCCTCCTTTCTTCATATTTTTTCCATTTTCTCTTCGTTACACCATTACAATTTTTCGTATTGTTGATGTATACAAAGTTAGATATAAACATCTTCATCATATTTTACTAATATCATACAAATAATATCAGTTCATAAATCAATAATCAATTAAGGAATTTATATTCCTTAAACTACTCCCAGTTCCTTTCTCCCTCCATTTCTTTTTCATTTCCTGTCTCCCAAGTTGTGACATTTCCCTTAACAGCTCTATATTCCCTTTTTTAAGCATCTTTTTCTTTGCCATCAAATATATTTTGCAGACCTAAGGGGTAAAAGGTCTTTTGCATTTTCGTTGTTATAGCTAAGTCTTGCAATTCTTTTATCTGTTCCATCTCTAAATCCATTTCCTCTGTTTTATCTTCTGATTTCTGGATTGTTCATACTTTCTGGTCGTTATCTGGGAGCTTTCTAGTAGTAGATTTAATTTGGAGATTTGCTCGTTTATATTGTCTAAATTGTTTTTAGTCTCATTTCTTTTTATATCCTCTTTCTATTCAACAATTGTTTGTTGAATTGATTGTAGCATAGAATATACTTCTTTCTGAAAGGTGTTTGTTGTTTCTTGAGGCATCATTCCTGGAGATTAGTTTTCTGGTCTTTATGTGTACTATTTTATAGTAATTCCTTGTCTCAGGTATTCCCAAAAAATTGTCAATTAGGCAAGGTTGTAATCCACAATGTTCAGAATGTTCAACCTCTCTGAAAACAGCTCAAAAGTCTCTCCCAGCTAAGCATAGTTCAAGGTCAATTTTTTCTTTCTCTCCCACTAGCTCTTGAAATTAAAAGTCCAAGCTCAGTAGTTATGTATAATCCAAGAAGGTCAGAATAATAGGTATGCCACAATATTTTCTTTTATTGCCAGCTGTTATCTCAGGGTAGGAATCACCAAGCAAAGCAAATTATAGTGCTATGCTTTGAATCACCACTAGATGTGATTCAAAGTCCATTTTCCACTCTTAAAACAAAGGTTTGATTTCTTATATTTTTCCTCAATGTTTTTTTTCCAAAGAGAAAATCTTAACAATTATCTCAGTTCTCAAATTTATCAAAACTGTACTTTTGTACTACGTTCACTTCAGTATTATGTATTTCTATTCCCCATAAATTTAAAACTCTGCTTCCGTTCACATCCGGAGGTTTTAGGCTTCTTGGGAGCCTTTCCCAGGAAATTCGGTTGTAAAATGGTAAAGAAAGGATCAATAATCTCACACAGTCCAAACATGCTGTTTACAATGTGCTAATTAAAGCTTCTGTTGTCAGCAGCTAATGACCGGTCACAGAGGTGTGGCTAGTCTTTTCCCTGCCGGTTTATAGGGCTTTCCTTGGATTGAACGGAGACAAGGCACTCCTTCTTCATCGCCTCTTCGGGGTGACTTTAGGCCCTTTTCTGGGCCCCCAGCAGGGCAAAATCAGGCGCGGAAGGCAGAGCCTTGCTTTCCTGTCTTTGTCTTGCCACGACGCAAAAGCGGAAGTCCGTGAATATAACTTTTAATACTGGCCAGATTTAAAGACTCTTTGAGTTCACGTTTGCGTTAGGCCTTGTATACTATTACCATAGCAAATTTCACTAAATTATTTTCAACAGTTTTTTTTCTGAGATAAGTCTTTGAGATGCACTTTATATAGATGCATCTTATAAATATTAATTTCAGTTTTATAAAAAAAAAGACAGACAGACAGTTTCTATGCTTATGACCAGGGAGGGCAATTCAAAGGACTAAAATACAGAAGTACATAGAACTGTGACACAGAAAGGCAGCTTGATTAAAAAAAAAACTTTTCAGTTGATTTGGAAGCTAGAGATAAGTGGAACTTTGCTTTTCTACTGGGGAAGGGGATATTAACATTATTGCCACAATTGAAAAAACTGCTGCATGCTGCTGCATTGATTTGCAGTAGGAAGATTCAGAACAGAATCTATGTTGTTCTATTATGTAGAAAGGAGAAGGGGGTGCTTAAAGTCATGCATGGCAGTTTTACCTAAAATTCTTGTTTCTGCCATGTGGACGTGTGAGTAGGATTGGTCTCGTTACATGTGTGTGTGTGGGTGGGTTTGGTAGCAGAGTTCTTCACAATAGTACTTTTTTTCTTAGGCTCATGCAAAATAATTGGCATATAATTTAAGAATTAGCAATAAAAATTGTACCAATAAAGGATTTACTTGTCTCTTTTATCTTGCCGTCTACACTAATACGTTAATCATAGTTTCATAAAACCAAAAGGGCTCATTTAGATTTCAGGTTCAAGCCCCTACTCCTGGGGTAGGCAACCTCGGCTCCTTTATGACTCATGGACTTCAACTCCCAAAATTCCTTGGTCAGCATAGCTGACTGAGGAATTCTGGGAGTTGAAGTCCATGAGTCATAAAAGAGCCGAGGTTGCCTACCCCTGCCCTAGTCAGTACAAAAATTCAAATTAAATGGCTCCTATCTACTTGGACAAATGCAATAATGAGGAGTCCATCTCTGGGAAATGGATTCCAGCAGCAAACTGCCCTTACAGTTGGGACATCGTTTTTTCATCATTCAATCAGACTCTGCCTTCCTGTAAATTAAAAAACATTATTCCATATTCTGTACACTGCAATGGATGTGACATGCTTTCAGTTGTCGTCAGAGTCTCCTTTCTAGTACTCTCTGTTCCTTCATTGTCTCCTTGAAAGATATAGTTTTCATTTGCTAGATCACCCTTGTTACACTTTGCATATTCAAACTAGTGCTGAAACTAATATAGATTTTTTAATCTGGAAGAAAAATGTTCACATACTGCATTGTGGTATATTTGTAACTATGTTACTAACATTTCCGTTAGGGTTAATAACCGAACCAAACTGAGCATGCAGACCGTTTATAGCAGGGGTGTCAAACTCAATTTCATTGAGGGCCGCTTGAGTATGGCCTGGGTGGGTGTGGCCTACTGGGTGGGCGTGGCTAGAGTGCGTATGGCCTACTGGGTGGGCGTGGCCAGCCCTACATCGTTCGCATCAAGGGGGCCTATGGGGGCCTGGGCAGGAGTGGGACAGATCTGAGGGTCTCTGGCAGAAGGAGGGTCTCTGAGCCAGGACCAAGGCAGTGGGGGCCGTTCCCTCACTGTTTCCAGGATGGCTTCGCGGGCCGGATCTGGCCCCTGGGCCTTGTGTTTGACATGTCTGGTTTATAGCCTCTGAGGAAGTGAACAGTGTCCTTTTAACAGTGAGCTCGGCCATGTGCTTGTTAGATCCGTGGCTCTTCTGTCTGGCTTAATGCCTTTCCAGAGGTGAGGTGTGATTGGCTTCTGGTGGCAGTGAATTCTTCCTATAGAGTGGATATTATTCCTCTATCCTTAAAGAGGCTTTAGTTTGCCTCTCAAGAAAACATTGCTAGACACCATCATATTAGACAACTTCCATCCCTTTTCTAGGGAAGATTGATGAGAAGGTGCTTGTGCAATATCTTCAACGGGTCTTAGATGAAGCGGATTATCTGGAACCCTTTCAATCCAGGTTCAAGTCCAGCGTGAGTGCTTTTGGATGACCTCTTGTAGGAGCAGAATGAGGGTAGTGTATCCACTTTCTCTACTTTTCCTCTTGCAACCTTTGATATCATGAACTACATTATACTTCTGGACTGGGTGTAGGATCTAGCAGCAGGCAGCATTATATTGTGCTGGTTCTCTTATTCTGAGGCTAGTTCCATTTGGTGTTGATTGGGAATGAGAAGTCCTGTCCTTGGCTTTTACTATGTGGAGTACTACAGGATTTGGTACTCTCTTCACTCTGGTTTGACATCTACATGAAACCGCTGGATGAGGTCTTACATTGCCATGGAATGAGGTATCATCAACCATTGGGGTTTGGTGAGGAACAACAGGCTTTGGCTTAATTCTGGCATGATTCAGTGGCCTTAGGTTTGAGGGCCTTTTGAACCCAGGAATTTACCATTTGTGTTACTGGATGGGGTAGCATTGACCTAAACAGACTCTGTGTACAATTTGGGGGTCTTTCTGGATCTATGACTCCTATTCAAAGGGCAATTGGCAGTTGTAGCTAGGAAAGCCTTTATGCAGCTTTGTGTTGTATGTTAGTTTTGCCCATGTGGTCTAGACCTGCACACTACAGACCTACTCTGCCATCTGCTACTGAGTTCAATTCTAGGTACTGGTTATGACCTTTAGAGCCCTACATTGCATGGGTCCTCTCCCTGGTTATTCCCCATCCCAACCAGAGGAAAATGTTGCTGGTCCAATTTGCTAAGGGGCTTTGGTGGGACATAAGAGGAGAACTGTCTGTGCAGTAGTGCCCACACTTTGGAATATTATCCCTTCCCCTGAAGTGAGATTGGCTGTAACTCTTGATGTTATGGAAGGCCCTAAAAAGCTGATGATTATTGGGCATGGGGATCCCATAGAAATATGGAGCCTGCTAAATGGTTATTCTGTTTTTACGTTTTGGGATGAAACTTGTGTTTTTGTTTTACTATAGTTTTAACTATTTTTAATTGTATTTTAATGGTTTTGAATTTTTGGTTTTGTTACTTTGTGTGCACTACCCAGGGTCACATGTGAGATGGACAGCTATATAAATTCAGTAAGTAAATAAATAAATAAATTCTCTCCCCTGCCCCTTCAGATAGCTTCAAGAAGAAATGGAATATGAATACAACATTTAGCAGTGACTATCTAGTATTTTATAGGGACGCGGTGGCTCAGTGGGTTAGGATACTGAGCTTGTCGATCAGATGGTTGGCAGTTTGGTGGGTTGAATCCCGAGTGCCGCGTAACAGAGTGAGCGCCTGTTATTCGTCCCAGCTTCTGCCAACCTAGCAGTTCGAAAGTACGTAAAAATGCAAGTAGAAAAATAGGGACCACTACGGTGGGAAGGTAACAGTGTTCCGTGCGCCTTTGGCATCTAGTCATGCCAGCCACATGACCACGGAGACGTCCTCAGACAAGCGCTGGCTATTCGGCTTTGAAACGGAGATGAGCACCGGCCCCTAGAGTTGGAAACGACTAGCATGCATATGCGGGGGAACCTTTACCTTACCTTTACCTTTATAGATTTAACTTTACAATATGTTTACTTTATAGTTTAGTTTTATGAATAATGCTTCTGTCATAGCTTTTTTCCAATGCATTATTCAACTCAAAATAACATATTTTAACATAATATTTCAGTATCAGTTTTTTTCCTAAAAATACACCTTTAGAACTCTGTTTAGTTAAACAACAGATTTTTAAAATATTGCTGTTGTATGGTTCACACAGGCTACACTGTTCTGCTAGGCAACTATTCTCTTCCTAACAATCTGTAATGTTTATTGGGGTCTAGGACAACTCGCCATGGCAACTTGCCATGGCCATTTCGCTGCAGCCATCTTGCTGCAGCCAACCTGGTACAGCCAGTTTGCCACTAGACAACTCACTGTGGCCAACTCCACATAGGATAACTCAACGTGATAAATGTTGTCCACCACTGTTTCTTCTACATTATTTCTATTTCTGTCAGTGGAAATAAGTTTAAAGAAACAGTGACAAATAATATTTATGCTTTGAGTTATCCTGTGGCAAGTTGGCCCGTAGCAAGTTGGCCATGCTGGGTTGGCCATAGTGAGATGGCTGCAGCAAGTTGGCCATGGCAAGTTGACCCATTCCATGTTTATTGACCACTGTATTCAAATGTGATTATTAGCCTCATACTTAAGTAATTATGCTCATATTTTTAAAATGGCAGCAGAATTGCCTGTTTTTTCTATATGTGCCTGTTACTGAATTCGTTTTCACAGATCTAAGATTAGTTCAAATGCTTACTCTTCCTTTTATGCTTGATTTAAATGTCTGATCTTCTCTCTTCATATAAAACGCTTGTTCTTCGTTATTTATTGGTATAAACCAGGGGTAGGGAACCTTGGCGGTTTTGGGGCACTTGGTCACTAAAAGGTCCAGCATCACTGTTCTATACTGTTGTCTCATTCTCACCAATCTGCTAATTTATCCTAGAAGAATATTTCCCCCCTTGGCAGTTATTATTTCTCATTTTTTTTCACTAAAGCCATCATTTGTCCTTCCATGATAACTGTTCATTGGAGTATAATGTGTAACTGTCATCAATCTATGGATTCGTACTTTTGTATGTACCTCATAACAGATGATGGTGATGGATACTTTCTGATACACATTAAAACCCATTCCTTCTTATAATTTTAATTAGCTGCATACATTCATTAACTGTAGAACAGAATAGGAAAAGGATTAAAAGTCAAGAATTCTAGATTTTGTTCTAAAATCAAAAGGCTTCCAGTAAGAGCCATATGTAAAGAGCCAGTTTGGTATAATGGTTAAGCCATTAGGCTAGAAACTGGGAAATTGTGAGTTCTATTACTGTCAGTCCCAGGAAGAAGACATTCAGATTTAGACACATGGGGATCTGGTATTTATTTTATGTAATTTATTTATTTATTAAACTTAAATACTGCCCTTCTTGCCTGGAGGTGTATCTGTACTGATTTCTGTACTGTTTACAGTGTTTTTCTATATCTACGATTATTAGCTTTCTTATTTTTAATTATGTCTTAAAGGGACAAATACTGCTAATATATTAATTTAGAATGAGGGCATTAATACAAGAATACAGAACAGTATTTAGAGATTCTTCATATATTTATTCGAAAATGGATCTCTTTTTTTATTCAGGACCACTAGGTTTTGCACTTTAGATTGTCTGATAGGAGATTATAAAATTAGAAAGAAATTACTATTTTTTAAAAATAGAGGAACTTTTAAATCATAAGAAGCTATATATAAAAAGAATGTCTAAAGAATGTTTTGCTTTTTAGGAGCAAAAGAAATAAATGCATCAACATTTATGCACCCCCTACCATTTTATGATATATTCTTCCTGAAATAGCCAAACCAACTACTATCCACAGTTTGTGCAGGAAATTGCAGATGGTAATCAATAATTTACACACAAAAAATGAGAGACTAATAGCCAAAACAACTTTTCATGTCTTGTAACATGTAATTTTGATCCTTAAATATTTTACATTTAAGGCCAGATATTGCTTTAATATTCATTTGTAGCTCTTTATAAAGCATTTTTGCTGGTTTTCCTCTTTTAGGATCGGAAGCTGTCCAAATCAGAAAGGCAACGGTTTAAGGAGGAAGCTGAAATGCTGAAAGGGCTTCAGCATCCGAATATTGTTAGATTCTATGATTCCTGGGAATCTACAGTCAAGGGAAAGAAATGTATTGTTCTCGTTACAGAACTTATGACATCTGGCACATTGAAAACGTAAGTATAAGCTAGTGTAACAACAACCTGAATTATCAAAAAAGAAAAGGAAAGCATGGTAATTTCCATTTTAGGCACAAACCTCCTTAAATATGGCAGGGAGTATTTTTCTCCGCTGTTTATGTGGAGGAGGTCAACGTGTTCCAGTTTGGCTTCAAAATTATGAACATTCTGGGACTATTGTCAATGCTGTATTGTGAGAGGAAATGTTGAGTTTTTAAGAATTTCACTTGGCAAGCCACCTCATGTCCATACTGTAGCAAATGCTGGGAATTCCAGGCAGAATGAGTAACAAGGGAGTCCTCTAGTGGTCAGTAAAGCATTGGCCAATATTCATAGCATTTCAACAGCATATAGCAGGGGTAGGTTGGCTGGCTGGCTCAGGAATTCCGGGAGTTGAAGTCCACGAGTCATAAAAGAGCCAAGGTTGCCTACCCCTGGCATATAGTGTTATGGTAGAATATGCTTATTTATACAGTATAATCAGAGCATTCTAATTCTAAGTAGTTCAGCTGAACTATTTGAAACTAGAATTTCCTAATTGGAGAAACATTTTTGAGGCAGTATGCATACTTTGGGGCTCTGAATACAGATAATTCGAGAGTAGATTCCCTTTTTGTGACTGAAGACTGTACTTTTTAAAAAAATTGGCTTGAAGGACAGCAAGAAAATCATATGATATTACATGATAGGCAGGGCTGAAAGTTTTGTCTAGGTTGGGGGAGGTACAAGGGAGTTAAGTGTTGAACTTTTAAAAATGCTAAATTGTGGATCATTTTATCTCTTAATTTTGATAATCTGTGGTCCTTGCATAGGGCCCACATTTAGACTGATTGGTCACATCTGTGCTAAATATTGGAGAACAATTAATGAGAATTTCTAAGAGGAATGAGAATACTCTCTGAATGTTCAAGTTAAGAACAGTCTTAACAGGTTTTTAAAAATTTGTTACATTTATATTCTTCCTCCAGGAAATCAGTGTGCAGTATACAGCAATCATTCTTACAGTTTTTAAAATTAAAAACCATGTAGTATCTGTTTTCTATGAGGATCTTAAATGTTAGAAATTTTAGAAGGATTGCAGCTGGTATTTCAATCTAATACATTAGAAAATATTCTTAGCTAGTAAATACCATCTGTGTTTCCATAGATCAGAGATGGACAGTGTGGTGAATCTACAAGTTCTTTTATTGCTACCTGGCAGGATTTCTATCATTACCCTCCGTTTTTAATTTTAAGTAGATTCCTTTAATTAAAAAGAAAATAAGCAAGTTGCAACGTGCCTGAAAAATTATAAAAGGAGCATACTTTACAAAACATACTCCTTTTCAAAGCAAAACTGATTTTATTTTAATTTTTCATCATTAAACAATTCAGAAATCTTGAGTGCATACACTGAATATAATTCCTAGTTTGTTTTATTTCAGTATGAATAATTACATTTCACCATAATACTTAGAAACTGGCCAGATCTTCAGAACCTTATGAAAGGCTAACAAGGTTGGGGCCATCAAGATCTCTGGAGGAATGTTTTTTTACATGCCTGGCAAAGCCAAAGACTAGGCTTGACTCCAGGGACCAATGAGATTGTATTGTTTGGTGATGGGACATGGAGCACGCTCTCTCTGCTAGACCTGATGGGTTGGTCAGAGACAGTGGGGACTGATAATCCTGCAAAGAGCCTGGCCCCGTGCCATATGGGGCTTTATAAGTCCTTTTAAAGCCACAGATACATTTACCACTTTTAGTGCGGACAAAAGCACCTTTTAAAATGGCTGAAGTGCTTCTTTGAACCTGCAAGACCACGGAATCCTTTATGTGTATTCCATGACTCTTGTGTCTTGAAAGATCACAACTATTTAAAAACCTTCACATGCTCAAATGTTTTCCCCACCTACTACCCATTGGAGACTCCTGAACGTTTAACAAAGGCAGTTTTGTTTGTTTCTTTATGTATATATGTAACTATGTACATAATTATTTCAAGTTTAAGGCTACCAGATTCCTTAATGATCCCAAGTGCTTTACAATTAAAAAAGAAAAGCAGCTAGCACAGAAGAAATTTACAACCATTGAACAGACAACACACTAACAACAACAAAAAAAACCACAAAAGGATAACCATCTTATCCCAAGGCCTGTGAGAAAAACCATGTTTTTAATGATTTTCTGAATGTCGTTAGGATGGGAGCTCTATTAATTTTTGCAGTGATATACACATTTTCTGGGTCTTGTTTAATTGACAGGAAAACCAGTGTGCACCCCCACCAGATAGGAAAGAATAATTGGTGAGAAAAAGTCCTTCAGTTAGCCAGGCTCTTTGCAATGAAGAGCTTTCTTTATAGGTGATAACCAGACCTTGAATTGCACATAGAGCCTGCATTTCCCTATACAATTCATCTAGTTCTGTTGTCTTAAACTCATTCAGAATTCCATGCCCATATTTATTTTGATTTTCAATCTCATTTCTGTCCTTTCAGGAACGTGTGTGTGTGTGTGTGTGTGTGTGTGTGTGTGTGTGTGTGTAATGTGTATTTTCCTTTTAGTGAATATTGAGCTGAAGCAGGAATTAAATAATTGTTATCCTTTGCTAAATTTACTGAATTTACTAAATTTTCTTTCTTTTATTCTGAACAAGTCTCACTCATCTTTGGCTTATTGTGAGAGGAAATCCATCATTTTGTGTGGTTACTTTCCCCTGCTTTTCCTGCTACTTCCAATTCCTGGTTGTGGAGCTAGTGTATCTGTCCTGGAAAATTCTGAATGACTTCTAAATTTTATAGGGGGAGGGGGTTCTGTCCCCTAGTGTTCGTTGGGATTTTTGAGGCACAGTGATAGTACTACACACAGCTATAGTAATACTACTTATTGACTAACATCAACTCAAGGATTGCTGATCTTATTGTATTATTCTTCACCTTTGAAAGAAAAAATTAAGGAGAATATTTGTAGCTCAGGGTTGAAATGAAGGGTTCTTCATGTTCTCTGAGCTTGCTTGTTTACTTGCAGAGGTTTCATTACCCACATTAGCTATCAGTTCCACTAGCACTGATGATGTTACCTAGTTTGAGTAGTGAAATGTCTGCAAGAAAACAAGCTCGGAGAGCACCAAGGGCCCATCAAAGAAAGACAAGACAAGTCAGCAAGGCAAGTGAAGAATTTGCTGGAAGGCTCATGCTTGGCGGAATTGATCTTTGACAGATTCTAGTGGAGTTGGGTTTTTTACCCTTCAAGCCACTGAAAGATCAGGACTTTGTTTTTGGACAATTTCAAAATTTCCCCTGATTGGGTAGTCAGTAACTGACATATACAGTAGTACTGCTTTTATTCCTTCTATACTTTTTATTATTCCTAGTTGTTCTCAGGGGTATTATCAAACTGAGTTTTTTCCTTCAGTGTTTTCCACTGATATGTAATTCAGTAAACCTTACATTCTGCAAGACCTATCATAGAAAGTTGTACTAAAATGTTGGCAATTTTACTTCCAGACTTGGCTCTTCAAAACAATTGCCAGTTCTGTTTTTGTAAAAGCTTGAGCCCCACAGTTACCCTGCTAGAACTGATGACTTCTCTGTTGTATTTTTTCCCCTAAGCCAGCATCTCTATTGATTTTTTGTAAACAGAGCATACAGAGATAACATGATAACTATAAGCATTATTTTTACTCCAAATTTAATTGCTAAAAATAAAACAAATACATATTTTAAATGAGATGCTGTGTTACTATGGTGGCAATACTCTGTGATTGAAAAAAACTAATGGCTTTATTTTTTAAAAAAACCACAAATCTATTCTATTTATATATAATGTACACAATGACCCCAAACAGTATATAGCAATTAAAAATATTTTCTCTCAAATGTCCAAAAGAGATTTAATCTTTCTAATCCCCGTTCGTTGCTTCAAACTACTTAGCACCTTTTTTTAACTTTCCAAAAAAATAATAATTGTGTATTCTCATCTTTGGCCAGTGTCCCCTAATGGTCGGTTCATTGAACATGAGATACTGTTTTTTAATATCCTGTTTGTTAAATATTTACAATGTTATTGTATAAGTATGAGTTTCAAGATGAAGCTTACTTTTATTTGGGCTGTTCTCTCCTAGATATTTAAAAAGATTTAAAGTGATGAAAATTAAAGTACTGCGAAGCTGGTGCCGGCAAATACTCAAGGGTTTACAGTTCTTGCACACACGCACTCCTCCCATTATCCATCGTGATTTGAAGTGCGACAACATCTTTATCACTGGCCCCACAGGATCAGTCAAGATAGGAGATTTGGGCTTGGCAACTTTAAAACGAGCTTCTTTTGCCAAAAGTGTGATAGGTAAGTTCCAGTTCTGTTCTAGCAGATCTCATTTGAAACTCTTTAATAAAATGAAATAAGCTTGCTTCTGAGCTTTTTCCATATTTCAGCTGTAAAGTCTCTGATGTAATAGACCTTGTACATTATGCATCTTTGGTATTTGGGTATATTACTAGAAGTGCTGATACCATAGATTGTTACAATTAGCAGAACACTCTTGCTAAAACCATAATATAATAATATGCACTCTGGTTAAATATCTGTTGCAAGTGGGAAATAATGGGAAACACAAAAGGGTGACACAACTTTTTTAATAAAGCAATCTTACCATCTAACCTTCAGTTTCTGGGGGTTTGCATTTACTTTGGATTTGCCAGATATTTTATTGCTATAGAACTGGTTTTAATGGCTCTGTTCTGCTATTTTCTGTGTGAAGGAAGCAGGCTAACAAGGGAGAAGATTGTCCTTTTTAGTCTGCACTTGCGTGTTTTTAAGAATGCAGTTCTTGTTTTAGATCCCTTAAAACTGATTTTAAGGGTGCAGTTTCTGTTTGCAGATATCTTGTCCTTGTCACAATGAAACATTTCCTGCTTTCCAGCCAGTCTAAAAACACTAAACATTAATGGTAAAAAAAATATGTGGAAATGACCAGTTTCCTGAACATAACATTCCCCTTTCCATGTGTTGTGTTCAACTTTCAATTGGTAATTTACCATATTATCAGCTTTTGTTAACAGTTGTGTTAGTATGCTGACTTTCGATTAAGACTTAAATACTAATTATCGAACCATGGGAGGGTGGATAGCGATTTAAAAGTTAGTCTGTAAATTTGCATAAAATCTGGTTTGCCTGCAGGAAATAATTCTTTCCTTATTGTAAATATTTCTGGCTTTAAATATCTCTGATTACATAGTATAGTTTTCTACCATATGAAAAACTGCATTCATTTCATACCTCAGGGATAATGCATCTCCTGCAAATTGTTTTTTGATTCAGGATTTGTTAATCACACACTCTTGTGTCTATAACTCAATCTCTTTATATTTCTGAGTATTTTTGCCTATAGGATTTCCCTCACTATTTCCTGTATCTGTAGTAGGCCTATTAAATGTACTGCAGGTGAAATGGTAAGTATGTGAAAAGGGCTCTGGTGAGTGGCCTTTTGCAGAAAATTTTAAAAATCCATTTTTAAGAAGGCTTTATTCATAGACAGGTTTTTCATTGCAAGGCTTTGTTTAAAGTGACACCATTAAAAAATAAATAAATGGAGCATTACAGGTCAGAGACTAGCTGTGGACTCTAATCAACATTAATTCTTTACAGCAGAGAGCAGGCAGGTATGCAGAAAAAAACATTGCACCTCCTTTCTCAATGGGAGGGAAGGTAAGTGTGGCTAACACGTACTTGGTTTTCAGCCTAACTGGTCTCTTACTTTTATTTTTCTCCATTTATTTCCAATCAAGGATTCCACAATCATACTCTATTACTAAAGCCTCTTATTTTATTCTTAAATTCAGTTTGAATTGTAACGCTGATATAAATGGTAAATTGTTACCATTCTTCACCTTCTTGCAAAGACCTTGCAATGGAAGACCTATGGGATTCATTGATGAAAAAGAGTGACTGAGGGTTCCTCCCTTTTCTTTTTGCCTCCACTTCTTCTTTTCTCACAGGTCTCCCCATCTGCTCCCTTCTGCGGTGAGTAACGCCAGCAGCCTCTGCTCGCTTTGAGACATTTAGAGTCTGAATCGTTCTTTTAAATTTAAGGTACCCCAGAGTTCATGGCACCCGAGATGTATGAGGAGAAATACGATGAGTCCGTTGATGTGTATGCTTTTGGGATGTGTATGCTTGAGATGGCTACATCTGAATACCCTTATTCTGAATGTCAAAATGCAGCCCAGATCTACCGTCGAGTGACCAGTGTAAGTTTTATATATATATATATATATATATTTCTCTTAACAATTGCCGGTCGCAGATAATCAAGAACTGTAATCTTGTGAGAGTGGATGGATAACTTTGAAGAGCCTAAGCTGGAACAAAAGGAAAGTTTTCACACATGCATTTGCTTGCTTTAGTTACCTCCCATTTTGGCTAGTATAATATGCTGCGTATGGGCTGTCCTTGAAGGCTGCTTGGAAACGGGAACTAGTCCTGAGCCATTCAAAATGCTGGTTGTCATCTTTAAAGTCCTTCATGGCTCTGAACCTGGATATATATCTTCAGCACCACGTTTGTTTCTGTTCATCTCATAAGATCAAGTAGAAGAGGCTTTTTTTTAGCTGCTTTCATTGAGTGAATGTTACTTTCAGGGACGTTGGAAAACAAATATTTTCAGTTCCTGCTGCGCCCCCCCCTTCCCCCCCCCGGGAGATCTGTCGAACTCCAAGCTTACTTGAATTAGGAATGGCCAGTAAAACGTAGTGTTTCCAGTTGGTGCTCTTTTTTTTTGTAGAATGCCTAATGCAAAATAAGGAACCTGCTAATATTGCGTGCACATCCCATAACATTGCTAGAGCATATACATTTCACTACTAGAATTTCCAAATTAGAAATATTTAAATGCATCTGCGTAGTAGTATGCACAAAATGCATTTTACGTCATACTTGAAACATTGTGCCTTAGAAGATCTGGCAAAATATTCAAGGGGGATTGTGGTGTGACAGAGCTAAAAGCTGAAACATTTTGGTTCTGGATTTTTTGCTGAGAAAATCTGGAGAGTCCTGACCCTAAAGAATGGCTCAGGAGCGCTTGTCCCTTCCACTTCCATTCTTTGCATGGCCTGGGCCAGGGGTAGGCAACCTCGGCTCTTTTATGACTCATGGACTTCAACTCCCAGAATTCCTGAGTCAGCTGACTTAGGAATTCTGGGAGTTGAAGTCCATGAGTCATAAAAGAGCCAAGGTTGCCTACCCCTGGCCTGGGCTCTAACACACCAGCCAATATTCCTGGTGGCTTCCTTTCAATATTCTTCATGCTGCAGCTGATACAGAGACGGGAGGGCATGTAGCGAAAGGAAGGCCTAGTAAAACTAAAATGGATGGACTCATTGGATATGCTATACTTAAAGCCAAGGACCACAATTAGGTCTAGGCATTAGGTCTACCCAGCATCTTCCCAGTGTTTTCCTTACCTGGTTTGGCCTACTGGAAATCATGTACTCTGTTCACATCCCCATTTGCTTTATACTGAGTCTGACTGTTGATCCTTTAAGTTCATTGTAATAACATTGACGTTAACTGGCAGAAGAGTCTTAGGACTTTTCTAATGTTATCATAAAATGCTGGGAGTAAACCTTAGATCTCTGGCGCATGATGCATGTGCTTTGTTTTAGGCTCTGTTGTTCTGGGAAATGCGTGTCAACAGGCCACTAATAGAACTGCAGTATCACAAAAATGTTAATGATACAAAATTGCAGTTTATTGTGTTTCTCTGTGTGATGCGGTCTTCTGGCTTTTGCTCTACCCGTTTGGTTTGTACTGTAGGCAAACATGCTACATACAGTATTTGTTTTGCATGCAATTTAATAATACAGTTAGTGCAAAGAGAATTGAGCTAAATTGTCCATTTATTTATTTTATTTTTGTTATTTTAATCCCATTTATATCCCGCCCTTCTCCGAGGACTCAGGACGGCTTACAATTTAAGCACAAACCAATGTGCTTAGCAATAGCCTTCATTCTATGCCTGCTTATTAGGGCTTTCACCCCACCGCCCAAGCGGCATTTTTACAAAGTCAGCTTAATTGCCCCCAACAATCTGGGTCCTCATTTATTGCTCCCTGTGATGTCTGTAATCAATTACTATGCTTTTTCTGAAAGTATTTCTTAGTTTTAAATGTGAGCGATAACTTTTCTAGGTTGAAAAGTGTAGCATACATCTTCAAGGAGAGGAAAAAAAGTGTATCTCATTCATTAGGATTTGATACACCTAAAAACTGTGCAAAGTTTTGTCTAAGCTTATTTGCTTTTTCAGATGGATGCTTTTATAAAGGGGTATATCTGTTCTGCCTCAGCAGGTGGCAGTGTATAGCCAATTTAGATTGAATTAAGTTCAGCAAGGCAGCCCTGATTAGTACTTCAATAGGGGATTGCCTAGGGATGCCAAGACTGGGACGTCACAATGCCAGAAGAAGGTTCGTGCAAGACTCTTATGTTCATAAGGAATCAAGGTCTGCATTTTTATATATGTTTCCTTTGCTTGTTATCATTTCTGGTTTTCTGAAGTATGCAGAAATTGCCATCAAACCTTTTTAAGTAATCACTACCTATAAACTCTGCATATTCATTATCCGATCTCCAGCCTCCCCTTTTTAAAGAAGATTGTTGAGATGGGCAATGGACCAACTTTGCAGCACCCTAGATGAAACAGATAACTTGGACCTTTTAAAATCAGACTTCAGGGCCTGGTACAAGGCAGAGCTTGGAATTAGAGATACTTTTGAAGTGGATCCATTACTTCCTAAATAGGCAGTTTCAGCCAGGAGGAAGAGAGGGCTTCGGATATGTGGCATAAGGTTCTGTTCTCTCTCCCTTGCTCTTTACTGTGTGTATGAAGCCTGTGGGGGAGGTCATCTGATGTCATGGAATGTGGTATCATTAGTATGCTTAGAGCACTGACTATTTATTTATTTATGAATGATAATCTATATAGCTGCCTACTTGCTCACGGTGATTCTTGGCGGTTTACAGATAATGAAAACACAATGTAAAAAAATAAAAATAATAAAATAATAATAAAACAATACATTGTCGGCGACAATACATACTCAAATCAACCATTTAATGGGCTTCATCTCACTCTGGGTTCTCCAGACCTGTTGGTAAAACCACTTCTTCAGGGCCTTACAAAAGAGTGTCAAAGTGGGGGGCAGTGTAATTTCTGGAGACAGTGTTCCGGAGGGAGGGAGCCACCACGGAGAAGGCTCTTCTTCTGGTCCCGCAGGGGACAGGATCCGCAACATTCCTTTCCCCTCTGCTCTAGTGGGTCAGGTCGATATGACCGGCAAGAGATGGTCCCTCAGATAACCTGGTCCCAAGCAATGAAGGGCTTTATATCACTATTCCAGGCTGCAGGAAATATGCTGTTGACATTCTGTCCCTGTACCTGCAAACTATGAAGGTTTGTATGAGAGAGAACCCAAGTAAGATTAAATTGAACCCAAGTAAGACAACATTACTATTATTACATTGGGGTTTCTGTAGGTGCCAGTATGATCTCTGAGTGGGCAGATGCTACCTATGAAGGAGCAGGTTTGTGATTTGAGAGTCTTCCTGGTCTCTGCTAGAAGCAGGTGGAGTTGATGACTAGAGCGGCTTTGCTGAATTTCAGCTGCTGCTCCAATTATGACCTTATCTGATGCAGGAGAATCTCACTACAGTAACTTACACCTTGTTTCCACCTGGTTGGACTATTACAGTGTGCTTTATTTGGGGCCGCTCATAAATATTAATTGGAAAGTGCATCTGTTCACAATGCAGCAGTCAGCATGCTTTTTTAGCAGGGGTGTCAAACTGCCGGCTCGCGGGCCGGATGCATCGTAGCGAAACCGCGCTCACTCCATTGCCGGCAATGGGAAAAAAAGTCACAACACGTCCCATGACGTTGTGAATTTGACACCCCTGCTTTATAGCAATGGAAGCCCAGAACACTGATTTTCTGAGTCCTGCCATAATTGCTAAAGTGTTTTGGGGGTACATTTTAAGGTGGTGGGATTTACCTTTAAAACTCTTATAGCCTAGCATATTTGCAGGGCTGCTTGCTCCAGAATTGTCCCAACCCACTAGATCTTGTAGGACATACTTGTTTATAGTTCCAGTGCTTTAGGGGTAGGGTGAGTTGAGGGACCCAAAGCTAGAACGTCCTTCTTTTCTGTATCTGCGGCAGTGTTGTGGAATGGCTTCCATATGGAAATGAGATTCATTTCTCATAGCCTTCAGGAACTGTTGAAAACAAGTATTTTGGAGGGCATTCTCTTTATTTAAGCACTGCACCGCTTTTGTTTTTGTTTTTGTTTGTTCATCTGGTAGGGAGTTTCTGATTTTATTTATTTGAAATTGTACCATGCATGTTTTGATTTGGTACATACACTGTACATCACCCAAGAATTCCTAGATTGTGGTAAGAGAAGTTAAATAAATCAACAAATATCTAAGGTGATTACTAATCTGCCTAATTTATAAATTATATTTATATTTAAACAACTCTATGTGATCCATCACATATATAACAGATATAATACTTTAAGGATGTTGTGATTTATTAAGCTTGCTTTATCATCATTTTGTTTAGTTCTAACTCGACATTTCATATCATTCGGTTTTATCATTGTTTGATCTCTTTTTTTTAACCACTCTTAAATAACCTGCTCTCTGTACTTCTACACAACCAGATCAGGCCTTCTTTTCCTATCTTTAACCCCATATGACTATTATACAATTATGCCTTCTTTTCAACATAAAATGCCCCCCTTTTTTGCCTTCTTTCTTGTTTTCCCTAGCAATGACTTTTAAAACAGACTAAAACATAATTATTCCTTTCTTGGCCATAAGATAGTAATAAAAATATCCATTGCAATAATACTTTTATTAGAACAATAAAAATCAATAATAGTTGCAGGTGTTTGTGTTCAATTGCTCTTTTACAAAATATTCTGATTAAAGCAAGAAAAAGAGATCTTTTGGGTTGTATCAGTTTTCTCAAAAGATCTTAGAAACTTTCTTATCCACTCTTTTCTCCAGGGCAAGAATCCTCACACTGTCTCAGGCAAATGGGTGTCCAAATTTTGCTTGAAAACTTTCAATTATGGAACCCCATAATTGGAGAAGGCAAGCTATTCCACTGCTTAAAAGTTCCCACGGTCAGGAAATTCCTTCTTATTTTGAGTTTGGATCTTTTCTCTGTAAAGCTTACATCCTTTGGTTCCTGCCCTGCCCTTGTAAGCTATGAAGAGCTATGAGAGCCAGTTTGGTGTAACACAGGGGTCTTCAAACTTGGCCTTTTATGACTTGTGGACTTCATCTCCCAGAATTCCTCAGCCAGCGTGCATGCTATCTGAGGAATTCTGGAAGTTGAAGTCCACAAGTCATAAAAGGGCCAAGTTTGAAGACCCCTGTTGATTTCTAGCCCTTGCTGAGGCATAAAAGCTGGATAGGTGACTTTGCATCAGCTCCCACCACCAAACAGCCAAACCCACCTCACAGGGTTGTTGTGGGGAAACAAGAGCAGGAGAACTAGGTATATTCATCAGTTTCAGTTTTATATAAAATGGTGGGATGCGAATCTAACAACAATACACTCTGCTCTTTGTGATAGCCGTTCAAGTATCTGGACACTGCTACCCTATCTCCTTATCTTTCTCTTTAGACCAGACATGTCAAACACAAGGCCCGGGGGCCAGATGCAGCCCATGAAGTGGTTCCATGTGGCCCGCGAAGCCATCCTGGAAACAGTGAGGGAACGGCCCCCACTGCCTTGGCCCTGGCCCAGAGACCCTCCTTCTGCCAGAGACCCTCAGATCTGTCCCACTCCTGCCCAGGCCCCCATAGGCACCCTTGATGCGAACGATGTAGAGCTAGCCACGTCCACCCAGTAGGCCATACGCACTCTAACCACGCCCACCCAGTAGGCCACGCCCACCCTGGCCATACCCACCCGGCCTCCTGAGGGCAACCACAATGCTGATGCGGCCCTCAATGAAATTGAGTGACACCCCTGCTTTAGACTAAACATATCCAGTACATTTCAACCATTCTTCATTGGATTTAGCCTGTAAGCTTCTCAACATATTTTTAATTCTTCTCTGTATATTTTTCTAGTGTCTTAGCATCCTTATATCTTGGAACTGGAAACTATTCTAGATGCGTTCTTGACTGTACAGCATAGAACAGAGCTGTCACTTCTCATCATCTCGATCCTGAACCTCTGTTGATGCAGCCTAAAATAATGTTAGCTCTTTTGGCAGCTGCCACACATTGCTGGCTAATTCATGCTTAATGTGGTATAATGTGATGTTTACCAGAATATCCAGATCATTTTCACGAGCGCTTCTTCTGATTCAGATACCTGGTTTGGATCAATGTATCCATTTTTTCCTACCTAAGTGCAGCACCCTGCATTTCATTTCTTTGAACAGCATTTTATTGGATGGAGTTCACTGTTCATATTTTGAGCCTTGAGCTGGTATTCTAATATATCATTCATTCCACTTCAGCTTTGTGTCAAACTGCAAACTTGATGGGTATTCCTCTGTCTTCCTATTTATCTGTGCATATGTAAAAATGTTGCTTTGGATAACCTTAATTTTGATTGGATACAGATAAGATATAGTATTGTAAAATAAGGGAAGAACTCTCTTATGATTTGTAAAGTTCATCATTTCATATGAATAAAATTTGCTTATGGATTGGAAACATTGTTTCATACCAGCTGCAGCCTGTGGAGGGGAATTTGAACTCAGAAAATTACTAAACATGGCCCAGAGCTATAAAGATAAACTTTTTAAATTGGTGTAACTAAATATTCTAAGAATTAAAAATTGATACTGGTTCATGTGGATAATTTTAAATCATTTTAATATGCTTCCCATATGCTTAATATGATTTTTAATATGCTTCTGTGATTTGACTTCTATTAAAAAAGACTGCAAAAATGTGAAATCAGAAATAGTAAAGATCATAGTACAATTGTTTGTGAAAACAATAAATAATGAGATTCCAAACTATTCCATAACTATGCTGAACACCTGAGGCTAGGATCTCAGGTATGTTAGTCTCCTGTATTTCCATACAAATGTGTGTTAGTTCTGAGTTTGTTATTAATTTCCTGGAGGTACACTAAGTATTTAACCACAAATGAAGACATACTGTTTCACTTTGTTAAGGACATTCTGTCCTTGAGTGTCTTGGATTTATTTTCTATCTTTGAAGCCATAAGAATCAATTGATGAGATTTTTAGGTGTTTTTTTTTAAAAAATCGTATGGCTTTTCTGCTTACCACATTTAATGCATTTGTCTGTAAATGTCTTTTAATTGTTATATGTGAAGCACTATGATTATATTTATATAGTTAGTAGGAGTTCAGCTTAACTTGAAAACATCTTTCTAATAAAATTCAGCTTTATATATCTTACTGAAACAGCATCCAGATAAGATGGGACTGTTGTTAACACATATAGCAGAGGATATTTGGGGCAATGTAGAAAATGCAGTGGTCTTAGGTAAGTGGAAATGTCAAAGATTCAATTTTGAGACAATTGTTAGAATGTCCATTTGGTATAAAAATAAGTTACATTTATGGGCAAACAAATAGAAATAAATCTTTTATAGAACATCTAGACCCGTCCCAATCGGGCTTCAGGCCCGGGTACAGCACGGAGACGGCATTGGTCGCTCTGGTGAATGATCTCTGGAGGGCTCGGGACAGAGGACATTCCTCTGTCCTAGTCCTATTAGACCTCTCGGCGGCTTTCGATACCATCGACCATGGTATCCTGCTGCGGCTTCTCAGGGGATTGGGAGTGGGAGGCACAGTTCTTCAGTGGTTCTCCTCCTATCTCCTGGGACGCTCGCAGTCGGTGTTGGCAGGGGGGCAGAGGTCGACCCCAAGGGCTCTCGTTTGTGGAGTTCCTCAGGTATCGGTCCTCTCGCCTCTCCTGTTTAACATCTACATGAAACCGCTGGGTGAGATCATTCATGGTTTTGGAGTTGGGTATCATCAATACGCCGATGATACCCAACTTTTCATTTCGACCCCAAACCACCCCAGTGATGCCCTCGCTGTGATGTCCCGTTGCCTGGAGGCGGTTCGGGTCTGGATGGGGAGGAACAGACTTCAGCTCAACCCTGACAAGACTGAGTGGCTGTGCATTCCAGCATCCCGGGACATTCTTTCTATGGGGGGTGAGTTTTTACCCCCCGTGGATACGGCTCGCAACTTGGGAGTCCTCCTAGATTCACGGCTTACTCTAGAAGATCACATAGTAGCCGTGACTAGGGGGGCTTTCACTCAGGTTCGCCTGGTGCGTCAGTTGCGGCCCTATCTGGACCGGGATGCCCTGTGCACGGTCACTCATGCGCTCGTGACCTCTCGTCTGGACTACTGCAATGCTCTTTACATGGGGCTTCCCTTGAAGACCACTCGGAGGCTCCAACTGGTACAGAATGCGGCCGCGAGAGTTGTCTTGGGAGTTTCCCGGTACTCCCATGTTACACCTTTGCTCCGCGAGCTGCATTGGCTACCAGTTGTCTTCCGGGTGAGGTTCAAGGTCTTGGTGATGGTTTTTAAGTCCTTACATGGCATGGGTCCGGAATACTTCGGGGACCACCTGCTGCCGGCATCGACTCCCCTCCGCCCTGTGCGTTCCCACAGAGAGGGCCTCCTCAGGGTGCCTCCGGTCAAGAGAATGCCGGCTGGTGGCCCCCAGGGGGAGGGCCTTCTCTGTGGGCGCCCCGGCTTTATGGAACCAACTGCCGGTTGAGCTCCGGATGGCACCGGATCTTCGCTCCTTCCGGCGCGGGTTAAAGCCCCATTTATTCGAACAAGCTGGCCTGGCCTGTTGGGGGAATGTCAGGGTTTTAATGGGTTTTTATATTCTGATTGTTTTAATTGGGCAATTATTTAATCCTTTTTTTAACTTTTGTATTTCTATTTATATGCCCTGTTCACCGCCCTGAGTCCTTCGGGAGAAGGGCGGTATAAAAATCCAATAAATAATAATAATAATAATAATAATAATAATAATAATAATAATAATAATAATAATAATAATAATAATAATGTAAACTTAATTAAATCTGCAAATTATTAGACTAAATAACATTTCACCCTCATTATCTAGTGCATGTTGCTGAATTCATAAATTTACCTTCACAGAAAATAAGGTCTTTCTTTCTATAGCAATGGACCTAAATGCTATAGCATCTGGATAAGAATTCAAAATCTTAAAAGACAATGCAGTAAAAGTGCTACACTCAATTTGCCAGCAAATTTGGAAAACTCAACAGTGGCCACAGGATTGGAAAAGATCAGTTTACATTCCAATTCCAAAGAAAGGCAGTGCCAAAGAATGTTCAAACTATCGCACCATTGCACTCATTTCTCATGCTAGTAAAGTCATGCTTAAAATCCTACAAGCTAGACTTCAGCAGTATGTGGATCGAGAACTACCAGAAGTACAGGCAGGATTTCGAAGAGGCAGAGGAACTAGAGATCAAATTGCCAACATACGCTGGATCATGGAGAAAGCTAGGGAATTCCAGAAAAAACATCTACTTCTGCTTCATTGACTATGCTAAAGCCTTTGATTGTGTGGATCATAACAAACTGTGGCAAGTTCTTAAAGAGATGGGAGTACCAGACCATCTTATTTGTCTCTTGAGAAACCTATATGCGGGTCAAGAAGCAACAGTGAGAACTGGACATGGAACCACTGATTGGTTCAAAATTGGGAAAGGAGTCCGGCAAGGCTGTATACTGTCGCCCTGCCTATTTAACTTATATGCAGAGCACATCATGAGAAAGGCAGGGCTAGATGAATCAAAAGTTGGAATTAAGATTGCTGGAAGAAATATCAACAACCTAAGATACGCAGATGATACCACTCTAATGGCAGAAAGTGAAGAAGAACTAAAGAGCCTCTTGTTGCGGGTGAAGAAGGAGAGTGCAAAACTTGGGTTGAAACTTAACATTAAGAAAACCAAGATCATGGCATCTGGCCCTCTCAATTCCTGGCAAATAGATGGGGAAGAAATGGAGGTAGTGACAGATTTTATTTTCCTGGGCTCCAAGATCACTGCAGATGGGGACTGTAGCCAAGAAATTAAAAGACGCTTGCTCCTGGGGAGGAAAGCCATGGCAAATCTAGACAGCACACTAAAAAGCAGAGACATCACCCTGTCAACAAAAGTGCGTATAGTCAAGGCTATGGTCTTCCCAGTTGCAATGTATGGCAGTGAAAGTTGGACCATAAGAAAGGCTGAGCGCCAAAGAATTGAGGCCTTTGAACTATGGTGCTGGAGAAGACTCCTGCGAGTCCCTTGGACTGCAAAGCGATCAAACCGGTCAGTCCTAGAGGAGATCAATCCCGACTGCTCTTTAGAAGGCCAGATCCTGAAGCTAAAACTCAAATACTTTGGCCACCTAATGAGAAGGAAAGACTCACTGGAGAAAAGCCTAATGCTGGGAAAGATCGAGGGCAATAGAAGAAGGGGACGACAGAGAATGAGGTGGCTGGATGGAGTCACTGAAGCAGTAGGCGTGAGCTTAAATGGACTCCAGAAGATGGTAGAGGACAGGAAGGCCTGGAGGAACGTTGTCCATAGGGTCGCGATGGGTCGGACACGACTTCGCAGCTAACAACAACAACAAGAATTTGGCAGGGGGTGGGGAACAGGAGCAATTAAAAGTATTATTAGATGGGAACTGTTTGGCAGTATTTTCTATGTCAAATTGATGTAGTTGAATTTAATATTATAGGCTAAAAGAATTAGTGATCAGTTCTCAACACATTATTGTGTTTGGAGAGGTGCGCGCGCGGCTCCGCCCGAACACCCGTGTCGAGACCTGCTGGTGTTCGGGCGGAGGTTGGGCGGCAGTTTGGAGGTCCCGGGGGTGGCTCCGGCGACGCCCGGGCTGAAGGCGGCGCCGCAACCCAGCGCCCATCACCACAGAGACCCGTCGCCGCTGGCGTGCAGGTGCGTCCACATTAAAAAAAGTGGAACCGCGCGCGTGTATGCACACGCACGCATGCGCAAAAAACCGTTTTGCGCATGCGCAAAACATTTTGTTTTATGCGCATGCGGGCTCCCACTTTTTTTATGTGTGATGGAACCGGTTCCCAGTGGCTCTTTTGTTTTTTCAGGTTGCCGACCCCTGATCTAGACTTATGCACTTTTAGAGGCATTATTTTCATAACGTAAAATGATCTGTTTCTATTTTTTTCTCCTATTGAAATTGTACAGAATAAATATACAGTCTGTCTGCACTAGTTTATTTCATTTGCATGTCCTCATTTAACTTGGAGCCAAATTAGAATAAGTGTTGAAAGTGTGATTGCATTTAACTGATCTTTAAAAAAAATGTATGGATGACACATCTGACTAGAATTGCAGGAAATGGCAACAAAGTTGCTGTATGCTTCTCTTTTAATAAAATCACTTTTGAGAGGGAAACTGCATCTAATGCTAGTAGAGTCTTCTAAGATTCTGAAATTATATTGGATGTGTACGTTTGTAGAAAGTGAAGACAGAGGAGGGAGATATTAAATCTGATTCTAATTTGATTTTTTGCAATTTTTTAAAATACAGACATATAGAATATATTTATACAGATTATCTAATGTGAGTTTTGGTTACTGACATGAATGTGCATATACATTTGCCCATGTGAATGCCAATAATTACCCATGAATGAAAATGAAGGGAATATCTTCCATGAACTGACTTCTTAAAAATATCACTTTTAACAGAATAACAGAGTTGAAAGGGACCTTGAAGGTCTTCTAGTCCAACCCCCTGCTCAGGCAGGAAACCCTACACCATTTCAGACAAATGGCTGTCCAGTCTCTTCTTAAAAACTTCCAGTGTTGGAGCATTCACAACTTCTGGAGGCAGGTTGTTCCACTGATTAATTGTTCTAATTGTCAGGAAATTTCTCCTTAGTTCTAGGTTGCTTCTCTCCTTGTTTAGATATTTTATTCTAAGAAATACAATAGGGATATTTTATATTCTATTCTAGGGAATAATTAGATTCAGCAAAACGTATCATAGTGTGGTTTTAAAATCTAATATGGCTAATTACAAAAGGTACCTTTACTTTCTGCAAGTTAATTTTGCAATTAGATTATGTTAATATTGAATAAACTGAACAAGAGCAGTAGTAGGGTATGTTTTTATTTTTTATTTTTTTTAAAAAAGCATTTAAAAGCTGTATTTATTAGGGCACGTTGTAGACCGAAAAGGAAGAAATTAAATATGCAAGCCTCCCAGACTTTGTTGCTAATAATAGGAGTTTGTGTTTCACAAGGAGCATTGAGCAAATGAACTGCCTTACATGTTATTGCCGTGGGGTTGGAGGGAAGCAAGGTCAACTTTGTTTTCCATTGGGATCATGGGTTCTTTTTAAAATTCCTTTAATGGTTTATAGCAGCCTGCAACTAGTTCAAACTAGCACCAAAATAGCCTAGCAAAATAGTAATGTAGACTTGTAAAAGCACTTTGTTTGTGCAGCTTGATTCAGGTATTTGTGGGCCAATGTAATTCATGATAAAGTCTAATGGAAGATTAAAGTAATTCTCAATATAATTCATTTCAAGTCTCTTGTTTTGAAGAAATACTGACTACTATCCCAACTGTTTTAACTTTCCTGATATTTACACATAGGAGGACTCCATGTACATTTTATACAGATAGTTGTGTATTATACCATTGGTGAACTGCAGCTGGTGTATATATAGAATGGTATATGTTGTTATGGATACGATTTAGGTATACTAGGAAACAGTTCTTTAAATATATTCTGCAACTCATTCTTTGAACAAGACTTTTTATAAAAATATATAGATGAAGGATTCTAAAAGTACAAATTAATCATAAGTAATGACATTAAGTGGTAGCAGTCTAGTAAACTACAGAAGTCATCACAAAATATACGTAATAACAGTCTAAATAAAAGCTTTACATTTTGGAAAAGCAGCAGCAACACATTTTCTGTGCTTTTTCTGGGGCTATCTTCATCTGAACCTTACTCAGAGTAGGCTAATTGCAGACCAGTGTGCAGTTCTTTGCCCAAAATGAGCTCAAAGTGCTGTTAGATACAATTCCCACCTCAAGTGGGAATTGTATCTAACTAGGAGAATTGTATCTAACTAATTGTATCTAACTAGGAGAATTTCATTTGTATTCTCTGAAAGTTAACTAATGCAACAGCAACAGTGACAGGTGCAACAGTAACCATAATAATTTGATATATCCATTTCTATTTCTGTTTTAGGATGGAATAAAATGTATTGTAAAAACTTGCAAAGATTGCAGTGGAAACTGAATAGGGAAGGGAGTTCTGTGACCTGATTTTTTTTCCGCCCCCTTGGAAAAAAAAAAATCCCAACGTTGTTACTAAGTGTAAAACAACTGATAAGTAATCTTTCAAGAAACAAAGATATTTCATTTTCTCTTCTGTTTTCTTTATCTTTCTGCATGATATTACAGTTTATTGAATAGCACTGGCTCAGATTTCTTACCACTTTGTAAGAAGTTACAGGAAAGCAAATGGGAGGGGCTCTAAACAGATTTACATATGGCATGGCATTGCTGATGTGTTCTCTTGTCTCAAGGGTCCCCGGCTGTGGAAGCAGTATTCTAAACAGAGATCTGACTTCTAGAAGGCTGCACAGAATGAGAGAAAGTAAAGTTGTAAATGAAGAGGATATGTTTCCTTTAAAGCTCAATATCTGCTTTCCTTCTGCTGTGCGTTAAGTGTAAAATTTAACAGTCGTTTGCAGTTAGAACAGTTTTGTGCACAAATTCTGTATATTAGTATTTCCTGATGGATTTTTCAAAGCGAGATTTTTGTCCGGTGTTTCTCATCATAAATTCACACTGTTTCTGCTGTTCCCACAAGGAGTGTGTTAAAGAGGTAAGAATTTCAACCACACAGATAGATAGATAGATGATAGATAGATAGATAGATAGATAGATAGATAGATAGATAGATAGATAGATAGATAGATTTAAATCAGGCTTTTGAACATAAGTTTATATCAGATTATATCTACACTTAATAATGACAATGCTTTCTTTAAAGATTTAGTATTTGTAGATGGTTAGAAATGTTCTTATGTTGGCAGATTGATTTCAGAAACATGTTACAACTTAACGTTTTGTGAAGATCTGATTAATTTTGTGTGTTACGTTCATGTTGGTGGAATGTAATAGGAGGCCTTTAATGTTTGTGGCTACAAGAATATACAATACCAACATCTGTATTTTTCTAGCTGTTTGATATATTATGTAAGTCGATTGTTCAGAATATTGGTTGTTAACCTAGGAATAAAGTTAAGTTGCAGTTTGTGTAGATTCTATCCATTGTAAAACAACTCCTCTCATATACCATGTGAGACAGGTAGAGTTATATTCTAATTATAACTGTGTCCAATAGAAAGATTAATCTTGTTCAGAAAGGAAAATCAGAATACCTGCTAATGCCCATGTAAAATATATAGAAGACATTTTACTGCAGAATGACTATTTTATTGTTTGATTGATCTGGTAGGAGTTCATTTTGATTGAAGATAAAACAAATTATCTACTATGAATACAGATTTGGATGTAGTGCAGAGAAATATGTCCACCAGTCTTCAACACATCTAATGGGGTAGTTAAGATCCATCCGAGAGAGAAATACTCTTGATCATTATGATTTTTAAAAATAATTTAATGAACACCAAAAAGGATTTTAAAGGTAACTGCAAGAACTGAACAAATGCAGTCAATGTTCAGTCTGGGAGATTATCATGTCAGAGAAAGTGTTGTCATATAAAATTATACTTCTTAGATTTTTAATTTCATATCTATAAATATATATAGATATAGACATTAAAACTGATTTGTATTGGATTTCCTCTGCCTTGTTCCATGAATGCTGACTGTAGGGGATTTTTTAAAATCAGGATTCTTATATATGTGGATATATAAAGTGTGTATGTAGAGAGGACATGATAACAAAGTGTTATTTACAGTGCCTCAATGCATACATGCATACATGCACATTTGCATACATGTTTTTATGAAATGCTATACATTTCCTTATGTTAAAACTGAAAAGGTGGACTGGTGTATTTCTGTATTGCTTATTTGGAAGAGTGGTATGCTTATCTATTTCAGCCTATATCTGTGTATGTTAATCCTTGAATCTTAGTAACTAAAATTTACAAAGATATTTAATAAGAATCAGAGGTTGGTACTTGCTTGAATAAGATGAGCAGTTTGGAGGACTATGGAAGATTAGATGGTAATTTGTTGTTTACAGTCAGATCTGACCTTCATGACACAATGGATTTCACCAGGACTGTCTATCTATAACAGCTTCTTGAGTGCTAGTAACCTAAGCTCATGCTTAAGTAATTGAACTTAGCCACCTTGCTTTTTCTTGGCTTCTTTTTTGATTGCCCTCAATTTTTCCAAACAAGTGACTCTATGCATAGCATATACAAAATATGTAAAACTTAACTTCATTATTTATGTATCCAGTGAGCACAATACTTGGGTGTCTAGTGGTTTTTACTCTGGTATTAAATTATATATACTTTTTGTAATACAAGTTATTTTTGAACAATATTAACTCAGGTAATTTTCAGAAAATTATCTGAACTGTGCTGTGCAACCTGGTTTATATATTAATCGGGGTTTTTTTTAACTTGAAAGACTTTTCTGTTGGTGGGGATCTTTGAGTTGTGAATATAAAATTCCCATGTTCTAAATATGTACGTGTTTTTCACCTGTTAGAAACTTTTTAACAGATGATTAAGAATGGAAAAATGAAGATAAATAAGAATCGTGTTAGAAAAGAAATTCTCCATTAAATGACAGGATGAAAAAAAATGGTTCTTGTGTAATGGCACATTTGTGTGTAGGTGCACCTTTTGAGAGGATAGAGAAATGACTGAATTATTTTAGTAATACAATATGTATTCAGTGAATCAAAACTCATTTACTATATTTTAATTAGGGAATAACTTTAATTTTAATTACAGTTGCACATTTAATTCAAGAAATGTGCTATTAGTGTCCGTGCTTTATAATGAATAAAATATATGGCCATGAGATAATAATGCCAATGGCCTTTACTCTTTAATGAAATTAGACTATAGGTTATAGTATATTATAAATTAAACTATAGTGTGCAGCTATAGGTGAGAATCTCATGATCCTGGAAGGTGACATGGTTGCTTTAATGACCCAGGTGTCTGCCATGCTTACATTTTATGCCTTCCAAAGTAGTTCTTCTGAACTGAATCTGCATCATTTTTTATTTTTATTTTTTTATTTTTAATTCCATTTATATCCCGCCCTTCTCCGAAGACTCAGGGCGGCTTACAAGCTTAGCAGTAGCCTTCATTCTATGTATATGCCTGCTTATTAGGGCTTTCACACACACACCCCAAGCGGCATTATTACAAAGTCAGCTTAATTTCCCCCAACAATCTGGGTCCTCATTTTATCTACCTCGGAAGGATGGAAGACTGAGTCAACCTTGAGCCTGGTGGGATGCGAACCTGCACTAATTGCAGGCAGCTGGTGTTACTTAAGGAGGCTAGCCTCCTAGTGATGGATAGGATGCTGATGATAATCGAGATGCCCTATTTTTTTGCCCTGGAAGCTCAGTGGGGAGTTCAATTGAGGCTTGGGCCTGGCAATCAACTGCCTGACCACCTGTCCTCTCTTAACCTATGGGCCACATAAGAACAGCTGTGGCTTGAAATTGTCTGACCCTTGATGCAAACTATACAAAAAACAATTGCCATAAAAACAATTGCCTCTGAAAGTCTCCATCATAGACTTTCAGAGGGAAAAAAGTTCATTCAAAGGTAGTTACCCTTTCTAAACTAAAGGTAGTTTAGAAAATAGCACTTTTTCTAAAGTACAGCATAATAGGCAGGGTCTCATTTTCCTGAAAACAACTACCCAGTTGCCATTTTTTGGGATTAGGGATTCCAGGAGATGGATGGGTGGGTGGGTGGGTGGACTGACTGACTGACTGACTGATTGATTGATTGACTCACTGACTGATTCTGCTACTTAAAGATTCCTGGTCTAGATGACTAAATAAGCCAGCTGGGTGACCTGGGGCCAGTCACTCTGTTAACCCAATCTAACTGATAATAAGAGGAGGAAGGTGTGCTGGATATTTTCACCGCCTTGAATTATTTGTAAAAATAAGGTGGGAAATAAATAATATAGAAGACTGTAGGACCGATTTATGGAATACCTTGTACAGGAAAACCTTATTTCCTGATTTGGACAGAGTATTTCTCAACTTTGGCATCCTGGCCTGGAATTCTGGGAATTAAAGTCCACACATCTTAAAGTTGCCAAGTTTGAGAAATACTGGGACAGAAGATCAAAAAGATTTGTGTGTGTGTGTGTGTGTGTGTGTGTGTGTGTGTGTGTTCATTCTAAGAAAGAACTTGCAACATCCAAAGTTTTGCAATATTTCTAAGGGCTGGACTATTTTTGTACTGTATATAAATTGTACAAATTGATTGTAAAGTTAAAATGGAGTAACTTTGGAAGCAGCCATATCTTATTTCACCCATGTCTTAATGAAAACCACAAATTAATATCCACATTAATATTGGTTAATGTAGGCAAAGTAAGAGAGAGAAGAAAGGAGGAAAAATAGGTAGCTCAAGGTTGTAGAATGTGTGAATGAGTTTAGTTGAAAAAGATTATAAATTTTATAATAACCATTTTTGGATAAATATAAATATAGGATAATGGCTTTCTTTGTTTGCTCTTATTTTTTTGTTTCAGGGAGTCAAGCCAGCCAGCTTTGATAAAGTAGCTATTCCTGAAGTGAAGGAAATAATTGAGGGATGCATTCGTCAAAATAAAGATGAAAGGTAAATGTTCTTCTACTTGGACTGAGCAGTAGAAATAGGCTGTGTTGACAGTTTTGATTAAAAATCTTTCATATAATCTGTAATGCATCAGTACTCCAGTACAAATGTTGGCAGATTCTTTCAGTAAAGGGCGAAATCCCACCTCTCTCTGTCTGCAGGCTTAGTGCAGCTGCCATTGGGATGGCGCCAGGCTCCAAGCAAGGAATCTTCCAAGAAATGCCCACCCAGTAAGCTCTGGTTTTCAGTCCTGTCCCTTGTCCTGGGAACCCAGCTAAAACTCTGGCCTGACAATCTCCATCTGCCTACCTGTTCTTTCTTAGCTCATGGGCTATACAAAAACAGACAGTAGGAAACTTCAGACCAAGAGTCAAGTAAACAGTGCCTCAATCAAGAAACTGCCAAAGAGCCATTAGTAAACAGCCCAACGAACGAATCCCTAAGACCGTCACCACCCACACAGACAAGCAAGACACCAGAATACAAACTGACAGCAAACAGCACTCCTTACTAGCACTGATGATGTTACCTAGTTAGGGTAATGAAACATTTGCAAGAAAACAAGCAAACTCAGAGAGCACCAAGGGCCCCTCATTTCAAATCTGAGCTACAATTATTCTCCTTTATTAGTAGGCTGTATTTGTCCACAGGTCATAGTTTACTGACTCCTTCTTTAGTGTGTAATCTATGAATGTGGCACTGATTTTGCAAGCACACATTAACTTTTATTTCAATCAAGGTCAAATTACACCCATAGTCTTTTTTTCAAGTTTCTAGAAAGGGCATAAATTTCCCATTTGTCCTCTCCTGTTTAAAGAATGGGTGAAGCATTAAAATGCATTGACAGTATTTCATTTAATAAGTAAAGATCTGTTGCCTCATCCACTGGCTACAGTATTGTATCATAATGATGTTTTCTTTAGATTTTTTTTTTAAAAATAAATGCTTCCTTTCTTTGGAGAACAAAGTGGCATGAATGCAATTTGACTTGGAATAAGAATTAAGGTTTTAATTTTGGGAAGAAAATATGTTTGGTTCAAATGGTAAAGTTTGAATAATCTTGGTATTTAGTTGCACTGCTTCTGTGTGTCCCTAAATCTCCATCTTACTCATGGATCCCCTAAATTGCATCTTGTTCTCTTCTTTCTATAATTAACAGATACGCTATCAAGGACCTTCTGAATCATGCATTCTTCCAGGAAGAAACTGGTGTGCGTGTAGAATTAGCAGAAGAAGATGATGGAGAGAAAATTGCTATTAAGCTCTGGTTACGAATTGAAGACATTAAAAAGCTAAAAGGAAAATACAAGGATAATGAAGCAATAGAATTTTCTTTTGACTTGGAAAGAGATGTTCCAGAGGATGTAGCACAAGAAATGGTGAGCAATAAAGGAATTAGATATCTGTCTCTATAGATTTTTGAGTTTGGCATATAGTTTGGTCCGTTTGTATTTTGATAACTGTATAAAACTCAGTATCTTAAAAGGAAATGATACAGGAAGGTATAATTCATGAGTGAATTATGTACAAAAATCGTAACTAAACCTATAAGTCTCTCTATTTAATATAAGAATATTTTAAATAGGCAAATAACAATACAATTGGGCAAAACTTAACACCAGCTGCCTGCAATTAGTGCAGGTTCGCATCCCACCAGGCTCAAGGTTGACTCAGCCTTCCATCCTTCCGAGGTAGGTAAAATGAGGACCCAGATTGTTGGGGGCAATTAAGCTGACTTTGTAATAATGCCGCTTGGGGTGTGTGTGTGAAAGCCCTAATAAGCAGGCATATACATAGAATGAAGGCTACTGCTAAGCTTGTAAGCCACCCTGAGTCTTCGGAGAAGGGCGGGATATAAATGGAATTTAAAAAAAATTATATTAGCCAAGACCAGCCACATTTCTTAAAAGTGATTTTTTTCCATTTTGTACATTGCCAAGTTCTGGTATATATTTAATGCTTCAGATATGGTTCACATGAATTCAGAAATAATATGATATTTTACATAGTTCAAAGCAATCAAGTCACTTGAACACTTGCTTTTTTAAAATGCAGTTTAGAAAGTTTCTTGTCATGTTCTAGCAAAACTTTAAGCAAAATATTTAATTAGCAAACTTTTTCTGCCATCAATCTGAGACAGATATTTCTAGATGTAATTTCTAAAGTTTAACTACCTAAAATATTTGACCTTTTTTAAAAAAAAATCAAAACAAATTCACCTCAAAATGGTTTACAGAGCAGGAGATATTAAACAACAGAAATATAAATATAAACAACATAATGAACCTTTCATTTCAAATCTATGTAGATTCTCAATCATCCAGGTCATGGTTGTCCCAAAGATGGTTTTTTCTTTGAAAATGTTTCTCCTTCTCATCCAAGAAGCTTCTTCATTTGTAACTAACTGACTCAGAGACTAACAGCCGATCCTCAGAAGTCTTAACAACCAGATGTCTGAGAAGAATATAAATCTTTCCATTTCCCACCAGTCAGTTAGAACTGAAGAAGTTTCTTGGATAAGAAGTGAAATGTTTTTTTTTTAAAAACAAGAAAATCCAGTTGCCTTTTGGAAAAAGCACATTTGGGACTTTCATTTCAAGATTACAAATAGAAATCGGTACTTGAAACAGTGGCTGATTGAATATATTTAATTAAAAGTGAATTGAAACATTCAAGTCTTAAAAACATCCTGGTTTGAGTTCACCTGTGACTTCAGTTAATAAAACAGGACACTGCATCTAGGCTTTCCTTCCATTCCACATGCCTATGGATCAGTTGTCCTGTGAGGGTGAACAATAGTGCCTATTCTAATAGTTGCATAAGTGGTTTATTTCTTTAATTAGATCTCATAATATTTTGAGAGAATACTATGATGAATAATATTTAAGTCAGATATTTTCGTCTAATATTCTTCTAATAGTTAAAGTTACTTTAAAACTGACAAGCTGATTGTTTTGTTTTTGCTGTGTCATTCTAGAAATGGCTGTCTTACTGTGGTTAATACCATCCATTCCTGTTTTGTCTGCCTTTTTGTAGTTATTTTTTTAATTGTGAATGTTTTTGTGCGTGACTTTTTTATCAATTGCTATACGCTGCTCAGAGTCACTTTCATGTGAGATGGCGGCTATAAAGATAACTGTGCGTGCCCACAGAGAGGGCCTCCTCAGGGTGCCTCCGGTCAAGGAATGTCGACTGGTGGCCCCCAGGGGGAGGGCCTTCTCTGTGGGTGCTCCGGCATTATGGAACCAACTGCCGGTTGAGCTCCGGACGGCATCAGACCTCCGATCCTTCCGTCGCGGGTTGAAGACCCATTTATTTGAACTAGCGGGTCTGGCCTGATGGGGGTATATGGGTTTTTATAGGCTTGTTTTATCATTCTTGTTTTAACTTGGGCATTGATTTAATTGTTTTTTAATTTTTGTATTGTTATTTATATATGCCCTGTGAACCGCCCTGAGTCCCTTAGGGAGAAGGGCGGTATAGAAATCTCAATAAATTAAATTAAATTAAATTAAATAAAATAAAGGTACTCATTGTAATTCACCATTGTCTAATAGTAGGAACCGCTCTTCCCTCAGGTTGAATCTGGATACGTCTGTGAAGGAGATCACAAAACAATGGCTAAAGCTATAAAGGACAGGGTGTCTTTGATTAAGCGAAAGAGAGAGCAGCGTCAGTTGGTGAGGGAAGAACAGGAGAAAAGGAAACAACAAGAAGTCAGTCAGAAGCAGCAGTCAGAACAGAAAGCACAAGCGGGGTCTGCCCAGCAAGGCACAAAACAGGCCGTGCCTACTACAAGTGTCACCGCCGTGCCCACCACATCAACTTCCGTTTCTACCCAAGTAGAACCTGAGGAACCTGAGGCGGATCAACATCAACAGGTTCAGTTCCAGCAACCCAGTGTTTCCGTATTGTGTAAGTACTTTTCCGCAGGTGTCAGCCCAACTGCCACTTTTTTCACTCTCGGGATAGTGGAGGCTAAGTTGTCACTAGAGACGAACGGTCAGATTTTGGACCTGCGGATGCAGTTTCTGCCTTGCTGTTACGTTCAGAAGTAGGCACTGGTTCCTGCAGTGACAAAATAACTACAACAGAATCTAAATCACTGTCGGTTTCGTATCTAGCAGAGAGAACCATAAATTGGCAGAATCCGTTGCTGCCGTCGTCATCTAATCGCACAGTGGAGAGGCCACTCTTTTTTCCTCCATTTCATCTCCTCCTTACTATCGTTAACGTTATTATTAAACTCCAATAGTTACGTAAATTAGGGTGTTGTCATCAGACTGGGCGGGATCAGTCTATTGCCTCTATTTAGGAGAGAACTTTAAAAAACACATAAAAGGTTCAAAAGAGTCCTTTTTTGTGGGGCGGGGGGGGAAATACATGCTTCACTCTACTACCTACTTTACCAAGTAGTTCAGGAATATTGTGAGCGAGAAAAGAAAGGCTGGGAGGAGACTTAGGCAGGCACCTTTCCTGCTGATTTTGCTTCTGGGAAGCCAGCAGAGAAGGTCACAAATGGCAATAACATGACCACAGATGCTGCAGTTGGTCGTAAGTACAAACCAGTTGCCAAGTGCCCCAGTTTCGTCCATGTGACTGCAGCTGCATTGCAATGATCAGAACTTCAAAGACAGAGCATGCGTTTCCTCTTCCTTCACAAGAGGAAGCTACTAAATTATTTCGTCGCGATCTCAAGACGTTTTTGTTTGTACAAGCCGGCCTAGCCTGATGGGGATCGGTGGGGTTGTTTTATTTTTGGTGTCTTAATTTTATTTTGGGGTTTTTAGAATTGTATTCCTATTGTTTTAACTTGGGCAATCATTTAATCTCTTTTTAATGTTTGTATTTGGTATTTTATTCTGCCCTGTGAACCGCCCTGAGTCCTCAGGGAGAAGGGCGGTATATAAATATTATTAAATTAAATTAAATTAAATTTCCAAATGCAGCCCAATACAGAATATATCACTGTCTTACTAGCATACAAAGGGAAAGGCAATTTTGTTCACGTGACTGCAGGTGCACTGCAATGGTTAGAATGTCAAAGACTGGTCATAAGTTCCCTCTTCAACCCTGTCATAACTTGGAATAATTGCTGAACAAGTAGTCATGACTCAGTGCTTGTATGCATTGACAATCAATGCAGTTTAGCTGTTGTATGACCTGACTGTCTTGGCCCATAGAAATATTCACACATCCTGTTCTGCACAAGATGAAGCTACTAAATTATTTCCAAATGCAGCCAAATACAGAATATATCACTATCTTATTAGCATATAAAGGGAAGGCCATAGTATGTAGCATATGGGTCTAAATGAGTCTAAAGCATTTGTGACTATCACTGCCTTCCTAGCATCTCTGATTAGAATCAGATCCCAAAAAGCTTCCCAAGACGGAGCTGCATCTGCAACCAGGTTAAGAATTAATCTAGATTGACTTTGTTTGCCTGCTCTTATCTCCCCAAAATTGTTTTCTAACCTCACTTCAAGAAATAGTCAGCTTCCTTGATCCATATCCAGAGAACCAATCTACTGTGTGGAACTTACTAACAGTACTCGACTTACAACTGCAATTGAGCCTGAAATTTCTGTTGCTAAGTGAGACAGTTAAATGAATTTTGCCCTATTTTAACGACCCTTCTTGCCACAGTTATTAAGTTAGTAACACAGTTTATTAAGTGAATCTGGCTTCCCCATTAACTTTGCTTGTCAGAAGGTCACAAAAGGTCACTCATGATTCCAGGACACTTGTAGCCATCAAAAATACATGCCAATTGTCAAAGTTTTGAATTTTGATCACATGACCATGGGGATGCTGAATCCTCATAAGTATGAAAAATGGGCATAAGTCACTTCCTTCTTCTTTTGCTAATGTTTAACTTGAATCTAGCATATGGGCAATTTGTGATCTATTCCACAGTCATGTCTTTGGTATTAATAACTAGACTCTTGCATTTCCTTCTAACCAGTTACACAATTAATTTAATTTCTTCTCTGTGTACTTCATCTTCATATGTCCATCGATATATTGGCATTGTTTTAATTGTTTGAGGAATGTGTTAGCATTAAAATATCATTGGATTGGCAAAAATTAATAACTCGGGTGGGGGGGGGAAGAGAATGGACACATGGGAAAATTCCTTCCTCTTTTCTTAAGAGAATTTACAAGCCAAAGTAGTGTGTTCTTTTATAAATATGTCAAAGACACAAAATATATGATTTCCTTTTTTGCTTACTTGGCATTCTTCAATAAGACACAAAGGCTGGAGGAAACTGCAGGTAAATCACTAAAATTATATAAGTGGGAAGAAAACCAGAAGAGGAAATTGCACATTCGTGTCTCGGTTACTTTCCTCTGAATTACAATTATCGTCTCCCAACTCCATGAAGCTCGCCTTTAAATGGCTCGTTACAACTTCTGATCTTAAGCTAGACTTTTATACCATAAGCAAAATTGTTACTACTGCCCAGGTAACTGTTATCTATAACTATATAACTCTGTGACTAACAACCAGTTTACCAAAAGACAAAAAGAACAATATAAAAAGGATCACCATAACCCCCAAAAGTGAAATAGTCTCATACAAAAGAAAACTTAAGGCAACATATAACCAGTTCACCGAAACAGACACATGTTTCACTAACATACTGGCTCTGACACGGTGGGGAGACACAAGGTTTAACAGCCTTCTAGAAGGTCAGGACTCTGAGATACAAAAGGCATGGTGTTTGGGTTTGGTCTATGATTTTATTGGAATAAATTGTAAAAACGTTTCCTAGTATACTTATCTGGAGACTACAATTAAATTAATTATTTCCCATGGAGCTGATGAAGTGTGTTGAATTACTAATGGAGAATTAATGAGCCTTGGTGGAGCAGTGGGCTAATGCCTCCTTAAGTAACACCAGCTGCCTGCAATTAGTGCAGGTTCGCATCCCACCAGGCTCAAGGTTGATTCAGCCTTCCATCCTTCCGAGGTAGGTAAAATGAGGACCCAGATTGTTGGGGGCAATCAAGCTGACTTTGTAATAATGCCGCTTGGGGGGGGGGTGAAAGCCCTAATAAGCAGGCATATACATAGAATGAAGGCTACCGCTAAGCTTGTAAGCCGCCCTGAGTCTTCGGAGAAGGGTGGGATATAAATGGAATTAAAATAAATAAATAAATAAATAAATAAATAAATAAATAAATAAATAAATAAATATCTCCTTGCTATTACTCAGCCTATTTTTTGAATTGCAGCAGGAGTTTTAAAGAAATTTAAAAGCCCACAGGCAGAAATCCTACGCTGTTATTTTTGTTCAGGAAGATTTGAAGGAAATAATAACAACAGTAGTAATAGTACTGCAATGCTACCTTTAATGACATCAAAGTACAACATCTGCCTATCCCAGGTCCTTGGGAAGGACTTGACAGGTGGACAAAAAAATGCCAGATACAGTCTAAACATCTGGCTGACTGTGTGACGAACTATAGTAGAAGTAATAATAAGACTATGGCATATATCTCTGTAGAATTGATGTTCAAAAATTTGGGGACTGTATCCAATACCTTACAAAAACTTTTTTCTCCATTTTTTTGTATATTGAAATCAGTGGCCCAGTAAATAGAGAAATCCAAATTATTTAAATAATTTTTTAAAGAATATATTTAACTAATTAATTTTATTGCCTTAGATCAGGGGTGTCAAACTGCCAGCCTGTGGGCCGGATGCGTCACACGGAAGCCACGCCCACCCCATTGCCAGCAATGGCAAAACAGTCTCGATACGTTGCACGACGTCATGTGACGTCGCGAATTTGACATGTCTGCCTTAGATGAAAAGTGTTGCTCTATCTGATAATTTCAGATATGCAAGCATTCAAATTTATTTTGAATGCTTCCTTTTTCATGGATGGAATATGGTGGGATTGTTTCCCCCTAAATATAAATGAGCTATTTGTATAGTTATTGGCAAAAGAACGCATTCTCAGACAGTGTTCAGAATGAGTGCTTCTAATTGTGGATTATCTGCTGTATCGATGAGGCGCTGCAGTATGGTAGCTGTCTGCCAATCCAAACATATTAACAAGATGGGGGGAGGGGGTTGTTGAAATGGCTTGTTTTAAGAATTTGTTTAAAAATTGAGAGCAATGTTTTTTACAAGTAATCCTCTCTTAACGACAGTTCACTGAACGACCACTCAAAATTGCAATGGCGCTGAATGGGGCGTACTTACGACTGGTCCTTGAGGTTCAATCATTTGCAACGTCCCACGTGTGATCATGATTCAGGTTCTTGGCAACCGGCTCACGCTTAAGACAATTGCAGCACTGTACCAAAACGTGATGGCCAATTGCTGCTTTCCTTGCTGGCTTTTTGCAAGCAAAACCAATGCAGGGAAGTTTGCAGGTCTCCACTCCTTTGCCATGGGTCATCCTGCCGCACCATCCGCTCCCCTGTCTTCCTTGCACAAATGGCCCACCACAGCACCAGGTGGTCATAAAGTACGAATTATGGGTACTATTTGCAGTTTTGATTATAGTGATTTATTTGAAATGTAATAATTACATAAGACTTAATAGTCAAAACTTTTCCGTTGCTGTGTGCTGTCTTCCTTCAGAGAAGAGGGAGGGGGGAGGGGGAAGAGAGAGAAAGAGAAAGTTCTATGCACTTACAAGGCTTGAGCATGCCACGAGATTATGAATCTGTATCTAAAAATCATATTTATATTGTGTTTTACAGCTGATGGCACAGTTGACAGTGGCCAGGGTTCATCTCTCTTTAGTGAATCATGTGTGAGTAGCCAACAGACGGTTTCCTTCACTCCCCAGCATGAACAGTCTCTTCCAACACTTCCAGCCTCAGGATATTCAGTTCCTGTTGGTCAGCCACAGTCACAACAGCCTGGAGGATATCAGACCTCTACGGTGGTAAGCACAAAATTAAGCAGAATGGCAAGAAGCCTAGTATCTTGTTCTGTTTTCCTGGATGTGTTTGGGCCTTAGGTTTTCAGTCTATGGCTGGTCATAGGTAATCTAGAAAACTGCGTGCAAGCCTCTTGCTTGCCTTTATCTAATACTGCTTTAAAATAGGAAAATAAGCATAGTGAACTGAATGTGAAATATGCTTACCGGTAATAAATGCACACACAGAGATATTTGAAGCTCTGTAGTTAGTTTCAAGCATTGTTGAGCTGTGGGTGGAATAAAAGTAATGTGGTGGAAGCTTCTGACTAAATGACGTCATTAATAAAATGTGTTATGTGAATGTGTTGCAAGTTTTTAATTGCAGCTAAACAAGGTAAGAAGTATTAACCATTATAGAATGCTGCATGTAACACTTCAGTTTTAAGTGAACCTTATGTCTCCATTTATTTATAGCTTCCTTTTAATTGCTTATAGGCACAGTTCCCTTTCCCACTTCATGTGTTCATTTTTGTTACCCTATAATTTGTATCTTTTTCTGCTGGGTTTTCAGAGCTGACGTTGGGGATCGTCTAGAATAGAGCTCCCCAACCTTTCCGAGTTGGCGGCCTAGAGGGAAAGGTTGGGGAGCAGGGAAATGTGTGCCCCCACGCACACATGCACAGACGGGCACACGCACGGCAGGGTGCTAGCACCTGCACACATGCACTAGCGGGCCACCTGGCACCCCTGCTAGCACAACTGGGGTGGTACACTCACACATGTGCACACTCGCCAGTCATTCCCAGGGCCCAGTGGCCAATAGGCCACGGCCCGGTACTGGGTCGCGGCCCATAGGTTGGAGACCCCTGGTCTAGAAGATCTTACCTCCTATTCATTATACCTTTTTATGAAAAAAAAATGCTGCTTGTGAAGTCTGCATTGACAAAAAATATAACTGATTGTAGAATCTGATCCATAGCCAAAGATTGCAACATTTGGATAATGATATATATTCATTTATATCATATTGATGCAGGTAGTTAGAGAAGGTAATCCTTTGCTAGAACAGAAACATCGTCATACGTTTCAAATGCACCTATGAAGCTTTGTGCCCTTTTAATCCAAAGATTAAATGCAACATTTCAGTTTTAAGTTTGGCATGCATAATTTCAGTTCCTCTGATTCCATTCAAAAATATTGTTTAAACAATAACCCATTAAAAAGTCTTCACAGGCCTTGCTTCAAGGTTCAGTAATCATAAATAATACTAACTGTGGGTTAATAGTTCTTCTGAACAGGCCAATTTCAGATGACAAATAGATTTCCAGAAAAAAAAAGTAATTCAGCCTGTTTTGAAAGTTACAGTTTTGAGGGAATCTCAGTGGAGAGATGATTTGGGAAGAAAATAATTTTAAAAAACATGGAAAAATGTTTGGAGGGAAGAAAAAAACTGGCTTCTAGAAGAACTACTACCTAACTTTTTTAAAACTCTAAGTTGGTTCAGTTAACAAAATAAGTAAATTACCATCTACTTTGGGAATGTAAGCAGATTACAATATCTTTATTTTCTAATGAACTCTTCTACCATATTGTTCATTTGTCAAATATGTTTTTAATCTTAAAGTCAGAAAGTGAGCAAGTTATAATGTGAATCATTATTTGTGTCATATAATTCTTAACTGAATAAAGTTATAAAGAGATCCTGGCAAGGCATTATTTAGGAAGCCATTCCAGTTCAAAAAGAAAAAAACTGAAATGAACAAAAGTGAAATTTTAAGGGGGGGGGGGAAACGATAACTAGAGACAGTTGTATTAACATTTAATTGTTAACACTTGGAAGAAAGAGCTCTTTTTCACCGAGAGCTTGTTTTCTGTGCCAAAACAGAGTAAACATCTAAAGGATCCCTTAAAGTTAAACATAACTTCCTAAGGGGGACCTGAACTTGAAGCAGATGCTTCTTTTCTATGTATACTATTTGCTAACTGTTTTATAGTAGATTTCGATTTAGTGGAATTTAATAGTCAGAAGAAAACCTGAAGGCCTCTAAGGTTCACGTATTATTTTTGTGTGTGATGTCTTTTCAAGTTTCTTCGCAACCCTGTCTGTTACAATCAGTATCAGCCTTCTGCCATGATGATGTCCCTTAGTTTCAGCTCATTAGTCATGTCATTTATGCTCGTTTCTTTTTTGTTTTTTTAGCCTCAACATGGCTGTAGCATGTCAGTTTGTGCTTCCCCTCTTTCCCCCTTCCTTCCCTCTCCAATTCCTCCCAGTGCTCCTTCCACCCTGCCACTAGCATCGTCTGCACCTTTTTCTTCTTCCTATCTTCGGACTACCCCGCCGGAAACTTTTGGTGAAAAGCTTTCCAAAGCCCTGGAGAGTGTCCTGCCCATGCATATCACCTCTCCACGCAACCAACGGCGGTCCAGCCTGCCTTCCCTCTTTGTCAGCCCTGTATGTCACTTTCCTGACACATTAAGATAAGTTACCACTAAATACATCCTGGCTTCAGTATTGGATTAGGTTGAAAAAGGCACCATGGTTACTCTGTGCTATAGGAAAGCTAATTCCTCTCCTTCCTGAAGTTAGAAATTAATTTGATCAAAGCTTTGGGAAAAGGCTTAAAAATATCACAACATTTACCGGCGCAATCTGAAAATTATTGTATTATTTCAAAAGCATTTGAATGCTTTCTCAGTTTGGATAATAACTAAAGGTAAACATCACAGTTGATTCTCTTTATTTGTGGATTACATGATTGCAACTTTGCTTACTCCTTAAAATGTATTTGTAGTTGCAAAATCAATAATTGGGTACTTTTGGGGTGATTCACGGGCTTACAGTGCAGTCAAAAATTTGAGTCACCCAATGCACACTTTTCAGGATGTGCTAATTCAGTATTTGTGGTGAGTTTATGAGGCATAACTTCAGCAGATAATGAGAATCATCTGGGGCAGGTTTTCTGGCCCACTTTTGGCACAATATGGAATGGTTTATCATTCCTTTTTCCAGGATTGCTTTTAAACGTCCCTACAGTCCTGGATTTCCTAGCAGCTTCCGAGCACTAACCAAGGATAGTACAACTTAACATTTTCTCAGAGTTGGCCTCAGTCAATTGGATGCTTCTATCTGTTATATGTTAGTAATTCTGAAAGTAGCATTTGTTTATTATTCAGTCAATCAATACATTTACATGGCTGCCCATCTCAAACAAATGACCTTGGGTGACTAACAACAACAATAACCCAGAAAAAAAAACTCCAGATAATTTGTAGCCAAATATTAAAAACAAAATAAAACAGAAAACTGTCAATAGAAATACAAATACATATATTTCAACAAGATTATAAAATTAATTAATAGGGTCCAGCAGACTTAATAACTGTTACGAGTTTGGTTGTATATACATGTATGTGTGTGTGTGTTTCCTTTCCCAAGATAGTGACACTTTTTTAAAATACTTTTTTATTAAGTTACATTACAAGATAAAAATATAGAAGAAACAAAAGTTATAAAAATAAGAAAAGACAGAAAAATGAATGAGAGGGGAAAAAATAACTTCCAAATTTCTTTGGTGCAGTAGATTGCAAAAATCAACATCAACCTTTTGCTTTACATTTCACATTTCAAGCTATTTCTTTAATTACAAAATCATTCTAATCATCAGAACCTGAATTCAAAGTTTCATTTTTTTCCAATTTCAACAAGATACTTGGATTTTTTTTCCCAATTTAATCAATTGGGGAAGCAATTAAAATAATCAGAATTGTGCCAAGAAAATGGAAAATAATAAACATTAACCCTACAGGGATCTATAACAAATAGGACCTATAATAAAATATTGTTCTGTATTATTAATCCTCTGGTGCATGATGATTGTTTAAATCAAATATTTACATTTAAAACTTATTTGCACTGTAATGTATTTGCTATAATAATTTACTTACTATGTGGATAACTTTGAGGCCATTTGCTTTAATTACCTGTATAACTTTCACCTGTAACTGTTGCTCTTCTGTGCTCTTTGAGCTTGGTTGTTTGCTTGCAGATGTTTTGTTACTAGACAAGTGCTTTTATCTGTAAACTTGATTTCACTACTCACACCTAACTTCAAGTTATTTATGAAGAAGGTAAAACCATGTATTTATTTGTCTAGACACAATACTAAAGAAGCAGAGTTTCATGTAGGCAATGAAAAGAAGGCAGAAACAATTTTTAAGCTTCATCTGTTCGGAAAGCAACTGCTTGCTCTACTATTATGGGGGCTAAAGAAAATAATTCCTAAGACTCATACTTATGAACTTCAGGAAGGATAGAAGCTTCCTCTTCCTTAAGCCCTGTTGCTTTGTGCCATATTGGGCCCCAGGACTACTCCCAGTGTTGAGTATTTTATGCACTGGATGTTTTTAATTTTAGTTAAGAACAGTGGTGGATTTCCTTTTTAATCTCTGGGGAGCAACTGGAGGTAAAAGTAAAGCTCTTGTGACTCAAGTTCAATATCTTGCAACTACATGGATATATTTTCCTGGCAACATACAGAAGTGATTGAAATTATTTTTTTAGGTAAGGAGAGGAAATTAGAATCATTTTCCTACAGTACAAGAAATCATTTTCCTCCATTCTCAAAGGATATGTGAGACTAATTGTCACTCCGTATTTTTACTATGTCATAGGAGAATTTGCTGCTGCTTTTCCAGAACAATTGGGATTTTGATGTATGGTCTCAATTGACCTCATCAGTATAAAGAGAAAAATTGAGTATTTTAATCGTATTGGAATGTGTTTAATGGGAAGTTGTACAAGGGATAACATATCCATTCTGGAATAATAAAATGCAACATTTGACAAATACAATCCATTTGTTATAACTAGGTTTTGAAGGTATGAAAACAATGAATAATCTCTAGGCTTTTGTAGAAGATGGAGATCTTGTTGCAGTTTAAAAGCAGATTCTCTTCCTAATTAGACAACTATTTCTCAGGAAGTGTACTGTATTGCAAAAAAAGAGTATGTATTGAGAAATAATGGTATTGAAGCAAATCTTCTAACAAAATGTATTTATCTTAATAAAAAGATCATTGGAAAAACAGCTTCTAACAAAAGCAAATATTCCTATAGACAACAGTCGCTGCCATGGATGTATTTAATGGATTTGTATAACACTCAAAACATGTTGTATGTTAAAAGAGAGCCATTTATTGAGCTGAAATGGTGATATGTTTCTGTAATATCTGAACTACTTGTCTTGTTCATGTCAATACAGCCTCATTCCATGATGCATCCATATGGGGGAATCCCAGCATTCATAGATTCCCAAGTAATTTTTTCTACTGTTCGTGAACAGCCAGGCTCTTTCTCACCACCACCCACCTGTCCTTCAGGGGTGTCCATTTCTCAACGGCGCAAAAGTACTTCTATCCTTGAAGCCCAAACTTGCCATTTCCAGCCCTTGTTGAAGACCAGCCAAAATTTACTTTTCCCTGGTGGTAGTCCAACAATTTGGACACCAGAGACATTGGCGACAATGAGCACAACTGCTCATACATCCACAAGAGAACACATACAGGCTAACACTGTGTTGAAGTCGACTCAAAAATTGAACGATTACAGACCTGGACAAGCAACTTTGGAGGATGCTACAAACACGTTGACCCAAGAAGCACTATATTTAGTGGGCATGCACTGTCAGTCTCAGTTACCCGAACACTATGAGACAGTATCCTATAATGCTCAAAGAACTGAGCAAAACTTGTTGCAGGCTCCTGAACGGAGAAATGTACAAGGTGGCCCTCTTCAGAATTCTGCTTTTGAATATCAAACGGGGCAGACCTTTTTGGCAAGACAAATTCAAAATTTGAGATTGGATTCTGGAATGAATCCATTATTGCCAGTGTCCAGCATCTCAACCCCATTGAGTGGAGACGCCATACAGATGAATTTCCATCCAGTCTTTGTTCCACATTCTGCACCTGCTATACTCTCTCACAATGGGGATGGTCAAACAAGTGTGTTTGAGTTCCATGTTCAAACTCCCAGTGTAACTGCAGGAGAAAGTACAACCTTACCTCAGTGTGTTTATAGAAATCGTCAAACAGATTTTAACCAGGAGGAGTCTACTCAAAGAACTTTACAGCCTGTTCGTCTTCAGCCTGTAAAAGAGGAACAGAGTAATTATATGAGTTCTGAGTTCATGATGAGTAGAGGCAGTTCTGTTCTCCAGAGCTGGCTGGAAGGTAGCCAAGGGTATTCCAGTGACTCATCACAGGTGACTTCTTCTGATACTGGTGATTTTCTGTCGCCTCCTCTGAGTGGGACATCTGTATCATATGCTGCAGATTTATCTTTTTCTGCTTCCCAAATGGCTCAGAAGGTATTGCCAGATTCACAGATCTTCATCCACTTTCCACAGGGAACTTCATCTGAACAAGCACTCTCTGCCTTGGTTTCAGCAAGATCATCTGCACTCTATCCTCAGGTTACCAGTACAAATGCTTCAAATTTTCTTCGGTTTTTAGTGTTATCTTGACACTATAGTATAAGATTCCTTACATTCCTTTCTCCCTTCCCAAGATACTCTGATACTGAAGGACAAATTGTTTCTCCAGGAATGGGTTGCCTGTTGAAACCATTCTAGTCCTATCTTATTAGGAACATCCCTCAGTGGGACTATTATGTAGAGGGTTGTATTGATTGTAAGCAAATCTTGGTTGTAGGGCTGTGTAATACGGTATGGTAAAAAGTTATTTTATTGCATTAAAATAAAAATACTGTCTTTTTACTTACTTGAAGCTCAGTTTGGAAGCTCAGGTAAGTGAAATTTACAGCTTCTTTTCACCATCTGAAAAATGAAAAAATATGGGAGGCTTGGATGTTTTGACAGCTGTTAGAAGCCCTCAAATATCCTTGCTCATTTTTATAAAAAATTAATCCAGTATTTCCTTATTCATATTGTATATTATGATTGTTTAATGTAAAATCAACAGAAATGATAGTACACATGTATGTGGTGTTTTTACAGAACATCCAGATATTTTGAATAAAGGTGCTGGGAATCCTTAATATTTAGCTATACAAAATTCAGGTCAACAAACCGCTATCAAATTAATTAGGAGTAAGTCCTATGAAACTTAACAAAGCTTATTTCATAGAGAGAATTGTACTTACTCATTTTATGTTTTGAGGTTACAGTCTTATGCAGGCTTACTTAGGACTAAGCTCACTACAGGAAATCCTTAACATGAGCGTAATTGAATCTTGAATTATGGTTGTGGTAGGAAGTTGAGGCATCATGTGACTTGACCCAATTTTTCAATATTTTTTGTGGTAGTTATTAAGCAAATTAAGCAAACAATGTGGTCATTAAGCAAATCAATTTTCTCCAGTGGTTTTTTTTGTCAGAATCCTGAAGTAAACATCAGACACTGGCAAAAAAAGGGTGCAAATCGTAGTTATGTGACTGCAGGATGCTGCCAAGGCCCCTAAATGTGAGTCAGTTGCCAAGTGCCAAAAATGTGACCACATGATTATGGGCGGTTTGTGCCATCATAACTTCAAAAACAGTAAGAAGCTTTTGGGGAGTCCATTGTAACAGTCATTAGGTCACCGGTCATAAGTCGTGGACTACCTATAAACAATATGTGTGTGACCTGTAAATAAATAGGAGTTCGACTACATAATGTATCGCTCAGCATCTAAAATTGCATTACTTCGCACACATGATACTTTCATAGAAGTATCATATGAGCAAATTAACGCAATTTTAGATGCTGAGCTATACACCACGTATATATAGTCAAATATAAATTTTTCCACTTTAACAAAAAAGTGGTATTTTTGTCCCCCAGTATTCCATTTTCCAAGATTCTGCCTTCCCCCATATTTCAGAAATTTTACACCCCAATCCATAACTGGCACCCGTTGGAAGGTATGCATAAGTGGTAATAGTAGTAAAACATGGGAGTCTGCCCTACCCACTCATCTTTCTCCTTGATTAAACTAAACTAGTTGTTGATCAGTGTGGTCAAACTGTGATAATGAGATGCCACAGAAATACATAGCACCACACGTTTTACGTTTACGTTTTATTTAATTTGTATACCGCCCTTCTCCCTAGGGACTCAGGGCGGTTCACAGGGCATATAAATAACAATACAATACAATACAAAAGTTAAAAAAAAGATTAAATCAGTGCCCAGTTAAAAACAATAATACTATTCTAAAACAACAATTTAAAACCCAACTCCCCCGTCAGGCCAGACCAGCTAATTCAAATAAATGGGTCTTCAGGCCATGACGGAAAGTTCGGAGGTCTGATGCCATCCGGAGCTCCACCGGCAGTTGGTTCCACAAAGCCGGGGCACCCACAGAGAAGGCTCTCCCCCTGGGGGCCGCCAGTCGGCATTCCCTGACCGGAGGCACCCTGAGGAGGCCCTCTCTGTGGGAACGCACAGGGCGGAGGGGAGTTGACGCCGGCAGCAACACAAATACTTAATTAGACAGTAGTGGAATTGTATCACAATGAAGTGTGTGAATTATACAATCTTCAGCTGTTTGAAAAACTACACACAAAACAGAAAGTTACAAACATAGATAATAATTTCCGCCCTCTCCATTCCGCAGAAAACCCCCTCTCCATGAAACTGGTCCCTGGTGCCCATGACGTTGGGGGCCATTGCCCTACATCCACTTGCTATCCATTCTGTTGGGAAATTGTCTTATAGGTCAAGTCCCTATAATATGATATGGGACTTGTATTTTTTTCTTTCTTCTGTTGTTTCTGTTACTACTTTTTAAAATACATTGTTACCTAATTAGAAATGAACCCACAAGCTCAGAGAACGAATCTCCACCCTCATCCTATACCTGAGCTACAGATATTCACCATTTTCGCAGTTTTTTTAAAAAAAATGTTCATTTCCCCTTATCCATTCTTGATCTTGGCAAAAATAAAAAAAATAAAAATCTGCCCTACGTTCAGAATATTTAATCTTCCATCCTTCACTAATTATCTCATCCTCCATCATAAATATCAAATATTTAATACCAAAATATTTGTTTTCCATATGCATGCATGGATAGGTATGCTTAACCACATATTTGAAACAGTGCAATATCTTTGGATTTTCAAATAGCCCAGACACTTTTTGTTCCTATCTGTCCCTTCATTACACCTAACAGGACTGTTTCTTTATGGATTGTATTAATTCAGAATATTATACTATTTTTCTATAGTTATCCTTGGTTCTTCCACTACCGTCTTTCACATTCATAGCATGCAGTTATCACCTGTATATGATTCCATACATAACAGCTTAGATCCGTGGTGGCGAACCTATGGCACGGGTGCCAAAGGTGGCACGCAGAGCCCTCTCTGTGGGCATGCGCGCCGTCGCCCCAGTCCTAGGCCTTCAGCTGGGCTTTATAAAACCTTTTCGCTTTAGGCCTCCATCGCCGTGTGCAAGGGGAAAAAAAGGTTCAATCAATCAATTTCAACTTCTCGCGGGGGAAAAAAAATCTCGCAAAGTTGAAATTGATTGATTGAACTTTTTAGTCCCACCCAGTCTGCCGTTACCACTGCAGCCATGCCAACCCAATGGGCCACGCCCACCCAAAGGGCCATGCCCACCCAATGATACATAAGTGGGTTTTGGGTTGCAGTTTGGGCAGTCTCTAAAAGGTTCGCCATCACTGGCTTAGATTATACCAATTCATGCATTTGATACACATTTCAGCCCTTTCATTCATATTTAAACCTACACCTTCTGATTCCTGCATGCCCCAAAAGTGCTTTTTCAAAAAGCAACTGGACTTCCAAAAGTTGCCCTTTGAAAAAGCACCTTTGGGACACCATGACCTGGATGACCGAGAATCTCCATTAGACGTATCCTACGTGCATTCAGCAATTCCACTTACACTATCGGACTACTTTCTTTTTCATCTATTATATTCTTCCTATTTCTCTTTGTTGTCACACACATGCAATGTATTTGTTCTGTTTTCTTTCCTTTATTTACTAATGTTTATTCTTTACCATTTAATTCTCCACATTCCAAGCAGAAATTTTACATATGCTATGGCAGTTGCTCTGCTTCTCTTGTACATTTGACCAATCGTGATTTTCAGTTAATGCTTTTTAATAAAATAGAGAACATGGAGACTAGATAACCAGCACTGATCGGACTTGTGCCTCATGCAACATTATCTTCTCATGATAAGAATAGTACCCATTTTTCCACATTGTTGCAGCATGCCATAAGGACAGTTTTACCTCAAGCATTCTCATGCTTTTCCATATAAGATGGGGTCTCTAATGCAGTATTTCTCAATCTTGGCAACTGGACTCCCAACTCCCAGAATTCCCCAGCCAGCATGAAGCTGCCAAGGTTGAGAAATACTGATCTAATGTAAGACTATCTTGCAAACTGCTATATGGTTACAGCCAATATAAACATAGGTAATATATTTGTATACTCAAGTTGTACACTCAAACATGTACATTGGCCCCAAAACATTATCTGTCCCTATCTAAGCATTTAGTACTATGATTGCTATCTTGTTGCTATTTCTTCTGGTTCTAATACAATCTGTGATTGGGGGGGTTCTAAGAATCTTGGAAGATGAAATGAAAATATAAACAGTTAAAGCAAATTGTACATCGAACAATTCCAAAATGGTTAAATAATTATCAATTATAATTATTGCAAGACATTTCTAGAAATAGTATTTTTTTTTCCTTGGGTTGACTTCAGAACTGTGTTCCACATTTCCTCCTTAACGTGAAGTTTTGAACACTCTATGCTTTTATTTAATTAAAATTCTTACCGTATATTCCTATATATTTTCACCTTAGCTAAAAAATACCCACTTCTTTTGTAAGCTCTCCAACCCCTTTCTGTCTTGGTATTCATGTATTACAAACCTAAATTCTGTTTTTTTCTTCTTTGAAAACATTTGTTTTTCATTATATATTGAGATACAGTCCAATACATAAAACACATTTCATTATATGGGAATGATCGCAAAATGATCGCCATTCCAGCTTAAATTATTTTACAACCATTCGTAACTGTGTTGTTTCGATTTTTATTTGCTTACTCATTCAAAATTTGAAATTACTAACCATTGGCTTTGGGTGCTTTTTCTGAAAAATGGCTGATCCTTACAGTATCTTTGAGAAATTTCTAACAAGGTTCTTGGATTCACTTAGATTTGGCTAGAAAATACCATTATTTCACCTAACTATAGTTCAGCATTTTGTCTTCCTAACTCATCGATTAGGTTGATATAAATCTTTGAAAAACTGAAGGAAATTTAAATTTTTAAAATAGAGATCAGTAGCATCCTTCCCGTAGAAATTGAGTGTGTGTACCTATTTCTAGCACAGGCTGTTTGGGGCTGGAATTTTTTTTAATTAAAAGCCCCATACACACTCACAAACACATATTGCATTTTTATATTAGTAACTGAGTTTGATTATTGGGAAAATGCAGCTGCTTTAAAAGGTTGCAGACGGGTGCATTGTGAAGTTCCTTTTAGACAATTGGGATTACTGCACAGTCCTAATTGATTAAAATACAATGCTTTTCCATTTCAGGGGAATTATTACTTTGCGTCATTATTCTTGCAATGTTCCCAGTACAGAAACTGATGAATAGTCTGATTCTGTTTCTCTTTCCCTTGTGTGCAGATGCAAGGGCAGCCATCCTCAAATGAATCATCAGTGAACACATCACAACTTTTGCAGCAAAACCAACTGGTAATGATGAATGCTTGTTAGATGTATAATTTTATAGATTTGAGTGATAGCCCTCAAAGTATTTTCATAGCATTTTCGGTGTTTTTCCTCTGGATTGATGTTCTAGATTCAAAAAATTGATATACATTTGGAAATACTATAAATTTAGCAACTGTAACAACCAGACATTCTATGTCTTGCATATTTTTCTGCTATTGATGCAGAAATATTTTCCATTTAACTCCACTCTTGCTTTAGTCTTTTCACTTTCCTTAGGCATAGAAGCCAACATAGTGAGTTGGGCCAGTCTTGTTTTCTCAGCACTTTCAGTCCTAATTAGCATCAGGTTCTGCAGATAAAATCCCTCATTGCATCATGCATTGATAGTTTTGCTAGCAAGCAAAAACAGCTGTATGCTGGACAAGTGTTAAGAAGAGGGAACAATTGATTTCAGCTAAATCAAAAGCTGGTTAATTTAGCTAAATCTGCTCTTAAATTGTAAAAGGATGACTTTTTCCTCCATATCTATTTGGATATGATGTAGATGTCCAAACTAAATGTATTGGTTAATTAAACAAATTATATAGCTATCCAACTTATACATAGTATTTTAGAAGACTGTTGCCTATAAAAGTTGATTTACAATTCCAAATATCCCCAGTGTTGAAGAGGCTGGCTTGGGCTGATTGTGGTTGTAGTTCAACTACCACTTGCTCATTTTATTTTAGTGTCAGTATGATTCCTGTTCATAGAATCCATGGTTGCAGAAGGCACATGTATTCCAAATTAAGGTTTTCTTTTAATGAAATATTTCTGAATTCATTCTCTTTTTTATTTCATTTCTTCATTACAGATTACCCAACAGCCAACCACCTCTCAGCAAACTGGGCAATACCAAGTTCCACAGCCATCAGTTTCCACTGGAGCTGCTCCATTGCAGCCAGTAACACAACAAGCACAAGTAATGCCTATGCCTCAGGTACCTGCTGGGACACAGGTATAGTACAATTTGATGATTTCTAAGCCACCCTCTAGGCTGTCTAAACTTTAGATTTTTACTTTCATGTGGATTAAAAAAAAAACCCAGACTATAGATAACAGGATATGTATTGCCTGGAAAAATAGAATAAAGGTGTGTTAACTATGAACTTGATGAAAAGAACATCGATTTATGAAAGCGGAAGAATTGCCTACATGAGTTTGGACATGATCTAAAATTATGTAATAGACTGGAATAGAGTGCCTTTGGTATGTATGATTTTGAGAGTATATTGGAACCAATAGCCCAATAATCTTAATATTGAACATTCCTTAAAAATGCTCTTTCCTATGTGCTTTTCTCCTTTACTCTTGGCTAAGAAACCTTCCTGCTAGTTTTACCGAATTTTTTTAATGCTCTCTTACTAAATAAAATGTAACTATTTTTTCTTTCTTTGGACTAATGCAGTAAGAACATGCTTTCTGTAACCCTGCTTCTTAAAACCCCATCTCTATTTTTCTTTACCTCCCCAGCTTCCTGTTTCCCAAACAGTGCCGATCATCCAGGGTGAATTACCTATTGGAGCACCTTCCCTTGCTCAGTCTTCAGCTGCCCCAGTCATGTCTCATTTCCTCCCAGTGGGACAGGCCATACAACCACCACTTCTTCCACAGTTCTCGGCCTCTCAAATGCCCATACCAGCACCTCATGTGTCTGTGGCTCAGCCGTGCTTCCCATCTCTATCCATTTCTATGGCAGCTGGCATTAACCAGCCATTGCTTACGCTGGCTACATCTGCTGCAGCAGCTGCTATTCCTGTGGCTCAGCTGTCCAGCCAGGTGCTCCCACAACTTCTTCAGCCAGGTGTTCAATCCATGGGATTACCTCCTACTCTAGGACAAACTGCTGAAGTTCCACTTCCAGCTACAGATGCTCTGTACCAGGTATTTTGGGAATCAAGCAAAAGTCCCTGTCTGTAATGTCATCAGTTCCTCAGTGTTTTAGTTCTCATGAAAAATCTTCAGTATGGGAGCTCTGCTTTACTTGGAAGAAGAATAAACAGGAAAATATAGTTTATCAGTGTACGTGGGAATCTTCTGATTTAAAACTAAATCTGTGTGTAAGAAATGGGCCCTTTATTTAAAAAAAACCCAGTGATGCTTTTATTTTAAAAAGTAGCATTTATTATTTATTAATAGTGCAAAGGCAGCTACCAATGTCTAAAAAAGGAGTTCAAAAATTACTGTTTAAACTCCACGTATTATCTCATCCTTAAATACAAGAAGGGATGTATACTAATTCAGATGCTTCCTTAGAATTGCTTGAAGAAAATGACTTAAGATGATTTTTTTTTTGAAATTTTAGCTATTCAGTTTTCATTTCTTAAACTAGAAGGTACACTGCACAGGTTAGTCCTTGACTAGCGACCACCATTGAGCCCAACATTCCTGTTGCTAAGTAAAACATTTGTTAAGTGAATTTTGTCCCATTTTACGATCTTTCTTGCCACAATTGTTAAGTGAAGCTTGCAGTCGTTAAGTTAATAACACGGTTGTTAAAGTGAATCTGGCTTCCCCGTTGACTTTGCTGGTCAGAAGGTCGCAAAGGGGGATCACGTGACCCCGGGACACAGCAACTGCTGTAAATATGCCAAGCATCCAAATTTTGACCACATGACCATGGAGATGCTGCAGTGGTTTTTCAGTGTTAAAAATCATTTTCACACATTTTCATCATTTTTTTCCCCAGTGCCATTGTAAATTTGAATGCTCACTAAATGAACTGTTGTTAAGTCCAGGACTACCTGTACCGGGACAACAAACAAGAGATACTTTTGTTTGATTGCTTTTTTGTTCTGCAATGTTCTCTATCGCTTTTTACGCTGTGAACATATGCTCAGCATATTCTCTTTAATTTTAGAATATGAAAATACCATTTGCTTGCCTTGTGCCACAGTACTTTTATATTTTGCCCAAGCACGTCTCTAGAATTAAAAAAAATAGAAGAGGGGGATCAGATGAAATGTAGAGGGTTTTTTTTAACTTTACCATGAGTAGCACAGTTCACCTGGAAGTTTAAGGGTTTGCAGCTGAAGTTCCTCTTTCAAAGAGGAGTAGTTGCTTGCTACAAAGGTAAAGTTGACCCTAAGGCAGGGGTAGGCAACCTTGGCTCTTTTATGACTCATGGACTTCAACTCCCAGAATTCCTGAGCCAGCACAGCTGGCTCAGGAATTCTGGGAGTTGAAGTCCATGAGTCATAAAAGAGCCAAGGTTGCCTACCCCTGCCCTAAGGCAATATGCTAGGGAGCTTCTGAAATAAAAGTAAATCTAAATTGGTGGTTGGGGGAAAAAAACACACTTTTAACAACCTGGCTTGCAATTTCTCCTTTCTCGTCTGTTTCATACTGTTTCATACCAGTCACCCAAAAATAAGCTAACATGGCTTCCTCATTTGTCACAGGGCTTCCCACCTCGGCTACCAGCACAGTATACTGGAGACTCAAATATTGCTTCCTCTTCCGTGGCTTCTGCTTGCCTTCCTTCTGCAGTATTGTCCCCTCCTTTACCCACAGAAGCATTGGCTCAGCCAAGCTATCTTGCTGCAGTAGGGCAGCCTTACATGGAACAGAATGTTTTAGTTTCTTTGGGCAGCCTAGGAGGACAGGTTCAAGGGCCCCAGTCTGCTTCCACACAGCAGACAGCATTAGAGGTAAATGGATGAACTGCATGTTGTTGGGAATGTGCTTTGGAAGCTGGATTTCAAAGCTTCAGTTATAGATCCGGTCCCATTTTCAGATTCCAGCTAATATTGTATGTTAACTTTCAAATGAATTTCTCTTACAGCAGAATGTGATGCCAATGTGGAAACCTTGTTGCCCCTGGCTGTGCTGTTGGGAAGTGAGTGGGCCTCCCAGATGCAAATTACTTGCTAGTACTTCTCTTCTGGCTAATAATGCCCTTTAAATAAGATACAGATTCTCAGTAGTACCTGGAAGAAAAAAAATCTTTCCTCAGAACTCTTCTCTGCAGCCCTGTTATTACTGGAAGAGATTTGAATTATCCCTGCATTCTTCATTGGCTTTTCTGTTGCACATTCTGCTAGTAAGATTTCTGGTTGCATGGCAAGCTTTGATGTCACATTAATCTCATGGTTGACTTCCTGAATTTGCACGAGAAACCCCCTGAAAGTTAACAGTTTGAATTCACTTAGATGCTTTAAAAAAATGTAGAGAGTGTGCTTTTCAGCTTCTAGTTGCATAGATGATTGGACTAGCGATTAAAAGTAACAGTTTAAGAAGGTAATTGAATGTTAAGTTTTTCCCATTGCAGGTTACAACTCCTGGAATCACGCAGATTGCACCTCCAGAGCCTCAGCCTTCAATACAGCAGCAACCTTCACAATCAACTCCATTAGTTTCTTCAATAGACAGGTAAATAGTTAGCTACTGCTTTTTGGAAGACAGTTGTGATAACAAAGAATCTGATTTTCTTATTCACAGATTTGAGAATACTTTTAGTTAATTTTGCATGTAAGCTAAAACTGTGATTTTCTGAGATACTTAGAGCATGCAAGAACCCAATATATTCAGCATAATCACCTAATAATAACTTTCTCGTTACTCTTGAAGATGAAGCTTTCTTAAAGTAGGTGATATAGTACAGTAGAAAATTGTATAGCGTTTATAATTTATTAGGCTGTTGTAGATATATTCATTTTGGTGCATGCTACTTTGTTCTTTAAACAAAACTCCCACCTCCTGAGTTTTTGTCCCAGTCCTGGAACAAAACATTCTGAAGTCTGTTCCAAGTGTTGGTTTGTTAATTTCTGAGTCATGATTAGCTTGAGGGTTTTGTGTTTTTCCCCTTTTTAAATATGCTTCTGATTTGACACTGCAGGTATTAGTTCTGTCTTTAATACTCTTGGCTAGGACTGATGGAGCAAGGAGGAAATGGCAGTTGTAAAAATCACATGTCTAGGCTCAGAGGAATCACTGCTAATAATACTGTTTTATTTTATTTATTTATTTTTTATTTTTATTCCATTTATATCCCGCCCTTCTCCGAAGACTCAGGGCGGCTTACAAGCTTAGCAGTAGCCTTCATTCTATGTATATGCCTGCTTATTAGGGCTTTTACACACCCCCAAGTGGCATTATTACAAAGTCAATTGCCCCCAACAATCTGGGTCCTCATTTTACCTACCTCGGAAGGATGGAAGGCTGAGTTAACCTTGAGCCTGGTGGGATGCGAACCTGCACTAATTGCAGGCAGCTGGTGTTACTTAAGGAGGCATTAGCCCACTGCTCCACCAAGGAGGTGGAGGTTTCAAATTCTAAATTATTCAAAATACCTTCTGTAGCGAATGAAGGCAAATTATACATGTCCCTGAATAATGTTGCAAGATCCAATCCAACATTCTGGTGAGAGAGAAGTTCCCTGAGGATGGGGCTCCAGCACACGTCCTAAAGCTCGGAAGGCCAAGCCTCTGCTCCTGGTGACCGGTGCAGATTGGATCCAGCTTTTTTATTTTTGAGCTATAGCACACTTGAGAACTCATGCTAAATGCAAACTGTGTGTTGTTTTTGGTTTGCTGATGCCTTTTTGGTTTGTTGAGCAACGTTGGCAAGTAGTCAAATGCCTTCATTTGTACTTTTAAGGAGCCAGCACCAAAACTTAGCACCGAGAGAAGGTTGTATTTTGCTGCTATTAGAATCCACCTTCCTAAAACAAAGAAAAGAAGACCTGTAAAACCAATTTCATTTGGAAATGGAAAATATTACTAACATTTTTCTTTTTTTTCTTGTTTTTTTTTAGTGCTCATTCAGATGTTGCCTCAGGCTTAAGTGATTGCAATGAAAGTGTTTCAGCCTCTAGTGGTAGACATGAAGGGAGGACTACCAAGCGGCATTATCGTAAATCAGTACGCAGCCGTTCTCGAAATGAGAAATCTACACGTCCCAAACTGAGAATTCTTAATGTGAGTTACCTGTTTGTGTAATAGTATTGTGTTGATTAAAATATAGCGCTAAGTAGTTTGGGATTACTCTTGTCAAAGAAGCTGGTTCCCACCAAGATAGAAACCAAAAGTCCACTTTTTCCAAGGGGGTAGGGTAGGCTGAGATTCAGATTTGTCCTATTAATATATTTTATGACATTGTAAGATTTACAAATATAGACAATTGCAGCAGTGCTGTTGATGTGACTGCTATCATTGTAAAATAATTAGGTAAAGGTAAAGGTTCCCCCGCACATGCGTGCTAGTCGTTTCTGACTCTAGGGGCCGGTGCTCGTCTCCGTTTCAAAGCCGAAGAGCCAGCGCTTGTCCGAGGACATCTCCGTGGTCATGTGGCCGGCATGACTAGACACCAAAGGCGCACAGAACACTGTTACTTCCCACCGTAGTGGTCCCTATTTTTCTACTTGCATTTTTACGTGCTTTCGAACTGCTAGGTTGGCAGAAGCTGGGACCAGTAACAGGCGCTCACTCTGTTATGCAGCACTCGGGATTCGACCCGCCAAACTGCCGACCTTCTGATCGACAAGCTCAGCGTCCTAACCCACTGAGCCACCGCGTCCCTTATAATAATTATTTGTTGTTGTTAGTTGCGAAGTCGTGTCCGACCCATCGCGACCCTATGGACAATGTTCCTCCAGGCCTTCCTGTCCTCTACCATCTTCTGGAGTCCATTTAAGCTCACGCCTACTGCTTCAGTGACTCCATCCAGCCACCTCATTCTCTGTCGTCCCCTTCTTCTATTGCCCTCAATCTTTCCCAGCATTAGGCTCTTCTCCATTGAGTCCTTCCTTCTCATTAGGTGGCCAAAGTATTTGAGTTTTAGCTTCAGGATCTGACCTTCTAAAGAGCAGTCAGGGTTGATCTCCTCTAGGACTGACCGGTTTGATCGCCTTGCAGTCCAAGGAACTCACAGGAGTCTTCTCCAGCACCATAGTTCAAAGGCTTCAATTCTTTGGCGCTCAGCCTTTTTTATGGTCCAGCTTTCACTGCTATACATTGCAACTGGGAAGACCATAGCCTTGACTATATGCACTTTTGTTGACAGGGTGATGTCTCTGCTTTTTAGTGTGCTGTCTAGATTTGCCATGGCTTTCCTCCCCAGGAGCAAGCGTCTTTTAATTTCTTGGCTACAGTCCCCATCTGCAGTGATCTTGGAGCCCAGGAAAATAAAATCTGTCACTACCTCCATTTCTTCCCCATCTATTTGCCAGGAATTGAGAGGGCCAGATGCCATGATCTTGGTTTTCTTAATGTTTAGTTTCAACCCAAGTTTTACACTCTCCTTCTTCACTCGCAACAAGAGGCTCTTTAGTTCCTCTTCACTTTCTGCCATTAGAGTGGTATCATCTGCATATCTTAGGTTGTTGATGTTTCTTCCGGCAATCTTAATTCCAACTTTTGATTCATCTAGCCCTGCCTTTCTCATGATGTGCTCTGCATATAAGTTAAATAGGCAAGGCGACAGTATACAGCCTTGCCGGACTCCTTTCCCAATTTTGAACCAATCAGTGGTTCCGTGTCCAGTTCTCACTGTTGCTTCTTGGCCCGCACATAGGTTTCTCAACAGACAAATAAGATGGTCTGGTATGCCCATCTCTTTAAGGACTTGCCACAGTTTGTTATGATCCACACAATCAAAGGCTTTAGCATAGTCAATGAAGCAGAAGTAGATGTTTTTCTGGAACTCCCTAGCTTTCTCCATGATCCAGCGTATGTTAGCAATTTGATCTCTAGTTCCTCTGCCTCTTCGAAATCTGGAGTCTAGCTTGTAGAATTTTAAGCATAACTTTACTAGCATGAGAAATGAGTGCAATGGTGCGATAGTTTGAACATTCTTTGGCACTGCTTTTCTTTGGAATTGGAATGTAAACTGATCTTTTCCAATCCTGCGGCCACTGTTGAGTTTTCCAAATTTGCTGGAAAATTGAGTGTAGCACTTTTACTGCATCGTCTTTTAAGATTTTGAATAGCTCAGCTGGAATACTGTCACCTCCACTAGCTTTGTTGTTGCTCAGCTTTTCTAAGGCCCACTTCACTTCACATTCTAGGATGTCTGGCTCGAGGTCAGTGACCACCTCATTGTGATTATCTGGGATGTTAAGCTCATTCTTGTATAGTTCTTCTGTGTAATTTTGCCACCTCTTCTTAATCTCTCCCTGCCATTTTGGTCCTTTATCATGCCCATTTTTGCATTAAACATTCCCTTCATCTCTCCAATTTTCTTGAAAAGATCTCTGGTCCTCCCTATTCTATTGTTTTCTTCTATTTCTTTGCACTGTTCATTTAAGAAGGCATTCTTATCTCTTCTAGCTATTCTCTGGAATTCTGCATTCAATTGGGCATATCTATGTTTTTCTCCCTTGCCTTTTGCTTCCCTCCTTTCCTCAGCTATTTGCAAAGCTTCCTCAGACAGCCATTTTGCTTTCTTGCATTTCTTTTTCTTTGGGATGGTTTTGGTTGCTACCTGTTGTACAATGTTGCGAACCTCTGTCCATAGTTCTTCAGGCACTCTGTCTATCAGATCTAATTCCTTAAATCTATTTGTCACCTCTACTGTATATTGAACAGGGATATGATTTAATTCATACCTGACTGGCCTAGCGCTTTTCCCTACTTTCTTTAATTTAAGCCTAAACTTTGCAAGGAGAAGCTCATGGTCTGAGCCACAGTCAGCTCCTGGTCTTGTTTTTACTGACTGTATAGAGCTTCTCCATCTTTGGCTGCAGAGCATATAGTCAATCTGATTTCTGTGTTGACCGTCTGGTGATGTCCATGTGTAAAGCCGTCTCTTGGGTTGTTGGAAAAGAGTGTTTGCTATGACCATCGTATTCTCTTGACAAAATTCTATCAGCCTGTGCCCTGCTTCATTTTGTACTCCAAGGCCAAACTTGCCTGTTATTCCAGTTATCTTTTGGCTTCCTACTTTAGCATTCCAATCCCCCATGATGATAAGGACATCATTTTTGGGTGTTAGTTCTATAAGGTGCTGTAGGGCTTCATAGAACCGGTCAATTTCATCCTCTTCAGAACCGGTGGTTGGGGCATAGACTTGGACTACTGTGATATTGAATGGTTTGCCTTGGATTCGAACTGAGATCATTCTGTCATTTTGAGGATTGTATCCCAGTATTGCTTTTCCTACTCTTTTATTGACTATGAAGGCTACTCCATTTCTTCTGAGGGATTCTTGCCCGCAGTAGTATACCTGATGGTCATCTGAATTAAATTCACCCATTCCTGTCCATTTTAGTTCGCTGATACCTAAGATGTCGATGTTTAGTCTTGTCATCTCTTGTTTGACCACGTCCAGCTTTCCTTGATTCATGGATCTTACATTCCAGGTTCCTATGGAGAAAAAATCTTTACAGCATCGGACTTTCCTTTCACCACCAGACATATCCACAGCTGAGCGTGCTTTCGGCTTTGGCCCAGTCGCTTCATTCTTTCTGGCGCTACTAGTACTAGCCCTCTGCTCTTCCCCAGTAGCATATTGGACGCCTTCCGACCTGAGGGGCTCATCTTCCAGCGTCATATCGTTTTGCCTTTTGGTACTGTCCATAGGGTTTTCATGGCAAAGATACTGGAGTGGGTTGCCATTTCCTTCTCCAGTGGATCACGTTTTGTCAGAACTCTCTGCTATGACCTTTCCGTCTTGGGTGGCCCTGCACGGCATAGCTCATAGCTTCATTGAATTACGCAAGCCCCTTCGCCATGACTAGGCAGTAATCCATGAAGGGGTTATAATAATTAGTGAAAGCTAATTATTTGTCCTTGTGTGGGCAGGTGTTTTTTTTTCAATTGTTGCCCAAATAATGTGTGCATGAAATGCTACTTTGTCTTGGCTCTTAAGCCTAAATCTCGTGTAGGCTTCTTGTTTTGTTAGAGCAGGAGTACCCAACCCCCGGGCCGTGGACCGGCACCAGGCCGCAGCATGCCAGAAACCGGGCCATGCAGACAAGCAAAGCCCCATTCGTGGTATGCAGGCAGTACATGAAACCATACCCCCTCCGGTTCACGGAAAAACCTCTCTCCACGGAACTGGTGCCCAAAAGGTTGGGGAATTCTGTGTTAGACTGTTCATTTTGTTTTCCTCAACTCACTTGAGTGTAGACTGGTAGCTCTGCTTCTCTCCTACTTTCTGAGCTAGGAAGAGGAATTGTGTCCCATCTAGACCACTACTGCATACCACTGGTTAATAAATACTGTGCTAGATAACTGAGCTGATTGAGTTGATCATCTGTATTCATGTGCATTTTGAAAACCATTCTGTTTTTCCAGGTTTCAAATAAAGGTGATCGAGTTGTGGAATGTCAGCTAGAAACACACAACAGAAAAATGGTTACTTTCAAATTTGATTTGGATGGTGACAATCCAGAGGAAATCGCTTTTATAATGGTAAAACAGTTCATACGAGGACTTAGTTCACTGTTAGCAGCAATAGTTTTAGTAACTTACCCTGTCAGATTTCTGTCTCCAAAATTTTAATTTTGGTACGTTTCCTCGTAAAATCTGTACTGTTGAGTCTATGGCAGTTTCTACCTTCTACTGAACACTCAGCTTTTTTATATACGAAAATGGTTAAATCAAAATTTGGACAGCAGGAATTATTGCCTTTTTCTTCTAAGCCAGGGGTGTCAAACTCGCAAGGTCACCTGACATGTCGCGATGTATCGCGACTTTCCCCCCATTGCCAGCAATGGGGTGGGCGCGGTTTCACTATGATGCATCCAGCCTGTAGACCGGCAGTTTGACATTCCTGTTCTAAGCTATCATTTATTTGGCAAACAGCTGCTTTAACAGCTGCTGTTTGAAATTCTGAAATCAGAATTTCCCCATTACTCGTGTGTGTTTGAGAAAAGATATAGCACCTTTTATAATAAATGTTTAATATGTTTATATTGCTTTTCCTTTTTTTACTTGTTAATCCTTAAAGGAGAAGAAATTGCCATAGTGATTTATAGTAAGCAATGAAAAGCGACAAATGAGGATCTCTATGCCAAATATTGACATATCTGGCTCTAGGGCTGCCACTGAGCTGCAAAAGTCCATGTGATCACAAATGGGTAGCAAACTGAGTAGTTGTCTAGATATTTACTGTCCAGAATAGTAGTTCTGTTAATACCTAATTCAACTAGTGTTTGTACATTTGAAAATCACTTGCCTTTTTGTGTCTAGAAGATAGTTGAAGTGTGTGTGTTTCCTAGAATGCTGTGTAGTGCATCTTTTACAGGTTTACAAGGAGAGTGTTGCTATTTGCTCCAGAGGATCATCCTGTAGCAATTCTGTAATTACTGTAATTCTGATTTTATATGCAGGTGCAAAATGAATTCATATTAGCAATAGAGAGAGATTCATTTGTTGAGCAGGTTCGAGATATTATAGAAAAGGCAGATGAAATGCTCAATGAAGACCCCAGTATGGAGGCAGAAGGCGATCAAAGTATGGATGGTATTCAGAACCAGGTACGGGTTGATTTTGATGTTCTAGCATTTATCTTAAATTGTTTCTTTTCTATTTATATTTTTGTTTTTGCTAGGCAATCCTGGCAAAAGATATTTATAATCTGAAATTGAACCATCATATGAATAATTATGGGTCTTTTTCTTCTCTCTCAGCAGTACTGTCCATTTTGTATCCCTTTATTGTAGGTTTTATTCCCTTTCTTCCCTTAAAGTTCTTTGCTTAGTTTCTACAGGCAGGAATGTGGGCATAGGTACGCTCGGTGGCAAGTAGCCTCTAGTTTAGAAATGTGTAGCCTTCAACTCTCAGAATTTCCATCTGGCATGCAGTCCGTACATTTTAAATTTCTGAGAGTGAGAAACACTGATTTAAGAAGACCTAACACAGAAAGGAAGAAGGAAGGACTACATTTTAGTCCCTCTTAAAGTTAAATAATGTGTCTTAAACTGCCCATCTCTAAGCAATTAAAGAGAAATGTGATGGAACCTTATCCCGTCTTTTAGCAAAGATGATAGAATGCCCCTCCATCCACCTCATTTTCTATTGCTCCAGCTTTCTGAATGGCCATTTCCTCTTATTTACTGTCTGTGTTGCAAACTGAAAAGGCAAATTAAGTGCCATGGGCAGGGGCTCCCAACTGGGGGTGCTTGCCACCCTCTGGGGGTGTGTGACGATATTCCAGGGGGTGCAAAAACTTGGCTTTTCAAAATTATAGTGCCATGGTGGTGAACCTATGCCACGCGTGCCACAGGTGGCACGCAGAGCCCTCTCTGTGGCCACGCGTGCTGTCACCCCAGTCCTAGGCCTTCAGCTGGGTTTTATAAAAGCTTTTCACTTTAGGCCTCTGCCGCCGTGTACAAAAAAAAAAGGTTCAATCAATCAATCAATCAATTTCAACTACTCACAGGAAAAAAATAAGTTCTTGCAAAGTTGGAATTGATTGCTTGAACTTTTTAGTTCCACCCAGTCTGCCATTACCACTGCAGCCATGCCCACCCAAAGGGCCATGCCCACAAAATTGGCCACACCCACCCAAAGGGCTACGCCCACCCGGCACCCGATGATACGTAAGTGGGTTTTGGGTTGCAGTTTGGGCACTTGGTCTCTAAAAGGTTCGCCATCACTGTTATAGTGTACATGCATAATTGGTTGCTGTTATTTTGAACTTTTGTAAGGGGTGCGAGAATATATCAGAAGCATTCTACGGGTGCGGGGTATAGAGCCACTGGCCTAGGGAGATTGCCAGTGAGGAAACTACAGTTGCTTTGAAAATTGAAACATTTGAGAAATGTTTTTCTTACGTCAACCTTTTAATGATTAGATGATTTTAGTAATTGTTAATGAATAATTTTCACCTGCACTATAGTTGTCCAGCAAGCTGGGTAGTATATAGATTTAATAAATAAATTGAAAGATACAATTTTTGTAGATGTAGCAACACTTGAAAGCAAGATACCAAAATATCAAATAAATTAATTAAAATATTTACAAGTGAACCTATGCATATTTCAGTGAGCAGCCTTTATATTCTGGGTTAACATACATTATGAGTATCTGGAATATGGAGAGTCAGTTTAGTGTAATTTGTTGGACTGTAAATTTTAGTTCTTCCTTGGGTATGAAGGCCAGTTTGTCTTTGGGCCAGTCACTTTCTTTCAGCCCAACCCCACTTCACAGGCTGTTCTAGGGAAAATGGGAGGTAGGAGGATTATGTACACCATCTTGAATTAAACAGATATACACAGAGAGAGGGGGGGGGGGAGAAGAGAGAGAGAGACTCTTAGCCTAACTAATTAATTCTGACATTTTCCTTTGTTACAGAAATTGGATGGAGACTTCAAACAACCAGATTCTGTTTCTTCCATGCCACAAAGAGTAGGCAAGTACCATCATAGCAATTCTGCTGTGATTTGGCATTGGTGATTTTGACCATGGATACTTTAGTATTTCAACTACCTATTTCATTATGGGGTAATCCTTGCTTACTGCCCACTCATTCAGCAACTGTTTGAGGTTGCAACGAGTGGTACTTAACAAACAGTCCTCAAAGTTCCAGCTGTTCCAGCTGTTCCACCACACGGTCACAATTTGCAACTTTCTCTGCCAGCTTCCCACAATTAAAACCAATGGGATGCTGGCAAGGAATGTCACTATGCCAGGCTGGTAAGCTCCCCTGGACTCACGAGGCACTACACCCTGTTTCCCCTGGTTCCCTACTTTGCATATGACTGCATCAGGCCTCCCCACCCCCCGTGATACTCCCTCATAGCACCCCTGTGCTCCTTGCTTAGTACACACCACCTCCTGCTTAATGACCCACATGTCACGGGGTCACAGTGACAAGTAGGACTGCCAAGATTGTCGTCGCTTAGTGGTGCAGTCATATGACATCATGTTTTATGTCTGCATCACTTAGCAGTGAAAATCTTGCTCCCGATGTGACATCGTACATGAGGACTGCCTGTATTAGAAGAAAGGAACTTTGCACTGAGTTAGAAATTGGATTGCATGTAATTGCACATCTATAACCAGTTTGTTTCTTCTTGTTATTTTAGGTGTACCTCCTAATTCATTTACTCAGGTAGTCCATTCTGCTGGAAGAAGATTTCTTGTCAGTCCTGTACCAGAAAGTAGATTGCGAGAACAGAAATTTTTCACTTCCATTCCATCAGAATATGAGCTTTTTGATTCAAGTAAGTTAAATAGCATTCCTACACAAAGTGTTAGTTCAGATTGCTCTCACATGTAGGCTTGGTTTAGTTGGGCTTGTTTTAATTAAAAATGGTGTAAATTACCCTGACCTAAACGTCCACCTTTCACCAGATAATACATATCTAGAGTTTGAGAACATCTTCAAAGGTTCTCTTTGTATGACTATTGACATGTGACATGCTCTTTTTATCTGTATCGGGCTTTTAATGTTTCTTGTCTAAACTAACCCGAACAATTGTGTTTATCTGTGTATCACATGAAATCTTAAAAACAATCAAAATGAAATCATAGGAAAGATTCAAAGTATTGATTATCTCATGAGATTTCAGCTGTTTCCCAAGTCTTTAAAAAATGGGCCAATCAGTAATACTATTTAGTGGTTTTGTTAGTGTCACATGCTCCTGCTTTAGGCTACATTTGCTTTCTGTGTCTACACACACACACACACACACACACACACACACACACACATACGTTCTGTATTGAATTTAGAATTTGTTTTATGTTGTAAGCTATTGTACTGTTTTGTTAGGAAGACGGTCCAGGTGGTCCTTGGTTAATGACCACTTGTTCAGTGACTGTTTGAATTTATGAGTGGTCTTTTGAAGTTCCGTCTCTGGCAGTGCCCCCATGGTCAGCAACCGACCTAGATTTTCAACCATTGCAGTTCCTATGTCACATGACCATAATTTTTGATCTTCCCCTGCTGGCTTCTCACAAGTCGACTGTGTCTTTTTCTTTCAGTTGCTGTTTCCACATCTCATGGTCCTGGGATGAATCTCTCACATTCTGCATCATCACTCAGTCTGCAGCAAGCTTTCTCAGATCTCAAGCATATGCAACACACCGAGGGACCTAGCACAGCTCCCCCAGTTTTCAACCAAGCTATGCCTCCTTTTCCTACTGTAGCTTCAGGTGGCAATGGGCTACCATCTACAAGTGTAACTGCTTCTGCATCACTTCCTCCCTCCACTAGTATTTCTTTATCAGCAACTCAGTCCACACAAAAGGCAACTACAGGGCTTCCAGCAAGTGAAGAATTGTCAGTCTCAAGCTCTCCACCACCAGTGTTGCCAGGGCCACAGTTAAATAGTGGAGTAGTTCTGAGTGTCAGTGCACCTTCATTTTCATCAACTATAGTCCAGGCAGCTTCTGCTACTGGAGAAATTGTTACTAGTATTAGCACACCTGCTTCTCTGACGTTGCCGCAAGCTGGAACAACAGGGCCTAGTGTTACAGTCTCAGGTGTTATGGTGCCATCGGTGCCATCCCAGCAAGTTGGTAGTGCTGTTTCAACAACTTCTCAAACAATTCCTGTATCTATGGAACAGGGCATTGTTCCACAGTCTTCTCAGTTGAACACCAGCACTTCTGTTCCCAGCCTAGCAAAAATGGTAGTGGTTAGTGTGCTGCAGCCAAGATCAGAAAGTGAACAGGCATCAGAAAATCCACAGCTGTGCCATACAGGGGAAGTACCTGTGCATGTTTCTATGCCAATACTCTCTACAGGAGCCTCATGTACATCTAGCAGCAGCTCCCAGCAATCTGTGGTACAGCCATTACCCGTCCCACCTATAGTTACCTCATCTAGTTTTGCAACATCATTGGGTGCAGTCTCTACCCCAGTATTACCCCAGGTCCCTTTGCCTGGTGGCGTACCACTGGCACAGCCAGTAGCTAATATACCTGTTGTCCAGCAGACTTTAATACATGGTCAGCCTCAACCAGCTTCATTACCCAATCAGCCTCACACCCATTGTCTAGAAGGGGATATTGACACCCAGCCCAAAGCACCTGGCATAGATGACATAAAAACCCTGGAAGAAAAACTACGGTCGCTCTTCAGTGAGCATGGTGGAATTGGAACAGCTCACCCCTCTGTGTCCCTGGAAACATCTTTAACAATGGAGACCACAACCATTCCTGGCTTACCAAGTACGACTGTTGCACCCACAAAGCCTGTGGCGTCCATTCCAAGTACCAGTATGCCACCAGCAAGTTTGGTGCTTGGTCCAACAGGACTTCCTGTCATGACACCGGTTGTCACTCCAGGACAAGCAGGCACCCCAGTTAGTTCTGTCTCAGTGACGTGCTGTCCTGCAACAGCAACAACTAAACCAGGGACACCTCCTTCAAAACCACCTCTTACTAGGGCATCGGTGAGGAATCTAGTATTTTTTATCAAAGCATTTTAAATCACGTTAAATGAAAAGCTGGCTAAATATTTTATCTCTGCTTTCCTTGTTTAACCTGTACAGGTTTCTTAGCATTAGTTCATCTGTTTTAGCTCTTTGCATCTAGTGTGCTTTATAAATATTAGCGTTTTCTGTATTTCTGCTTAGAAAAGCAAAGCAAAAGGGGAATAATAGATATAAAAAGTTATGAGTGAGGTGGAAGGAGGTGGCTGGAGAAATTTTTTACCTACTTAATTGGCAATAAAATGTTGGATCGCTCAACGAAATGGAATGGTAAGGAATTTGGTTGGATAAAACATATTTAACAATATCACACATAACTAAATTATATAATTTACCACAAAATGCTGTGATAGCCACCAACCTGGATGGCTTTAAATCTGATATATTTATGGAGGGTTAAGGCTATGGTGACTAAATATCATCATAGCTGTGTATTTTGTAAAGTTACATATCTGTGTCCTCAGCTAATCTAGTCTAGTGGTTAAGGCACCAGGCTAGAAACCAGGAGACTGTGAGTTTTAGTCCTGTCTTAGATATGAAAGCCAGCTGGGTGACTTTGAACCAGTCAGTCTCTCTCAGCCCAACTGACCACACAGGGTTGTTGTTGTGTGGGAAATAGGAGGAAGAAGAAGTGTTAAAAGTGTGTTCACCACCGTGAGTTATTTGTTAAAATAATAAAGGTGGAGTACAAATAAATAAAATCTATGTGTGTAGTGCACAGATACCACACAAAATAACAGAATTGCAAGTGGTCCTTGCTTAGCAGCTACGTATTGTGACTCCTTGAAATTATGACTATGCTAAATAGGTGATAGTTATGACTGGTTCTCATATTTATGGCCGTTGCAGTGTCCCGCAGTCATGTGATCATGATTTGTGGCTTTCCCTGGCTTCTGACAGACAAAGTCAATGGATAGCTAGAAGGAAGTTGCAAGTTGGGGGTCACTTGAGGTTCTTGTTTAATGACTTACATGGTTTTCTCCTAATGATGCCAGACTACCAGAACTGCTACTGCTAACCAGTGCGGTCACATGGTTTTTCTACTTACAACTACATTGCTTAGTGACACTGTTCTAAGCATTGATAAGCCGGGACTACTTGTACACTGTACTATAGTTATAATCCTTTGAGTGGTCGGTCATATGTAGATTCATGTGACCTTTTCTCTGCTAAATGTGCTTACTAATGGCACATTTATTTATAGTGTCCTGAAACTAATTACCAGGAAACTGAACGCAACAGGATGGAGTCTATGTCAGGTTTCAGTAATCAAGGAAGACATGTTAAGATTCTTCTGAGCAATTTTCTTTGTTGTTCCTTACCTATAGAAAGAAATCTTGCCAAACTAATGCACTCCCTTCCTCCTCCCTTCCATCTCAGTTTATCTTTGAAGGGTAGCTTTCTGCCAAAAAAAAAAACAAAACACCTCAGCTAGAGTATGTTTCAGAATATTGGTTTGTGTAGGAACATATGCCATACATGTGAATCCCCAGATCACCATTTTAGGGTCTGCAATCACAGCTGAATAATGTGCTGTCTTCATTTAAATATTAATTGGGAGAAATTATGAACCACATTTCTTTGCCAAATTAAAGAGAACATCGATGCTGTTGAACACAGGGAAAACTAACAGTTTACAGGAGTTTGGAAAAACTCAGATGGAGACTGAGTTTATTTTTAAGTTTTCTGGAAGAAAACAAATGAAGATCAAATTAACTCATTCCGGCCATATTGGTCTATATGAACCACTAATCGTAATTATAGATATAGAAAGTAATAAACAGATGGATACACAGTGGATTTTGCAATATTTAGTCATTTTTTTTTACAAACTTACTAACATGATAACCTTTGTGTTTTCTTATGTAGAGTTAAATAATTCCCCAAACTATCATATATAAAGATATACTGCAACAACTTCTAATGTTCTTTCTTAAAAAAAGGGTTTATAATGAAGTATAATTCCAGACTAAATTTTATACAGCTACCTATTTTTGATGGAGGAGTGGAGAGGGAGATGTCCAAAACTCTGCATTCCATTCTTTAGACTCACTGCTATTTTGTATAATGGAAATATCCAGAACTTTCCTGTTAGGCTGATATGCCTCATTTTGGTGCATCTGTTTTAACAAATGTTGGTAGTGTAGCATTTCCACTCTTGAACTTGCATGCTCCAGTATCTTTTAATAAAACAACCAATTTTACAGTTTCCTTCAGCGTATTTGTTAACATTTTCCTTCATTTGCATGGTATCTAGGCCAATCTCATGAACAATTCAAATAAGTATAACCTTCAGCTGTAGCCTGACTCTAGCTTGTCTTGCTGTGAATGAAATTGTTTTTGAATTAAGCACATGACAACTACCTGTGTTTCCCTGAAAATAAGGCCTTATATTAATTTTTGCTTCAAAAGACGCATTAGGGCTCATTTTCCAGTTAGGTTTTACAGTACTAAATGCGTCCGTCTGACTGACAATCTTAACTGGGGCTTATTTTGGGGGTAGGGCTTATATTTACGAGCATTCTGAAAAAAACAACATGCTAAAGTTTATTTTCCGGTTAGGTCTTATTTTCATGAAAACGGTACTTGTCCATAGAGAGTATGTCTATCTAAACAATACATGTTCAAACCCTGTGCAAGATACAGAAGGGGTTTAAAATACTAACTATTCTCTCAGTGCTTCTTATCAAAATACTAGTGATGTGCATTAACCATTTTGGTTTGGACTTATCTCCAATAAGATGTTTGCCTTTCATTTATGAGCTTGGGAGAACTAAAAATGGATATGGCTTTCTTATTTTTTTAACAGAATGGGAAAAAAAGTTCCAAGCAAAATAAATACCTTTAAAATGATAGAAATTGCCCAGTTTTAGAGAAAAAGGTATAACTTTTTTTTTAAAGAGAAGTGCCAGTAACTGGTATTTGGACAGAACTAAATTATGTTTTCATGAAATATATTCTGCCCAATATATTTCAGATTGTCATCTCTCCCCCCCCCCCAGCAAAAAAAAAGAAAAAAAAAGAAATGCACATTCCACTGATTGTGATCAAACCTTGGGGTCTGAAAATGGTTAGTTTCTTTGTTGAAGTTTTGCTTTTTTGTGTATTACTGATATAAAGATTTTCAGCAATGAATCATAACTGAAGTTGATGATCTTTGAACTATTGGAGGCTCTAGAACAGGGATAAGCAACCTCGGCTCTTTTATAACTCATGGACCCCAACTCCCAGAATTCCTGAGTCAGCTGACTCAGGAATTCTGGGAGTTGAGGTCCATGAGTCATAAAAGAGCCGAGGTTGCCTACCCCTGCTCTAGAACAAAATGCTTCTGTTTCATGTGAAGTTCAATTTTTGCTTCTGTCACTAAACTTTAATTCCATGTCTATCCATAGGCATTACCAGTAGGTTCTGAACTTCCAACTGGTGCTCCACCCACTGAGCAGCTGCCACCCTTTCCGGGACCTACACTAACTCAGGTGCTCTATGGCTATCCACTTCTTTTTTTTTCTTTCTTTCAGTGAGCATGCTTCCATTAAACTCTACTGCATGATAGTTCTTCCTACACCCTTTTTTTAACTGGGCAACTTTTTCTTGCATAATCTCACTTAATAATAGAGAGACTTCTTATTTGAAGGTATTTTTATTTTCACTCCCTCTCCCTCCCAATACAAAAGAGCTGCTGAACTTTTCCATTAACTGATGCAAAGATATTAAGCTTTTATATATATATCATTGCATAGTTCCTTTTAAATGTGTTCCAATGTTCGACATGTCATTAGTTTGTTCGAGGTATTTTTTTCCCTCTTTAAAATAATGGTACATCCAGTGAATAAAGTCCTAGTGCTTCATGTTCAGTTGGTAATGGGGACCACTTTAGGAAACAGATGAAAAAATACAGTGTGCTGTTTTTGATAAATAGTCAGCCAGAAATCATTCAGGCACTTGTAAGCAATGTTTTTATAAAAGGTAAAGGTTCCCACGCACATGCGTGCTAGTCGTTTCCAACTCTAGGGGCCAGTGCTCATCTCCATTTCAAAGCCGAAGAGCCAGCGTTTGTCCGAGGACGTCTCCGTGGTCATGTGGCCGGCATGACTAGACGCCAAAGGCGCACGGAACACTGTTACCTTCCCACCATAGTGGTCCCTATTTTTCTACTTGCATTTTTACATGCTTTTGAACTGCTAGGTTGGCAGAAGCTGGGACGAGTAACAGGCGCTCACTCTGCTACGCGGCACTCGGGATTCGACCCGCCAAACTGTAAATGTTCTGATCGACAAGCTCAGCATCCTAACCCACTGAGCCACCCTGTTCCTAATGTTTTTATAGGAAATACTATTTTCAGTGTTTGCTGATCAGTGTATAATGATATGAGCTTTTTCAGTTCTGTGGATCTTTACTATAGGAATTGAAAAGTTCGTAGATGTCAGTTATCCTGACAGGATACAGAAGTGGTTTATCATTGCTTCCTTATTCTTTTTGATTTCTCTGTGTAATCTACAGCCCTTGTCTCCCATCCAAGAACTAACCAACCCTAACTCCACTTAGATTTGGAATCCCAAACAAGGTTGAACATGCACTTCCATCTGCTGAAAACTGTTGTAGATACTGTATCTACATTAACTAATGCTGGAGAGTACTATGTGGATATATCATTTTAGAGCTAGTGTGTCTAAGATGTTGGGTAAAGTTCACATTCAATAATAGAGACCAACTGAGTGGCTTTGCAGGATGCAGCCTACTTCATGAGATTCCTATTGTCTGACAGAAATAAGGACAATCTCTATGGAAGTGGCTTCAGCATTTAGAAGAAAGGCAGAGTATTTCTCTCTTTCTCTCTCTCTCTCTCTCTCTCTCACACACACACACACACACACACAGAGAGAGAGAGAGAGAGAGAGAGAGAGAGAGAGAGAGAGAGAGAAATATAAAAAGCAACATATATGATTACATTTTTATTGCAAGATATCTTTTTTTTAAAAAAAAATCAGGGCATATAGTCTCTTGAATTGGAAACACTTTCATTGTTGCGATTAAGATGTGCAATATTTGCTAAGTTAATTTTAATGTTTCGTTGCTTCATGCTAAACCAAATATATGTAATGGTTAAACCAAATCCTAAACCTATGCTGACGTTCTGAGAATCCGTATTACTATAGTCCTGCATGGGACTCTCCAAACAACTAGACTGCTAAACTCTGAATTACACAGCTTGTATTTTATACAGTGTCTTTACCTAGTGTCTGTTTTTTAAAAATATTTTCAATACTATTCCTTCATAAAACAATGCTAGAAGGGTTACAAAACATACAGTTGGATATCCTGGAAATCTATATGTAAACTTGATCTTGAAAACACAATAAAATATAACTTAAAAGTATTAATTTGCTAATCAGACATATTATTCTACATAGTAGTAAATGCTACCTGGATTTTGAAATCCAATCTATGCACAGTGACGATAAGAGCTCTAAATAATTTGACTTAATTCTTTCTTAATAGGCCTTTGAAGGAATGAGTCCCAAGAATCAACTAAATCATTAATGTGTTTTTCAATGTGTGAAGGAAATAGATGGCACTGGTGAATTACTCCATTCCCTTTTTCGATTATTGTGCTATATAGCAAGAGTTGATCCATGCACACGGGTTACCAATTTACCATTAACTACTTAATGTAATAAGGACGTATCAAGTAGATGTGATTGTAATTTTATTTGTGCATTTGTCACTGTGCAGATAACTTATATTTAACCCACATTTATTGTGCAAAAACAAAGTTGTTAAGAAATTTCTAAATGCCAGTATGAAAAATACAAAGGAGTAGATAGGCATATTTATCTCAGCTCAGAAAAAAGAGGATCCATGAGGTTTGTATCTTGACAATCAAAATAATGCCTCAGTAGAGTTGTTAGTATATCAGTAGAGTTGTTAGTATATACTTATTTTCTTTTTTTAATGTTGCAGCATACTTTCAGATGTTTCAAGTAAGATTGCCATGGGCAAACTGAATGTATACAAAATTAGAGACTTCATAAAGGCCAATCTTTATATGCCAAATGCCTTGAATATGTTTGACCATAAAACTATAGTTTTGTGTATATAAAGATATGACTCTTCAGATATTCGTTGCATGTTAAAGATGTCATGTGCTTTAGGATGCTTTAGGAAACAAAGTCTAATTGTCCTTCTTTCTCCTAGTCCCAACAACCTCTGGAAGATCTGGATGCCCAATTGAGAAGAACTCTGAGTCCAGAGATGGTTACAACAACTACATGTGTACGTTTTGACTAAAAATAACTTGAAAATATTCATTTGCTTATGAGCTGATTGCAATTCTTCAGAAAATTTTAAGAGTGCTAATCAGATTTGCTGGCTGTGTTTCGCTTGTTTCATACTCTAGAACTGCCCACAGGCCAAATATGCCCAGCCTTTTGCAGCACCATTGAATTTCCCAGTATTTTTAGACCTGCTTTTTTCCCCCCAAGGTTGGTAGGGGTTTTTTTCGTTCCAGTGCTGGGGATGAAACTTTTAAGTGGTAAAATGTTTGCTTTGAGTGTTGCAGAGATTTAATGAAGCATTCCCAGCACTTTACAAATTCCAACCCTCCTCCACCAAAGTGTTGATTCTTTCCATGGGATATTTATCTCTGTACTTTAGTGGTATGCCACACATTCCCAAAGGCAAATGGTGGGGATAATAGGAAACTTAAAGGTCTGCTAGGCGTAAGGCACGTATTTTCCATTTAATCATCCCCCTTTCTGAAGCAAAAAAAAAAGAGAGAGAAAATTTTATTGCCACTACTCACCTTCTGATCATCACCAGACAGGGCAGAAACAGTGGTGGATCTCTCAGTGTTTCTTCTGGGTGGTTGAACCAACATGAGGTCTGCTTTTGTAGCTAATGAACACATGTAGAATGTTGAGTGCATGTTTTGGTTTCTTAATGAAAGGACTGCTTTGAAATTGGTGTCATGTTGGGTATGGATGGTTATAAGATAACCACTTATAAGATGCAGACTAACAAAAAAAAATTCCCATCATTTTCTTACAATCGCAAACTGTATTGACGTAGACAGGATTTCCCTTTTTCTGATAAGAAATACAGTTTCTGCCAAAGCACTGGTTACCATTTTTATTTTCCAAGGAAGCTTGTATAAAATCCAAGCCAGTCTTGGAAACAAAAAGTTGCAGAGTGCTTGAGTTTTGCTTGAGAGCATATGGTAGTTTTCAGTTGTTGTTCATCTCTAATTTTAAAAATTAAACTCAGATGTAAACGGAGCCTAGTCAACATCAAGAGAGGTGCCTTTGAGCATCATCTTAACTTGCCTCATGTCATAACTGTAGTCTAAAATGATGCAGTCCCAGTGCCTGTTCAGAATTCTTTCCCTTATAACAAATACGAGGGATGTGTGTCTTTTTTTACAATAACACTAACATTCTGGAACATTCAGTATGGAAATTAGCTAAAACTAGTCGTAGTATCAATCTGCTACAGTGGATATTCGTAAGTGCTTTGCTTTTGTATTTGCATCTTAAGAAAAATGATGGGACATTCAAATGAGGACATATTGATGATTGTCCCAACCTACAAAATAATAAAAAGAACAAATTATTTTTTTTGCTGTGTTTTTATAGTCTGTACCACCTGTGGCAACTTCAGTAGTTACTGGAATGGGGTCTACATCAGAACAACCCACAGATTCTGGTAAGGGTCTCTAGTTATAACAATTTCTGGAAACTAGAAAGCGTGCTTCTGACATTGCCAAAGCAAAGTTTTATTTAGAATTGCTTTGTAATACGGCTAAAAGACTTTGTAACATTATAATTTCAAAAACATTTGCTTTTAGAATTTGATCACATCGTAAATGAACAAAAAAGTTATCTAGCTATTTAAAATGCTTGAGTGATATAGATAGAAAAAATTGCACATATGCATAGCTAAGATGGCTGTATTGGTGCATTATTTTTCAGTTTAATGTGATTGTGTGGTTAGCAGGTTTTTTCTTTGTTTTCATTATGTGTTTGGATTCGGTTCTGAAAAAAATGTTTGGAAGGTCAAGGGATCATAAATGCAGTCGCTGACAGAAACACATCAAAGCAGCTGCAGAATCTTGAAAAGAGAGCTGGCTGTTTTAATAAATGACTCTTAAATGCTGCTTTCCTGTTCCATGTGCTTCAAAATAACTTTTTTGGAATTGAATCCAAAGAATTATTTGTCCTAATATTTCCATAGTATGCTAAAACAGACTCGGGAGTGGCGTCTTCCTCTTTATGGAGATAGTGTTTGGTGCTTACCTGTGCCCAGTAGCCCCTTTGGGTTGATTTAGGCCAGTAGGACAGGTAGTAGTTACTCCCATGTAGGGAAACATGCCAACCCCAGGTCAGCCTGACAGCCAAGCCTAACCCCTAACCTGTAATGGGGGCCATGAAGTGCAGACCAGAAGGCAATTCTATGCCGACTGTGTCTCCAGCTCTGAATAGAAAGAATAGTAAATATTTTAGAAGCTGTCACAGACATCCTAGACTCTTTCAGCTGACATATGGTGGGGATAAGCACCTGTCATCCACTCTCCAGGGTCCCTGGCCCAGTTTCATCCATCTCATAAGGTACTGTAGGGAAAATTAATTAGCTTGAAACCCAGACCTGCCCTTGGGGATAAGGTGGGCTTGAGGAGAGAGAGAAGAGGAACATCAGAAAGGGAAGAGGCCAGTATATCATTAGGGCTCCATATCTGGGCATAGCTCCTGACTAATATGTTACGGTAGATGAGGAGACGTCCTGGCAGGAGAGGCCCCAAGTTTCTTTGCTTTGGCCTTTCAGCAGAATATGGCTAGTAGAGAGCACGCCAGCATCTCACTTTCCTTCCTGCCGCCTCGGAAACAATAACATTCACCTCAACTTTTGAATCAGAAAGAACAGTCCCCTGCCATTCCAGTTTCACCAGGGTTTGCCCTGAAATGCTGCCACCATTGCTGTTTCCCTTCTCCGCCCCTTCCTAAAACGGCCATTCTCTCATACTTGTGCCTGATGGCTGGGAATTTAGGGTAGCCCCTGAAGTGACTCCACTCTCAGCTACCTGGCATCCCTCTTCCTCCTCCGGCTGGGGTGAGCAGAGCAGAGCCAATGGGAAGGAGTATAAAGACAGCAAACAGCTATGGGGGGAAAGAGAGGCTGGATGAGGTGATATGGGAGTGGTGGCTACCGTTGCTGATAGGCAGGTGGCAAAGAAGGAAAGGCATCCAAGAGCACCACTGGTGCACATATGTAGCCCTTTCATTTGCAGTGTTACCTCTGCCAACGTGCCCCTTTTGACCCACCCACGGACACCATTGTTTGCAAATGCAGAACTGGACTCCTTCTCTGGCTTGTCCAGGCAGAATAAGTGTGACCTCCCTAAATTCGTTCCTCATCCTCCAGCTCTAAACTTTTGAGGTTCCTGCAGTATTAAAAGGCGTCCACAAAGAAAAGCTTGTTAGTCTTCACAATGGAACGTAGGAACACAACAAACTGCTGTATGGATTCTGAACCTTGGCCTATCGAGTTCAGTAGTGTCATCATTGACTGACTTAATCTGATATAATTAATTTAATATTTTCAATTGATTTTTTTTTCCCCCTCAGAGAATTTATTTTCCAGGGTTAAGGGACAGAGACTTGTATCTCATTCTCACATTCTTTTTTTTTTCCATTGATGTTTCAGGTTCTCAGGATGCAGAGAGCTGTGCCACAAGTAGCACCTCAGGAGTTGAGGTTCTTAAGATGGGTCGTTTTCAGGTATTAGCATGGAGTGTTATGACGCCTTTTTTACAGATGGGTTTACCGTAGACAAATGGATGTTACCAGAGCCCATCACCACTGCCAAGAAAGTTATAATTAGAAAAGAAGCCAGAAAAGGGGAAGATTTCATCCCATCCCAAACCTTGTTCCAGCCTTTAAAAACCCGAGATTTCCTGCCTCCCTCAAAAACAGAAGGGTTTTAAATTTGGATATTTACTGTGAGGGCAAAGATGGCATAATTGCAGATAAATTGAAAAGGTTCAAACATTGTAACTTTATTGTAGCAAAAAATTATATATTCTGATGTACATTTGCTTACTGTAGCAAACGTGCTTGTTCAGTTATTTTGTTGCTTATATGAACAGAAGAAAGCCTATGTATAATTGTGTGAAAATGACCCTGCGTCTCAGTAAAACATCAGGCAGAATGCTCTTCGTGGAGTTTCCCACTAATTTTCCCCCACAATGCCAAGTTATTTTCTCATAATTTCTGTTCACTATCTTGACTTTTATACTACCCTACCCTCATTAAAGGTAGAGTTGCATAATTATTGTGGCAAAATAGACTTCTTCCTCCCAACAACACTGGTGTAGGTTATAGATTTATTTTCTGTTTCATGACTATTATGCCAAAGGTGGTTCTGACGCATTAGGACTAGCCTACTTAATGTTAGTGGGGATTTTGCTATTCTCAAATCCCATTGCTTCTGGCCATAATTTCAGCCTCTTCAGGAATTGTTGCTTTTGCCTTGGAGCCTCTTTTTTTCCCCATGTTTTCTGCTGATTTGCCTTAGGTAGATAGCAATTTCCTAAATTGTTCCTCAGCTAATTTCTAGTTATTTAACTGGGTGTTAAATAAGCCATTTCACAAGACGTTAAGCCCACTAAGAAACCAACATTCACACAATCTTTGAACTTGCAGTCCTCTTCCCTTTGAGCATTTCCAAACTTCATAATGATTGTGTTCACATGGTACGATAAATAGGTAAAGAGGAAGTTAGCATATTGTGTAAATAAGACAACCGAGCAGTAGTGGGATCAGAACAGGATTCATTTTAGTCCAAAAGTATTCCTAATTTAGTTTCTGTTGTGCTGAATGTGTTTGTGTTGCTTGATCAATTTATATGGCTGCCCATCTCATGAATGTGACTGAGCTGTTAACAATTCATTAAACAATAAAAACAATATTAGCAAAAAGTAGAAACTCATGACGAGAGGAAAGCACCATATAGACGCAATCCACTTCAGAGTCTCACCATACCTTCAGGAACGACCCAATTAGCCTCCTGAAACCCATTAGTTGAGTAACTGAAATCAAAAAGAAGCCTTGGTGGAGCAGTGGGCTAATGCCTCCTTAAGTAACACCAGCTGCCTGCAATCAGTGCAGGTTCGCATCCCACCAGGCTCAAGGTTGACTCAGCCTTCCATCCTTCTGAGGTAGGTAAAATGAGGACCCAGATTGTTGGGGGCAATTAAGCTGACTTTGTAATAATGCCGTTTGGGGGGTGTGTGTGAAAGCCCTAATAAGCATAGAATGAAGGCTACTGCTAAGCTTGTAAGCCGCCCTGAGTCTTCGGAGAAGGGCGGGATATAAATGGAATTAAAATTAAAAAAATAAATAAATTACAAACTGACCTGGCATTTAGTGGCCAGAACCTGGGTCTCTGAGGGTCCATTGGTTGGGCAGTGAGCTAGAGAACAGGGAAGCAGAATACAACACCAATACCTGACACTGGAGGCACATTCCTCTAGTAAATTACCTTGTGTGAAGGGTTTCTCAAATGCATAGGAATGAAATTTTAGAGAAAATCCATAAAATTCCATCACTTTCTTCTTCGTGTTATTTCCCTATGAAGGTTTCTGTGATCGTTAATTCCTAGCCCTTAGCCATAAATATTCCCCAGGATAGTGGTTTACTACACGAGCATATATATAACTCTTCAACCAGACCTTCTGTTTCCAGAAAAAAGGAAAAGTCTTTAAAATAATATAAACATCCATTTTTAAAAAGTAAAACCCAAAAGTAAGATTTCCAGAGGAGAACACTGAGGTGAAATAATTTATTTCTCTTTCTGTTCTGGATGGGCTAGAACATTAAGGCCACTATTGTACAAACTGGAAAGTGGGAAATTGTGATCCTCCATTATCTCTTAAAATTGGCTGAGATTCGTAGTTCAGAATCAGGAACAGTACCTTGTTAAATATTACAGTAACACTTAAAATAGGAAAAATAGGCCAGTACCATAGCTCTGATCAGGTATTGGACTGGTATTGAAAAGGGATCGTTTTATCAATGATTGGCTTTTTAAACTAAATTTGTGGAAAGAGAAGAACATATTTTAAATCGTCATGGGGTTTTCTATTGAGCTTTTGGCACATCTCTTAGGCCCTCTGTTAATACCCCTTGTTTCTACAATTGAAACAAATTCTGTTTCATTTTACTCCCTCTCCATATTTCTTTCACAACGTCTACATGTGTATTGTCATTTTCTCAGTGCAGGGGGACCTAAAGTGCTATACACTTTATGTGTTTCTACAACTAAGTTGTTGTTGTTAGTTGCGAAGTCATGTCCGACCCATCGCGACCCTATGGACAACGTTCCTCCAGGCCTTCCTGTCCTCTACCATCTTCTGGAGTCCATTTAAGCTCATGTCTACTGCTTCAGTGACTCCATCCAGCCACCTCATTCTCTGTTGTCCCCTTCTTCTCTTGCCTTCAATCTTTCCCAGCATTAGGCTCTTCTCCAGTGAGTCCTTCCTTCTCATTAGGTGGCCAGAGAATTTGAGTTTTAGCTTCAGGATCTGGTCTTCTAAAGAGCAGTCAGGGTTGATCTCCTCAAGGACTGACCGGTTTGATCGCCTTGCAGTCCAAGGGACTCTACAGCTAAACTGAGCTAATAATATCTCTGTTACAATTAGGTGTCAGTGGCTGTGGATGATCAGAAAGACAGTGAAAGTAAACCCGAGCGCTTTGATACAACAACCTCGGAATCCTCATCTCTGTCTAGCAGCAGTCCAGAAAGTACTCTCGTGAAGCAAACCTTCAGTGGGGCAACAGATAATATTCCTGTTACTTCAGTGGATGCAGTGGACGGTGGACTCCCTCCCACCGCTCATTTGCAGCCAACCAAGGTTGGACGTTTCCAGGTGACCACAACGACAGACCAAGTTGGTCGCTTTTCTGTGTCTAGAACTCATGACGAGGTAACCTGCGCAGAGAGAGAGATTCCTGAAGTGGTCCCTTTGTCCGTGGACTCTGAGCAAGTCTCTTCTCCACTTACAACTCCTAAATCGGAATTTGCAGAGAGAAGGCCGTCTCTGCATCTGAATGGGCCGTCATCTGAACTGGAAGCTGCTTTCCTGAGTGGTGCAGCTAAAGAGTTAGAAGATGGTTCAGGGAGTCCCGATTCTCTTCATCCACCTGTTTCAAAAATCAGTCTTCCAGTCCAGAGTCTCAGCAACTCATTCAACTCTTCCTACATGAGCAGCGATAATGAGTCAGACATAGAAGATGAAGATTTGAAGTGTGAGCTGCGTCAACTGCGGGAAAAGTAAGTTTTCAGGCGGGTTTATGGTAGCTAGTCAGAAGAAATAATCCACCTCTGAATTGGTTTTCTTCATCCAATGCAAGAGTAAATAACTTTTAGGACTGAGCACATTTAGAATTTTGAGTGTGTGTTGTGGGCACACTCACAAAATGGCTACCAGGGGAGGCTTGCCTAATTATAAAACTTCCATGATTACCTTGGCAATTGCAAACCATTAACCGGAAGACAAGCTGGTCTCCGGGATGCTCATTAGCAATCTAAGAAATTTTTGCTGAAGAATTTCTCTGCAAATAAAAATGTTGCAACGTCTTATTATCCTCTTCAATTTTATATTAAAGAAGTTTTTTAAAAAATAGTCAAGGAGGTAAGAACCTTCTGTCTATAGCTTATAGCTAAAGCTCCCCAGATTAAATTTATTTTATTTGTTTGAATTATCTCTAGGCTTTTGGCCCAAGGCAAGCACTTAAAACAGTTAACAAAATTCCAAACCAAAATGAGGAGCTCGCACTCGCATTCACGTCAGAAGTTCTTCAGATGCTTCTGGGTTGAAAGGGGGTTGCCCAGTTGGGGGCTCCTTTCAATTCCCCATTAATGTGCCCCCCCAAGTGGTGCCTAATTAGTTGCGATTACATGCTTTCGAACTGCTAGGTTTGCAGGAGCTGGAGCACATGATGGGAACTCACCCCATCATGCAGCAGCAGCACTTGGGACTTGGAACGAAAATAAGAGGCTAAAGAGTTAAAATGCAAATTTAAGATAACAGTACAAAAATGCAAAGTGCACATTATGTGTGTGCATGCACATGTTTTATCTTTTATTCAAAAATGAATAAAACAACAGTTGAAATTAAAGATAGGGAGAAGTTTACAGCAGTAGAGATTTCAAGTCCCCCCCCCCCCAATCTGGCATCTTCTCAGTGTGTTGGAAGGACCATATGATTACTAATTCTGGGAACAGGGGTCCCACATCTTACATAGTGTTCAGTGAGGGAAGGATGGGCTGAAACATTCAAGCCAGAAAACAGCATGAATTTCCAAAAATCCATGGAAATAAACTAGCTAACTTAAGACCAAGGGGAAGGATGGCATTGGGGGGGGAATCTACTTACTTCATCAACCACTCCACCGTAGAGTGGCTTCCTCTGGGCCCCAAGCCATTGCAGGTTCCAGAAGGCCAGATGGGTAGGAGCAATTCCTTATATTAAAAAGGTAAAGGTTCCCCCGCACATGTGTGCTAGTCATTTCTGACTCTAGGGGCCGGTGCTCATCTCCGTTTCAAAGCCGAAGAGCCAGCACTTGTTCGAGGACATCTCCGTGGTCATGTGGACGGCATGACTAGACGCCAAAGGGGCATGGAACGCTGTTACCTTCCCACTGTAGTGGTCCCTATTTTTCTACTTGCATTTTTATGTGCTTTCGAACTGCTAGGTTGGCAGAAGCTGGGACGAGTAACAGGCGCCCACTCTGTTACGCGGCACTCGGGATTCGACCCGCCAAACTGCCGACCATCTGATCAACAAGCTCAGCGTCCTAACCCACTGAGCCACCGCGTCCCCTAATATAATAATATAATTCCTTATATTACTTACAGGTAATAGAGCAGTACAAACACATTGGTCTGGATCAGGTGTGTCAAACTGCCGGCCCGCGGGCCAGTTGCATCATACGGAAGGCCGCGCCCATCCCAGCTCCAGTAATGCAAAAAAAAAAAAAAAGTTATGATACGTCACGACACATCACGTGACCCGGCGAGTTTGACATCCGTGGTCTAGATAATGTTACGCAAAGGACTCACAAATATATAAGTATACCATATTTTCACTTGGCAGGCACCTTAAAGAGATCCAGGACCTTCAGAGTCGTCAAAAGCTGGAGATTGAACTCCTTTACACGAAGTTGGGCAAAGTACCTCCAGCAGTCATCATCCCTCCTGCTGCCCCTCTCTCAGGCAGGAGAAGAAGACCTACTAAAGGAAAAAGCAGCAGGTCCAGTCGCAGCAGTTCCCAGGGTAACAAGAGCCCCCAGATATTGGGTAAGCTTCCTAAAAAATGTAGGAAAAGCTGTCACATTTGGTACAGTTGATTCGGCACTGAGTCAAAGTAGTTTTCATTTTTGTATTGGTGGCCTGGTTTATAGCCATTTAATTTGCTACAGTTTCAATTTTGTTTCAGTCAAACCACTTTACACACACACACACACACACACACACACACACAAGAAACTTATTAATCACCCATCTCCCTAACAGAGAGGCACTTATTTTCTTACAATTGGCCACTTATTTTATCATACTTCAAATAACCTCCTTAACTTAGGTGTCCTGAATGAATGAATATAACTTTATTACGGTCATAGACCAGCAATAGACGACACCCTTTACAATACGTTAAAAAAATAGCACTTACATCAATAATAAATAATAACATCCCTGTTAAGAAAATACCTGTTCTCAAAATGTTTACATGAGTGGGAAGCCGATAAGTTTGTGAGTAAATATAATGTTCCAAAAATTATTAGAGATATCTCCCAAAAATTGGCACAAGCTGACAACTATATTTCTGTAACCATTTTTTTTTTCTTGTGGACATTGCAGCAACACAGAATTTTGCCACTGCATGTGTGGTAGAAGGGTTTGAGTCCTGGAGGAGAAAGCCTTCATAAAAATTGTCTGCCCTTCCTGGCAATCTCTCTAATAAAGGGAGAATCTATGCTGACCTATAGCCTCGGTATAACTCACAGTACAATAAAAACATGAGATATCTTCAACTTCTCCTTTACTACATATACATACCCGTTCTGCTATTGGCGTTCTCTTATACCTGCCCTGGAGGATTGCTGAGGGGAGAATGTTAAATCTGGCTCTGAAGAAAGCTATTCTTTGTTTTGGGAAGGTCAGATCATTTAGATATCTTGCCGATTCCCACACACCCTGTTTGATTCTATCCCTACTGTGGAGAGGCAACCTACTTAGGTGTCCTAATTATCCAGAATTCTCAGTAAAGACTTTGCTGAAGGAGCTCAACTGTACCTAAGTCTTCCTCAATTTGTGTCTGTAGAGACGACGTGACTGGATGCAGTTTTATGGCTGTTTTTACAGTGGTGGTTAAGTCAACTCTGGTCATTAAGCGAATCATATAGCTGTTAACCAAATCATGTGATCATAAATCTAACTTATCCAGTAGCAGTTTTGCGAGCCCTACCCTAATTTACTATCACATGACCACTGGATGCTTCAACCAATCGTAAATGTGAGCTAGTTGCCAAATGCCCAAAATGTGACCACGTAACCACAGAGTGCTGCAGCAGTAGTAATTTCAAGGACAAGTTGTGAGTAACTTTTTTCAAGTCCATCGTAACCTCAAACAGTTGTTAACCAATCAGTCATAAACCGAGGACTATCTGTAGGTCCTTCAATCTCACTTTTTAGGTCTTAGTTTCTACTTTGCTGATCACTTCTGTTGCTCTTGTCTGAGCTTGTTCCAGTTGTTCTGAATCCCTCTTGTAATGTAATGCACACAACTGGATGCAATGTGCTGAGTTGGAGAATAGAATAGAAAGGAATTATGATTTGGGAATTATGTTTTGTTAATGCAGCTTAAAACTGAATATCCATTTTTGTAGCCATATCATATAGCCTATTTGTAGTCAATATCCCAAATTATTTTTCACTGGTACTGTTTTTTTATTTCTATTTTCTAAGGTATTATTTATTAATCTAGTTTGTATCATGTACAAGTATTTGACAATCAGATAGTAAGGATCCAGAGTACAGTGGACTCTGGCTTGATGCTATTCCAGGTCGACTGTAATTAATATATCCCCATCCATAATTTGTTTCCTCTTATTACTTTCTTAGGGTTTCATGCTAGTTAAATTAAAAGCTGCTGATTTAGAGGGAAGATTTGTTACAGAATTCTCCCTTAACTCCCCAGGCAAATTTCTGATAAAAATAGAGTTTGCTGAGGGATTTACTGCCTGGAACCAGATTATTTTATATTCTCTTTAAAGCCTCTCCATACTCAGGAGGAAATACTTGTCCAGTCACTCAAGTGGGCCCTCAGCAGGTGTCAGGAAATGTCCCTTCCAGTCAACATCTATTCAAGTGATTACCTGTCAGCCCTTACTATTTAATACACAATCCCTCCAAAGCACACGTTTTCCAATATTCTGTTGAATTCACTATGAAAACGCCTCCTAGTTCTCAATATTTGCTCACCCCCCGAGATCCCCTCTAGCAGAAAGGTGGCATAAATGGTGGAACAGAAGAGGAAAAGATACTGCGAACTGAATATGAAACCTCTCCTAATTCTTCAATGGGCTAGAGATTCGCAACTCCTGACCTACGTAATACAAATGAGCCATATCACGTGAAGGCAGTAACTGCTTTGTTAACCTTTTTTATTTTTGATTTTTCCATCCCACCGTCTTGATTCTCAGAGACTGCACAGAAAGGTCCCTGCAGTTTTCTTGGCAAGGTTTTTCAGGAGTGGCTTGCCACTGCCTCCTTTTTAGGCTGAGAGAAAGTGAGTGGCCCAAGGTTACCCAGCTGACTTTAGGCCCACAGAGGAACTAGAATTCACGGTCCTCCTTATTCTCTAGTCTGATGCCTTAACCGGCGCGCCAAATCGACTAATCGTACGTGAACACTTGAATGTTCATTTGCAACCAGGGCCTTCTAAAACAGAGATTGATGGTTTCTCAACGAATTTCACTCTTGTAGTTTCAGCCTGAATAGCTAACGCGAACACCTCTCTGTCGTTAGCCATCCTGACCAAATTTTTAACACGATTAGCAGGGTTGGAAAGCAAAGGATTCACTATATTGCCAGTGCCTTGATTTCTGCTCTCCTCTCTCTCTGTGCAGGAAACCTGTCTGCTCAGAGTGCCCCTTCAGTTCTCCCCCAGCAGCAGACCCTGCACCCTCCTGGCAGTGTCCCTGAAGCAGGACAAAACCATCTGTTACAGCCCCTGAAGCCATCTCCTTCTAGTGAAAATCTCTATTCAGCTTTTACCAGTGATGGTGCCATTTCTGTCCCGAGCCTTTCTGCACCAGGCCAAGGTAAATACTGTAGATGGGGGTCAGTAACGTTGAGTTCAGTGGGGCCTCATCTGCATCAGAGGATGATGAGATTTCTAGAGCCTGGTTTAGCCAAAATAAGGTAGATCGACTTGTCTGTCCCGTTATACCTGTCTGAAAACTTAAGTTTTCTGGAAGATTTATACAGTCTACTCTCGATCATTGATTCCAGCCTTATAAATACGTGTTGGAATCAGTGCAGTTTCACTGTGTAAACGGATCAGGCACGCGAAATAAGGATGAGATAAGGACAAATGAAAGAGTACAATACAAAAAAGGTCAAGTCAGAGCTCCTTCCAAACCATAGAAGGAAGTCAGTGGAGCGTACTGACTTAAATCTTACGCAACTTTCAAATTGTGCGATACGATGGCCTAATCTGCCGTTGCTGTAATATATATTACTTATGGCATGCGGTTGGATTAAATTAGTTGTTTTCTGGTATCAGAAACAACAGGATATTGGAGACGTGATTATTTGGAGGCGGGGGGGGAGGAGGAGAAAGGTCCTGGTTTCTTGTGTCTTGTGTAAAGCTCTCGATTGGTCGAGATTCTTTCTCCTGTGTCTTGCTAATGCATCTCACCAGTCCAGCCTAGAGTTCTCTAACATCTTGTAGTTGTGTTCTATCTCCTGTCCTTGTTCTTCGCCCCCTTTTTCCCCCCTGTTTTTTGTTTTTACCACAGGCTGTGTGAAGTTTAACTGTGCATCTGAGCGGGTGACATTCAAGCCTGGTGGCAGGAGGACCCGATTTCTGAGTACGCCCTGCTTGGCTCTTTGTGTGTAACACCTTTACTCCTTCCTCGTCTTTTTGTCTTCGGCTACTTGGATCTGTTATCACATGCTGTCCATTTACATCTGCCTTCTTGTATCTCTCTGACCTTAGGGCTTGGCTGAGAAGTGTAGCTTGCAGAAAAGAGTGTTCTGAAATTGTTACCCTGCCGCTCAGCTAAAAGGTTCTGGTGGCGGTAGTGGTTTTATATGGTCCTTCAGGTTACAAGGAGACAACTTTGTGATTCCTTGCCTAGACATTTAAACTTCTCTGTAGCGTATGGAGGAAATAATGGCCAGGGACAAGATATGCCGGACAGAGAGGTGCTTATCCTTTTCCTAGTGGACACGAGAAACTAATTCACACAACTCTGAAGTGAACAGATTGTTGTTCATCTGTGTGGACTTATTTTGGTCAACTCAGGTAAACAAGCACGCACAAGTATGAGTATAGCACTGACTGAACACAATAGCAGTTCAGCAAGATTAGGGGGTATATATCTGCTCTAGGAGAAGTGGTATACATTTTTTTCCATTGATGTGCTTCAAATCAAGAAGACAATTTTCCCTGAATGTTATGTGGCCAACTACTCACAGTTCAGTTAGAAACTAGGGAATACTTCTGATCTCCCACTACCATGATTTACAAAAAATCTAGGAAGGCCAGAGCTGATCTAAAAGCTGCATAAAGATATGGCTAGTTTAATTTACAGGCACCGTGGTCCTGTCTTCTCATCATATGAGTGATGTGTGGACAGATGTTCAAGCATGAAATTGGGACAAAAATATTTCTTCCCTTGAATTGATTTTAGAGGAAAATTTCCTCAGTCAGTAATTGAATTTTATATGCCTTAATTTCTGAGCCCAGGCGTGATCAGCCAGGTGCTGTTAAATGGTGATTTAGCCAAGACTGGGGGGGGGAGTTATTGGAAAATACTAAATTGCAGTAAAATAAAAATCTCAGAAAACAGTAATTATTTTGAGGATAATTAATAGGATGTGTATAATTGCTCTATGGGATTTTTGTGAGGGGTTTTTTTTGGTACATAAATATTCTGTGAACTATGAGCCATGTGGGGGGAAATTTGGGGGGGCCCCTAAAAATAATGGAAATTTATAATGCCTTCAATTTGGCATCACTTGATTTCTGTTGTCCCCTAAAACTTGGCAATGCTTGTGGAAGCATGGCTTGGCTTTACTCAATTTTTAACAGGTTTTCTGTTTTCCTGAGGTCTGTCTTTTTTTTTTTTGGTCAATAGATTGTATAGGGGAAAAGGTCCTTACTAGCAAATATGAGGCTGGCCTCAATAACACGTGTCTTTATACACTTGGCCTAAAAGTAGAAAAGGTTCAACAGGTTCCTTCTTACTTTGGATGGCACTGATCTTCTAGGAGAAGTGAAATTGTTTTGAGGACTAAATCAGCCAATCATTGTATCAGTTACAAATAGACTTTGGTAGGTTTATTTGTTGTGACTCTTTTTTGAAGCCAATTAAAAATGAGAGGAAAAGTTTCAGTACTGCATTCCGTTCAGATTTATCTTTCAGTTTAGTTTGACGGTAATTTTTTTTTTTAAACAAGAAGAGAACTTGAGTGATCAGAAAACTAACTGAGATTACCCTACATTATAAAAATCTCATAAGGGACGCGGTGGCTCAGTGGGTTAGGATGCTGAGCTTGTCGATCAGAAGGTCGGCAATTTGGCGGGTTGAATCCCGAGTGCCGCGTAACAGAGTGAGCGCCTGTTACTCGTCCCAGCTTCTGCCAACCTAGCAGTTCGAAAGCACGTAAAAATGCAAGTAGAAAAATAGGGACCACTACGGTGGGAAGGTAACAGCGTTCCGTGCGCCTTTGGCGTCTAGTCATGCCGGCCACATGACCACGGAGACGTCCTCGGACAAGCGCTGGCTCTTCGGCTTTGAAACGGAGATGAGCACCGGCCCCTAGAGTCGGAAACGACTAGCACACCTTTACCTTTACCTTTTATAAAATTCTCATTGCCATAATGTACTTGAGAAATTCTAAACAAGTACCAGTATGTACTTAAATTGGCATATTGCTGCTCTTCCTCTACTTGAAAGTTGTCCCGATGTGTTTAAGGCCGCTCAAGAATTAAAAGCAGTGTCATGAAAGGGAGGATAACCTGTTGTGTTTTCCTACTTTTATCACCAGGTACTTTATGCTATTTGCTAATACTGTGTTTCTCACTGTTTCTCTTTAACCAATTGCTTTCTCTTTATGCTTTAGGGAAGATGGTGAAAAAAGTCTGCCCTTGCAACCAGCTCTGTAGTAATTATTTCACTTTTGGTTACCTCTGAATCCTGATTGCTAAGCTATGTTGTTTTGCTCAACGCCATACAGTTTTATCTCCCCGGATCTGTCTTAAGCACAGCATCTATTCTTTGTTCCTTCTAATATGTATTTCTGCATTATTGCAGAAGTAGGCTTGGACGTCCCATTCCTACTGCAAAGGATAACTTTGGTCATCACTTAATGATGTACTTCTTGGAGATTAATCATGAGGCTCTAGCATATATTGACTCTAGTAAAATTTCCATATCGTATTAGAAGGCACATTCCCTTTTTGAAAGGAATTTGGTTGTAATAATTATGTCAAAAGGGGATTTCTGCAAGCACTGATTCAGCTGCATACAAACAGTATGTTATGTTAAATGACCACTAGCAAGCAAGTGACCTCAGAGTGACCTTACAGCAGGGTTCCCCAACCCCCTGGTCCGTGGACCAGTACTGGGCCACAGCATGCCAGCAACCGGTCTGCACAAACAAGCAAAGCCCCATCCGTGGGATGCAGGCTGCACACAAAACCACGCTCCTTCCGGTCCATGGAAAAACCTCTCTCCACGGAACCGGTCCCTGGTGCCCAAAAGGTTGGGGACTTCTGCCCTACAGCATACAAAAAGTGTCATTAATAAAGGTATAGCATTTCTCGACTTAACAACTATTCATTTAGCAACCATTCGAAGTTACAATGGCACTGAAAAAAGTAACTTAGAACCGTTCCTTGCACTTAACCACTGTCACAGCATCCACAAGGTCCCATGGTCAAAATTTGGGTGCTTAGCAACTGGCATATATTTATGATGGTTGTAAGGTCCCGGGTTCATTTGATCACCATTTGTGACCTTCCTGGTCAGCTTCAGACAGCAAAGTCAACGAAGGAAACCAGATTCTCTTAATGACTGCCTGATCCGGTTAACAACTGCAACGATTCCCTTAATAAACAGGCCAAAAAAAAAGTTGCAAAATTGGGTGAGACTCCCTTAACAGCGGAAATTCTGGTCCCAACTGTGGTCGTAATTTGATGACTTCATGTAAATGGAGTGCAGCACATTGGCAGAGTTTGGAAAAAGAGTTAATGCAGTGATGTAGTCAGGGAAAGAAAGAGCTGTGATTTCTCTATAAAGATGAGAGCCGAAATAAAATTCTGTAATATTTGCTGTGACTGAGCAAGATTGAGGGGAGTTTGTTTTCTATTGACGCTGATCCACATTCTTCTCAGACTCTTCTTGATGGCTGGTTTAATAGATTAAAAATTGGTTACTTTTAACAATTGAGGTCATTTTTAATATGGTATAAGTCAGGGGTAGGCAACCTCGGCTCTTTTATGACTCATGGACTTCAACTCCCAGAATTCCTGAGTCAGCATAGCTGACTCAGGAATTCTGGGAGTTGAAGTCCATGAGTCATAAAAGGGCCGAGGTTGCCTACCCCTGGTATAAGTCCTTACCTAATTATCTTAGTGAGTTTTCTGAGGCGATTGGGTGCATGCTGAACCGCTAGTGAAAGAGAAAGATTAGTCACACTTTACAATTCACGTCATCACCCTTACCCCCATGTCTTGTAGGCACTACACCTAGCAATGTACCTTCTATGGCCATCAGGAAGGGGCTGAAGAATATCTTCTAGTCCCTGCATGAAACTGATGACAATGCTTTTCGGCATGACGTGAAGGTGGTTTTCGTTTCTTCACTATTGTCTGTTACCTGTGCTGATGTGTGGCTGGCTGTTTCTTTATCAGTAGACTTAGGCCTGTGTTACAGCCTATTGTGTCAAATGTCGTTCCTTTGCATGTTACACAGTAACAGTGATTCAATACCACATTCGTTTCTCTCACCTGGCAAAAGGATTTCTTTTTTTCCATTTTCTTGTCTGCATGTTTACCCCCTTCTGTCTGTTCAGTTTGGGGGAGATGGTTGTCTCTTAGGTTACCTCAGCTAATCACCTTGCTTGCTTATACAGTATTTCACAGTGCAGTAACGCCTTGCCTCACTGCTATCACGGATAAGGATTTTTATTTCTCTACTTGCCCTTTTATCAGGTCTAGGGATCCAGAAGCCAGTTGTTAACTGTCTGTAACCTTTAACTATTTAGTTTTTGAAGCAATAGGATCCAGTTGCCATAATGCATGATGCCACAGAGACTAAGATTGTGCAGCAGTTTGTATCTGAAGGCAAAAAGTGCTTAGGAGCACTTAGGGCCGGGACCATAGAACTTAGCAATCCCAGGAAAAGGTGCTTGGATATGGAATTGTAGTCATAGGTATCCCTGCCATTCATTATGACACAAAAATCACACACACACACACACACACACACACACAGAGAGAGAGAGAGAGAGAGAGAGAGAGAGAGAGAGAAACACTGCAGTGCAAACCTGCCCTTTTTTGCTTGTAACCCAACATTGGGTACAAGTATGAAAGTTGCAAAGTTTGAACTTCACACACAATGGATGTTTTGTCACTTGTCAGTCTTGCCTCCCATTGAAGACGCACGTGGCTACATATAATTGCAAAATGTGTGCCCCTGCAAGTGCCAAAGCACCTCTTTGCTCTCAGATCCAAACTGCTGCACAAATTCTTCATCCCCCCCGACTTTTTAAAATAAAACTTAGATTCCAGTACTTTTTTAAACAGCAGTATTGGGAGTACTTTCATACTGTTCTGTTGTGCTTTAAGTTCTCTCTATATATATGAACAAAAACTTTCCCTTTGTATTGTAGGAAGCTTTCTTCACATGACTGGGGGTTATTTAGGATCAGTATGCTAATTGACTTATACTGCATTTTCCCCCCACATTAGATGTCATGTACAGACCTATACAGTGACCTTCCTGGGTTCAGATTCTATTTTATAAATTGGTGAACCTATCTGTTTTGGTTATGGGTGATTTTTTTTTCCATAACACATTGAAGTTCTCAAGACTTGTGTTGAAGTTTCTGCTATTCGACTAACTATTACAAGCAATAATCCTTTCCCGCACCATTTCAGCAGATTTGCCACTGGAAAGCCTTTGGCATATACCCATGGATATATTGAACTTGTCTTTATTCTTATGATCTGATTCTAGCAAGTGCCATTTATTTATTTTTATTCAAGTAGCTCCTTGTGCTTTTCTTTTTAGATGTATTGAGATCATTCCATCCCATGGTATGAAACCTTTGGAACTAAATAAGCAGGCTTCGCTGGAAGCCACCCTCTCAGTTTGAAGCAAAGGAGATTATTTGCCATACATCGTTTTTGTGTGTGTGTTGGGATGTGAAGTCAGGGCGCTCTTAGTACAATTGTGTTTCATGATTGCTGCCAGTAACCTAAGTGTTTCTTTCCAGTAATGTGTTCTTGAGGTTGCGGATTGTCCATCTGCAGAACAAAGTGACTACTACCCCGATGAATATACAATTTCTTGGTATTGGACTGAGTGGGTAGAGTTGGCAAATGGGTTAACCAAGCATAATAGATATTTGTAGACAATTGGGAGGAAACTTCCCAACAACCTTGTTATTAATGCCCAATGTTAATCCACTTGCCTGAGGAAAACGGCAACTTTGCAGACCACCCACTGATGTGAAAAATAACATACAATTACATAATTAACTTAATAGCAGAAAAACTGCTAGCTGAGCTCTAAAATCCCTCCTTTTCATTATGTCCAAGTAGACTTCATATGCATGGCTTTTTAAATGATTGCTCTTATTTTGCATTGTAATTTTTGATGGCCTCCAGGGAATTCTGTTTCAATCAAATTTAAATGATAGCTACTTTTATTTTTCTAGGGACCAGCAGTGTAAACACTGTTGGGGGTACAGTAAACAGCCAGGCACCCCAGTCTCAGCCCCCTGCCTCTAGTCGGAAAGGAACTTTTACTGATGATCTGCACAAACTAGTGGACAACTGGGCTCGTGACGCTATGAATCTGTCTGGCAAGAAAGGAGGCAAAGGACATGGAAATTATGAGGCAAGTTTAGAGTTTTGGTTTTTGTACTATTTATTGCTATGACGCTTCAGATTTCTATCAATTTTATATTGACTGTTTTTTTAAATTGTTATGTGCCATACACAGTTCTCTTTGGGGAAGATGTGCCGTTTAAATTTAATTTCATTAAATTAATTTTGGTTAATTAATCAGATTTAAATAGCCATCCATCTTTCCTAAAGAGAATTTTGGTCATATAGCAAGAAGAACTGATGGCAGGTGGATCAAGGCAGTCACAGAACGAATTCCACTTGATAAAAAGGGACCCCAAACAAGATGGATTGACGACATCAGCAAGTATGTCTGGCCCAACTGGCAAAAGGAAGCTCAGAACCGTATTGGGAAGAGGCCTTCATTCTGCCGTGGATAAACAATGGCTAGAATGATGATGATGAAGAAGAATTAATTAATTAATATTGCAATGGTGCTTAAAAGTTTGCGAACCCCTTTGAATATTCAATATTTTTGCATAAATATGATCTAAAATGTGATCTCATCTCTTAAAGCCCGATAAAAAGAACTTAATTAAACAAATGAGTGAGAAACATTGCATTAGTTCGAACATTTATTAAGGAAAATGATCCAAAGCTACATATTTGTGTGTGGCAAAATTTCATGAACCTCTAGGATTATCAGTTCATTTGAAGGAGAAATTAAGAGTCCATGAAATTAAATCCATGGGATGATAATTAGGTGTGAACATAAAGAACAGAATTAAAAATCTGATCTTCACCACACAGGTATGTGGATCATGACTGAAAAAGGTTAAAAAGCCTATTTCCAGAGTTTGGATTCCACTAGTCTATTGTCAGGCAAATTGAGTACAAATAAAGGCAATTCTACAGCATTGTTGCCTTCCCCAGAAGAGATCAACCAAGATCACATCAGTGTATAATTCTCTGAGAGATCTCAAAGCATCTAAGGAACCAAAGGCCTCTCTTGCATTTGCAAATGTCAGCATTCATGAGAACCACCATTAGGACAGGACTCAACACCAGTGGTGTACATGGCAGGAGCGCAAGGAGAAAGCCACTACTCTTCAAAAAGAACACTGCTGCCCGGCTACATTTTGCAAAAGACAACGAGAATAAGCCAGAAGGCTGTTGGAACAAATGTTCTATGAACAGATGAGATCATAATGTACTTTGGCTTGAATGAAAAGTGTTATGTTTGGCGAAAGGCAAACACTGCATTCTAGCATAAGAACATTATCCCATCTGTGAAACACACGAGTGACAGGATTGTGGTTTGGGTTCGCTTTGCTGCTTCTGGACCGGGGGACGGCTTGATAGAAGTCTGAATTCTGCTGGCAAATTCTGCAGGAAAATGTCACGGTATCTAGCCGTGAAAGAGAGTCACTCAGCAAGACAGTGAGCCAAACCACACAAGTTGTAAGACCAAAGAATGGTTAAAGTACAAGAAAGTTAAGGTTTTGAAATTGCCAAGTCAAAGTCCTGACCCTAATCCTATAGAAATGCTGCAGAAAGACCTGAAGCATGCAGTTCATGCAAGGAAGACCACCACCACCCCGCCCCCCTAACATCCCTTAGTTGAAGCCATTCTGTAAAAGAGGAACAGACTGAAATTCCTCCAGGCTGATTGTGCAAGACTGATCAACTGTTAGCAGAAACGTTTTGTCACAGTTATTATTGACCAAGGAGGGCACACTAGTTACTGAAAGCAAAGTTTCATACTCTGTTACCATACCCACATATGTAGCTTCGGATCATTTTCCCCAATAAATCAATATGTCTTCAACTCTGTAATGTGATTCTCTTCATTTAATTTTAGGACTTGTACAAATAAACCAATCACATTCAGGTTATATTTCTGCAGAAATAATGAAAATTCAAAAGAGTTCGCAAACTTTTAAGCAGCACTGTCCAAGTGCCTTAGCTACTTTTCAGGGTCATGCTTGGATAAAGTTGACAAAAGAAATTTGTGTAGCAACTCTCAGATAGCTTGATTTTGGGTTGAGTTCCATTTGTTTTTCTTTGTTTTAGGGTCCAGGAATGGCAAGGAAGTTCTCTGCACCAAGCCAACTCTGCATCTCCATGACATCATCTCTTGGTGCTACCCCTATCTCTGCAGCATCAGCTACCTCCCTAGGTCACTTCACCAAGGCCATGTGTCCCCCTCAGCCATTTGGTTATCCAACAGTGCCCTTTGTAGCCCCCTGGAGTGGGACAGGTGGTCCAGCACAGCAGCCTTTAAACCAGTTCCAGCCTGTAGGAACTGCCTCATTACAAAGCTTCAACATCAGCAACTTACAGAAATCTATCAGCAACCCGCCTGGCTCTAATCTGCGGACCACTTAGTGATTCCCAGCCACGTTGCTGGGTAGACCTTTGGGCAGGAGTTGGGGCCTGAATTAACTGCTAGGCTCTTTGTGCCCAAAAGGGATGGATTCCCCCCCTCTAACCATTGCTCTCTGCTCTCAGTAAGTAAAGCCCCCCATTTGGAAGATGGGGAGAAATTGATCAGGATCCTCTTAAGATGGCACATGCTTCCTCTAATTCTTGTATGTGGCAGAATGTATAAAGATGGAAATCACCATGCAAGTCAGCAGCCTCTGACTGTAAAATTCACATGACTTAAGAGGCTGGATCCTATGGGTTGGGAAGAAAGTTGTTAGCCTTCGCATGAAACTTGAGTATGCTGTTTGCCTTGCTCTGAAGAATTAAGCCCAGGGGAAAAGCTGTCCATTTTTTCACCATCTTGTCTATTCCTTCCTCCAAAGCATCACATCACAGTTCCTGAGCGAGTGAGCAACACAGATGGACATGCCGAATAGCCCATGCTTTGAGATAAGTCTTTCCTGCTTTCAGGAAAAGATACTAACAGCTTTTGACAGCAGCATTAGAGCAATTTAAAATGTTTAGAAGAAAAATAATAATAATTAAAAGTTCCCTGCGGACATGTACTTACCATCAGTTTTGATGTGGAAACACTGTGATATATAAATGTTGTTGGACAACAGTAGTTTAAAAAAATGAGTGGAATATAGAGGGTTAAACAGTCAAAAAAGAAAAAAAAATGGGAAAAAAGCTAGCTATATCCTGATACTTAATTGGAGACACTTTAACTTTTTTCCTTTTTATTTTCATTGTATTAGATAAATGTGAATGTATAATTGTATAAATTAATGTACTTGAATACTTTGTCTGTTCTCCCAGTATGCTTGCTGGATATTTTAGTGCCTTGGACTTTTTATTGCTTCTGCAGTTAGCATCACTTGCCTAGCAGACTTTAGTCAGACCGAGGGAAAGGAGAGAGAGAGGGAGGTTATTTTGGACATAGCCACTGAAATACCAAAAAGGCCTAAAACATTGGATGCTTGTACTGTAACAGTGTCTAGAGCAGGTGTCGGAGGGGAGCTACTGCAGCTGAACGTTGAAAAGGTAAAGCTATGGAGCGAGCGATGGGCAAAACCAGCAATGGATATTGATGGAGGGTACAGAAATGATGACATGTAACCAGAGTGAAGCTGGGCTGAATGTGAACAGAGAGAGAGAGAGGGTGGGAGAAAGAAATGGCTTGTCTGAAAGGACAGCTCCTAAGGGCAGGCTGATTGAAAGCTACAAAGGGTTTTAGGAGGGGCAAGATATGTGTTCAGAAACTGGACTTTTATCACTCTGGGAAGTGTGAAAGTCTCCTGGGATTTGCCCTTCATTTGTCTTTTAATTCTACCTAGAAAGGGCAGAAGTAGATGTTCCATGTGGTGGGTTTCATTGCCAAGGATAGATACACTTGAAACACTCAAAATAAAATAAAAAATAACTTGTTTTTTTTGTTAAATGTCTAAAGGACTTAAAACTGGTACCAAGACTGTAACTCTGTTGCCTTCTAAGTAGGTGTTCTGTATCTCCTACTTTCCGCTCAAACTTGGTTTGTAACTCAACACACAGGGTTCTCTATTCCAATGAAATACTGCAACCAACTAGTATTACTCTGTATTGCTGCAGCAGGCTGTGAAGGGTCAAAGTACTTCTATTTTGTACTTGGAAGTAGCTTTACTGCTGGTCTAAAAGTTTGTATACTAAGTAAAAAAAAATATGTCCCCCCCCCTTCCCCCCAAAAAAGGTTCCTTTAAGGTTAGCAGGGAATTTGTTATTCCTGTACTTGTTCACTCTACCCTCAAACATATGCCCAGGTTTGTCTTTCCATCCCTTTGTCTCAAGTTGAGGTTTAGAGTGGCTTTGTCAAGGAAGGAGGCCTCGGCATGGTGGCTGAAAAGCGAAAGACGGGAGTCTAGGTAGGTGGGCTTCCAACACCTTTTCAGACTTTAAAGTCCCCATTTTGGCGGAATATGGGGAAGCTGTGGCTTCCTACTGTTAATGGAGAAGCTTTTACTTTCTGAGTTGGTGGCCATTCTTCAAAGGAAAATGAATTGATGTGCAGGAAGTGTAAAGAATCAGTGACGAAAGGGGCCGCTTCATGGTTAGAACGGTCAGCTGAGTGTTGCACGAGGATGGTATTTTGGATTAATATGTTTGAGGTTGGGTTTTTCACTTAGTTATGCAAGTACTGGTTTTATTTACCATTGATTTCCCTCCTGTGGATTAAATAACTGAGGTCTAGAAGAATTAACTAATGCTACTGAACTGTTAAATTATTTTGTGTTAATATTACACTTTTGAGTACCTTTCCCCCCCCACAAGATCTGTTTCTGAATTACAGATGTTTTCTTTACATTATTTAACAATGTACACTGTAAAAACAAAATAAAATGAATTCAAACCTTGGGCTTCCCTGGCCGTAGTTGATGGTATGTTTTTGCACTAAATCCAGGCATTGCGCTTCATGTACAATTGCGCTTTGTGCTGCAGTTTGTTACCTTCTTTGTAGATATTTAACGAAATCATTCAAATAAACCAAACCTGCTTTTGTTGAACTGTGGCATTTCATTTTCACTTGGCATTTGGTTCTTTCAGTGCCCTGAAGCTTAACTGGCGAGGAGCTCCTGCTGCTGTCGGCAAGAGTTACAGGACAGATGGCTCATCCTTTCTGAACTCAGGGCTGCAAACCCTGGCCGGAAACCCATCTGGATAAGGCTTAAGGTGAAGAATGCTACGAAGTAGTTATTCAAGCTCGGAGAAGAATGGCGTCTCCAACCAGTGGTTGTACTGTTACTTGAAGAGCTTAGCTACATTGATGAGGAGGTTTTTTTTGTGAGTTTTTTTTTTAAAAAATTTGTTTTCAGAGATTTCGACAGGCATTGTGAACTTCCATATCTATGATGTACGTGGAAGGACTGGGAAGTTGCATTAGTAAATTCAACACATCTTAAAACTTTCATGGTTGGGAACAAAAATAGACACCTGAACGTATATATATATATATATGTGTGTGACAGACAGAATTCACTTTTCAGTCTGTTCATGAAGATTCAGTGAATGGGAGGAAACGGTTTCAAAGATTGAAGTTATTAATTTTGAATTGTAATACTCTGCAGAGACATAACAGTTAAAAACAAAAATAATTCTTCCTCATGTTGCCTCACCCATTTTTGCAACTCCCTTGAAATTCTCAGTTCCCTCCTAGTGAAGTTCATGGTTCTTCCAAGATCTGTCCATTCCCCTTTTTTAAAAAAAAAATTCATTCCAGAATTCTTATATCATACCAAAGAAGAATCTTCCTTTTTAAAGCCTATCATAACGAAGTATTTGTAAAGTCTCCCTTGGAACCTCACATCAAGGCGTAAAAAAATGAATCCTGTGTTGACACTAGACAATAGAAGAGCAGGTCTTAAAGAGACTTGGTATATTCATTCAGTTCTTGAAAGACTCTATCTTGTATCTTTGATCTGTGAGGACATTTGGAATTTAACATGGTAGTTTACTTTTATGGTTTACATGAACTACAAGCTTGCACTCTAGTAAACTAGAATCTTAAGAGACTCTACTAGAACAGAAGTTGCTATATACCTCTAGGGAAAAAAAAGTTTATGTGATCACTGTAATTTCATAAATCTGCCACTATATGAGAAATTTATGTAGAACCTTGAAAGCAACTTGCGATATAGGAATTATATGACAAGAACAAAGGGAATAAGAAAATGGAGCTTTGTGCTTGATTACAACTGAATAAGGTGTTACAGGAGTTTAGTGTTGTGCTGTTTCAAGTACTGTAAATCTGTAATTGAAATCCTCATTTATTACAGGAATGGAAGACAGTGGCCATTCAGATGTTGCTGGGCTACAACTTAATTCTAGTATAGTGTACTTGAATTCCAATTTTTATTTGGTACTTTTATGATTGCTATATGGAATAGTTGCTGCAGATCTTGCAACAGTAAAAGTGGAAGAATTCCTGAAGATTTCTTTTAGCCAAGTAATCTTGGCAGCAAGATGAAGGAAACAAGTCAGTTACACAAATGGCCTTTCACTTCCAGTTGCTTTTAAAGAATGAAATCAATGTAACAATTTTTCCTATAGGAGCTACATGATATCAGTCATATTGTGATATCCCTTGCTTCAAGACTGGAAGTTGTTTCTTTTGCCAAAAATGTTTTTTGTAAAGTTGAGTCTTAGGATCTTGAGTGTATTTCTCGCAGTTTAGCATCCTTATAAAATACAGCACATTTTCCCCTTCAACTTCCTAGGGTTTCACAGACATACCCATGTAGTTTTCTTGGCAACAGTACATTAAAAAAAAAACTTCCAGTTTAGTCTAAAGCTTCTGCATTTCCAGACAATCAAGTACTGAATAGGTTCAATGTTGCTTAGCTTTTTAAAACCAGCTAAGGAGAATTTCCTTTATCTCTTCTATTTTAAATTGCATATTGTAAAATAGATTTATATGTAGGAAGCTAGATATACTGTAGCAATCATAAGGTGTTTGGCTACTATGGTGTGTGTTTGTGTGTGTGTGTGTTAAGTGTTTGTTAAGCATTTAGAATACCTTGCTAGGCCCCAAACACGGGGCAAATCTTATTTCCTGATTCAGCCTAACCCAAAGCCATGGCCTTGGGTTAATCTGAGACAGGAAATAAGATTTGCCCCATGTTTGGGGCCTAACAAGGTATTCTAAATACTTAACAAACCCTTAACACATATCTCCCTTGCTTCTCAGCTAACAAAGCGAGAAAGAGCCTGTGGCCTAAGGGTTAGAACAATTGCCTAATGTGCAATCAGCCCAGGTTCAAATCTCAGAAGGGTGTGGCTGACTGATGAGAATAAATAAGTTTGAAATAGCTATATCAGTCTCCCTTTAATTCTGTTAGCAATCCAAAAAATGTACACACACACACACACACACACGTGTGTGTGTGTGTGTGTGTGTGTGTGTGTGTGTGTGTATGATTTTAGCATTCTTGATCAAATAATTTTGGTTTAATCTGCAGATCAGAACATAGTAGGCCAATTTTGAAAATTAAGGAAGTTTATTTCAAAAGAATGACCAAGGAAAGTTATATAAATGATATACATACATTACATAACTTCTTACATGTGGGATCTTCCTAAGTCAATTACAGTTGTGACATGATAGTAATGAAACCCTTTCCAATGTTATCTTAGCTGTTGGTCAAGTGGAACTACAACCGACAGATCATCTGGAGATAAGGAATTTATTTCAGCCTGATGCTATTAGTCTCGCAGAAAAACTGCTTCAATTATCCTTCTCCCTTTTGCAACAGAAACAAAAGGTATACTGATCCTGTTTCCATGCAAGAATTGTTTGGGGAAAAGTTGGTCAATCTAACAAAATAGATTGATATATATTTGTGCAAGTGACTTAGAAAACATGACAGTTTGAATATAAAACCAGCAACCTGCTACCTCTCCTATCTACCAAGATGTGGTAGAGAATCCAGAGTTTTATGCAGCAATATTTACTGCTATGCTGCCTATTTAATGCAAGCAGCAAAATCAGAGTAAATGATGACATGAGATGCTGCATTAAATTATAGATTGCAATATGAATTATATTGCTCTTCTGATTGATTTTTGTTTTCTCAGACCAATAGTGGACCAATAAATAGACACCATAAAAAGTCCAAGACTGATATATTTCTCTTCCATCCTAGACTTCCACGCTACACTTTTAAAAAGTCATGCTTTTCTAAACTTCTAGTAGTAAACCTTCCAAATATTTTCAGGTTGTACCTCTTTGAGTAGGTGGAAACCTTGGTTTTGTTGATTTTGTTCATTAAAAGAAAGGACAATTATAATTTAAATTAAAAATGATTTTCTCTGATCATCAAATTCATATCCAGGTGAGACCATTATAACACATTTATATTTTGAATATATTATTACTAAAATTGCTCTCTTCTAATTGGAATGAAGAAAGTTAAAAAAGTACCTTTTTAAATTTTAAAATAAAAGTACATATAAAGGAATAAATATTAGGATTTGTAATATTTAATTCTTTTAACTAGAGTTGAAGTGGCATTTTAAGCCGTTAGTTACTGCAAAGCAATGCACGTTTTTCTGTAATAAAATCTAGAATATATACTTTGAAATGCAACTTTATTGGGCTAAAATGTATTCTGAATTAAAACCCTCATGCTGAAGTCTGTTTGTTTTCTATGCAGGCTCCAGTCTTCTCTTTTTAATTCCTTGGCCTTTTTGGTATGGGCTACGTTCAGCTGAAATAGAAAACAGTCGTTCAGAAAAGGATTTCCTTCTAAAAAATATTTTTCACCTAGGTTCTTTTATTTATCTACAATAAAATGTATCCTGTTTAATTTTTCATCACTGCAATTTTAAGCAATTTTACTTTACAATTTTACTGACTTGGATATAATTCATTGGCTGAAAATACTGGGAAATATGAAGGGTTTTTTCCCCCTCTGCTTTCTGCAGAATGTAGACGCAGTTTAGGTTACCATCCAGTTTTATATGTTTTATATTTTATATTTATATTTATATTTTTATATTTTATATTATATGTTTTATATTTCACATACAACAGGCCTCATAGTTCAGAAGCTGCATTTTAGCTGCTTTTCACAGAGGAGATATGTTATTTGTTCTCCCCTATTACATGCATTTGTCATATAGTCTACAGTAGTTAATATAGACAAAGTGACTTGTTCAGCTATCTCCTTTATAGTTTACCTCAGGGGTCCCCAACCCCTGGTCCATGGACCAGTACCGGGCCACGGCATGGCAGCAAACAGTCCGCACAAACATGCAAAGCCCCATCTGTGGGATGTAGGCAGCACACAAAACCACGCCCCCTCTGGTCTGCGGAAAAACCTCTCTCCGTGTAACCGGTCCCTGGTACCCAAAGGTTTAGGGACCTCTGGTTTACCTGATAAGTAGGATTTGGGACTGGAGGACAGATTCCAAGATGATTTTATACTCGATTGCTGATTATTTATTCTTTGTGGGGTTCGGCTGCGAGTCATCATGGCATGCTGTCCAAGAGGTGACCGTAAGCATTGGGCTGGCACAGCTGCTGCATTGTGATCAGTCGCTTCCAAAGGAAAGTCCCAGAGTTCTGGATCATCTGTAACCAGTCAGGTATTAAAACCAGAATCTCAACTATTGATCATTCAATTAGGCATCTGATTCCCAACGGCTCTGGATTGTAACGGAAGCGGCGATGTTCAGGGTCAAGCTCAGATATGTGACTGTTTAAATCATGAGTTTTTCTAGAAAAAGGGAATGTGGATGAGTAACACCTTTGCTCCCAGTAACTTTTCACTATAAATGCCTGCTGGCTGTTTCTTCCTTTCGCTACAGCTCTTCTCTCCCCCACTCCCCCCGTCTGCATTCAGCATCAAACCAGATGTGTTGGGGAGGAGCTGCCTGAGAAAAGGATGCACACGGTTCCCTAATAATTGGTGCTGCAAATACCATGAAAACAATGAGCTGACCGCCTTAAAGCAATTTTACACTCACCTGCAAGGAATTCTTCATCCACAACAGGTTCTGGTTGCACAGAAGAGTTGCATTCCAAGGCAGGGGGAACAGACGCCTCTGTAAGCAGAGAACAGAATTGTTGAAAAAGTGGAACCGTTACCCACCTTTCTGATTTGAGGCAGGGAGACAGGATCAAGGTAGGTAAAACTGAATTGGCGATGAACAAATGGCATATCAGTCTTTCCCTTATTTCATCAAAGGAGAATCAGTGGTCGCTCAACTGTGCAACTTGCCTGTGGGTGCTTCATCACTGGAGGTTTTTAAGAATAGACCCGGACAGCCACTTGTCTGAAATTGTATAGGGTCTCCTCCTTGAGTAGGGGGTTGGACTAGAAGACCTCCAAGGTTCCTTTCAGCTGATTGATTTTCTTTTGGGAAATCTTCATGATTCTTAATGTTCCTGTTCTATTTACGACTCCTTATCATTCTTTAAAAGGAAGTTACAAGGAAGAGCTATGATAGCCTTTCACTGCCCTCAACTCTCCCCCCTGCCCCCATCCCTCAAATGAATTGAGTTGCTATAAAGGTAAAGGTTCCCCCGCACATGCGTGCTAGTCGTTTCCGACTCTAGGGGCCGGTGCTCATCTCCGTTTCAAAGCCAAAGAGCCAGCGCTTGTCCGAGGACGTCTCCGTGGTCATGTGGCTGGCAAGACTAGATGCCAAAGGCGCGCGGAACGCTGTTACCTTCCCACCGTAGTGGTCCCTATTTTTCTACTTGCATTTTTACATGCTTTCGAACTGCTAGGTTGGCAGAAGCTGGGACCAGTAACAGGCGCTCGCTCTGTTACGCGGCACTCGGGATTCGACCCACCAAACTGCCGACCTTCTGATCGACGAGCTCAGCGTCCTAACCCACTGAGCCACCGCGTCCCTATTGAGTTGCTATATGTATACTTAAATAATTTTTTCAAGTAAAATCTAAAATCCATTGGAATACTTTGGGATAGCCATTGTACTTGGATGATTCCTCTCTCCACCCCCTTCAATGTTTTAGTTCAAGCACTTATTGGAAAAGGTTTCAAATGTGATCCAATAGAACCTGGGAAAGTTTCAGGAGCAACAGAAGTCAATGCAACTCCCCTATTCTTCAGGTCCAAGCCTTTTCCAGCCCTCTCAGCTCCACATCACTTTATTTTCTTACAAATCTATATCTAACTTGCTTCACAAAATCTACTTATAGCTCAACTATTGAAATCTTTGTCAAATAGAGTTTATTTATTTTATTTATTTAATTAGTTTTCTATACCGCCCTATTCCCGAAGGACTCAGGGCGGTTTACAGGGCAATATTTAAAAGACAGTATAAATTAAGATAAAAATAGAATTAAAAAGAATTAAATTAATAATAGCCCAACAATAAAACAATGTTAAAATTTAAAACTAAAACCCCCCTCAGTCCAGGCCGGATACATCGAAAAGCCAGGTTTTCAGGTCCCGGTGAAACGAGCGCAGGTCGCCCCCTATAATTACTTGACTGCCTCCTGTTTAAACATGATGATCTCTGCATCCCTAAAATTACTCCAGATTATTTATTTCCCTTCCTCTTTTTTTCTTGTAATGGTAAAACTAGTTGATGTTAACAGGTTATGCATTTTTGTGTATAATAAACCTTTGCTTAGCTGGTCATTCTCTCCCATTGACAAATGGAAGGAATTAATCATATACATACGTACATTCTCCTCTATCCAGGGTCAATCAGAATACAGCTGGAAGGGATCTTGGAGGTCTTCTAGTGCAACCACCTGTTCAAGCAGGAGACCTTATACCATTCCAGACAAGTGGCTGTCCAATCTCTTCTTTAAAATCTCCAGTGATGGAGCACCCACAACTTCTCAAAGCAAGCTGTTCCACTAGTTAATTGTCCTCACTATTAGGAAGTTTCTCTTTAATTCCAGGTTGCTTCTCTCCTTGATTAGTTTCCATCCATTTTTTTTTACTTATCCTGCCTTCAAGTGCTTTGGAGAATAGGTTGACCCCCTCTTCTTTGTGGTAGCCCCTCAAATACTGGGATACTGCTATCATGTCACCACCCCCTAGTCCAGGGGTAGGCAACCTCGGCTCTTTTATGACTCATGGACTTCAACTCCCAGAATTCCTGAGTCAGCTATGCTGACTCAGGAATTCTGGGAGTTGAAGTCCATGAGTCATAAAAGAGCCGAGGTTGCCTACCCCTGCCCTAGTCCTTCCTTTTCTCTAGAGTGGCCATACCCAGTTCCTGCAACTCTCTTTACCTTGATCTTTAGTTCTGCAACCTGAAACATCTGACTGGATCTGCTGTTTCTCCTGCATCTGCTGTCTGAACTTCTGTTGAAGCTGCTTCTGTCGCATCTTCCGATGGTGAGTTGCATCATAATCCAAGGGCAGTGAGTTCCTGTGATGACAGAATATAAACCAAGGGGGGATGATCCCTTGTAGCTCATTAATAACATTTCCTCGTGTTGGGTAGCAAGGCGTGTTTATGGCATATTAAATTTCAATTCCATAATACTTTCTTCTAATAACTTACTTAAGATCCAGGAATACCCCGGATGAACCAAGGAGAAAGGAACTCATGCTGGATAATAATAAATTCTGAAAGCAGAATGTTAACACCACTAGAGGGCATCAGACTGAAAAAAAATCTGCTATAGGATATACAGTATGTGCCACTTGGGTATGTACTTTACCAATTTTGTAGGCCCTTAGGAAATAGGAAACATTTAAACTATCTTTTTTTTCTGACAGAATTCATATAAAGCAATCCTGCATTACTTTTTCTTTCCCTATGGCCAGAAGAAAAGTAGAATATCTGACGACACCCAGGAATTTCTTGCTAAATTAAAGTTCAGAATACGTTTGACAGCAACTTTCTAATGGCATTATGAAAAGTTTAAAATTTCAAAATAGGCACCTGTGGGAAAAATCGAACAAAGCTGCTGACCTGTTTTGGTTTTGTCCAATAGCATTCAAGGGAGAACCCAACCTGTGAGATTTGCCAGGGGTTGACAAGGAAAAGAATTTCTGGTCTTCACTGCCTTCTTGCAAGCAGCTATTATATCTTGCCTTTTCTATAGAAGGATCAAAGTCCTGCCTTTTGACTTTGCCCAAATCTAAATCTGGAGGCATCTAGCAAAAGGATAAAACAGAAAGCCATTCAAGTAGAGGAATTCAGAAAATAGTAGAAGCATGTCACAGAATTTATCAGGGGGAAGCTGCCCAGGAAATGCATCCCCCCCCCCCAACAAACACACAAACCCAGAGACGAAGCTACCCAGGAAACAAGTGATATTTTGTGCAGAATTTGCCTCTTCACACCACACTTTTAGCCGTAAACTGAGCTAATGTGGTTATTTATCTGTTTAAAGCAAATTAGTTACTCTTAGTGCCATGTACCCTGTAGATCGTCTTTGGCTTTTTATTTTTATGACAAATTATTTATTTGAAACATTTATACAGACACCCATCTTACAGCAAACTCTGGGCAGTTCCCAATCAAAAATCAAAGACCATATTCAATGTAGGAGATGACCGGGTTGTGCCCGAGAGAGGGGCCAAGCGCATCATCATTCTCGAGTCCCTTTGCGCCCACAAGAGAGCTAAGTCCAGCCCATCTTGAATTCCGTTGACTCTTTATCTCCTGCCAATTTGCTTTGATCACTTGTAGAGGGTGTTAGCATGAAACCGTTTGAACCGCTTTGACTCCTGATTTCCTGTGCTTGACAGTAAAACTATTAAAACCAAATGTATATGTAAAAAACAACAACAACCTGGTGTCAAGTCAAGCTTCCATTCTGTAGTTATCTGTTTTTATCCCAGCCCTTGGAAGGAAAGACAGGTGCTTTATGGAAGGTTAAGAGGGTGGAGGCCTGCTGAACTTTGGGGGGGCTGTCACAGAAAAGGCACACTTCCTAGCCCGCGTAGGACGGCAATGTTTAAAGTAAGGGACTAGGAGCTTGCCCACCCTTATCTTACCTGGTAGAATGGATAGATGACTTTAGAGAAAGGGGATCCTGGAAATAACCTATGCCTATGCCATATAGGCTTTATAGGTGATGAGCAGCATCTTGATTTGCACTCAGCAAAAAAAAAACAAAAACCTGGAAGCCACTGCAGCTCATTCAACAGAGGTGTTAATGGGCAGATTCAGGGGCCCCCCATCACAGTGCATCCTGCTGCATTCTGGACCAGTGGAAGTTTTTTGGTGGTCCTCAAGGGTAGCCCTGTATAGAGCACATTGCAGTAATCCAAATGGGGGGTGATCAAAGGCATAAGCAAGGCCTCCCAGTGAAGGAAAGGGTGCAATTGGTGCACTAGACAAATCTGTGCAAAGGCTCCCAAACTATGGTTGCCGCCTGCTTCTCAGGCAGGAGCCGAGTCCAGGAGACACCCCCACCCCCACCACCCCAAGTTGCACAGCAGCTCAGTTCTGGAAAATACCACCCATCCAAAGATTATAAATATCATCTGGACCTGGGCAACCAAAAAACCAGAGTCATTTCATCTCACCAGGGTGAATCAAACCCGGTTCCCCCACATCTGGACCCTTACAGCCTTCAGGTATTTGTCCTGCATTGCCACAGCATCATCTGTCTGGCTGAGGGTGGAGATACAGCATTGGGTATCATCAGCATGGCAAGGCCCTAGGACTCGACCTCTCTCCCCTCGTATCAACACCGACTGGAACTGGCCACAGAGGAAGGAGGAGAATCATCGTACCACAGTGCCTCCCACTCCCAGCCCTCAAAGCCAATCCAGGATACCATGGTTGACGGTATCGAAAGCCGTCCAGGAGGGCCAGAATGGTTGCACCGCTTTCATTCTGAGCCCTCCAAAGGTCATTGACTAGTGCAACCAGTTTTAGTGCTGTTTTCTGATCCGAACCCAGACCCAAAAGGATCCAGGTAATCCGCTTTACTCAGGGCCATTTGTAGCTGTCAGCCAACCACCTTTTCAACAACCTTCCCTAAAAAGGGAACATTTGAGACTACAGTTATCCCATTATAGGTTTCAAAAAGTAAATAAATAAAGGTTAATGTTGTGGCAGTGGCAAAGGATATTGAAACAGGAAAACTACAAATTTTTAGACATGTTTAGAAGCTTATAGTGTGATCTTAGAAATGATATACAAAAATAAATACAAGTTCAATTAATCTAACTTTTGGGTAAATAAGTAAAGGATCGTAAGGTAGAAAAAATATACTCTAAGGTCCACATAAAAGTTACACGAATGTACATGTGTATTTGTGCATGTTGCAGAAGCCTATTCAAAAGAAGACAAAAGTATTTGTTTTATAATACTAGAATGATGGCATAATACTTTGGGCTTAGTTCTGAATAATAATAACAAAAGAGAAAACATTTCTAATAGAGAAAAAGCTAAAAGCTGAAATCCCATGATTATGAAGAATAAATTAGGCAAGTTACTATTAATTTTACAATTTGTGCTCATTCCAGAATTTGGCATTTTTATTTTTCTAGAAACCTGCTTTCCTCTCCTCTCCCCTCACCACATACCTGACGGGGCAGCTTATTCACCGAGCGCAAGTAGTCTTTATCCAAAATACAGTTCCCAAGAGCATTACCAAAGCACCTGAAGAGACAGATGGCTGCTTCTTAAAATATAATTCTGTATTTCACAACAAAAAAATATTGTATGCGTTGGTTCCTCTTACTTTAGCGCCCTCTTCAATCCGTCTGTGACAGCCTCTTTCCTTGCTTTTTCAAGGGACAAGGCCTTAGATTTCAAGCCTTCACTTACTCCATAGCCAACATCTTCATGGTAAGCCCCATCCT